>NW_026123791.1:0-319491 GCF_025177605.1 Cucumis melo
CCCCGACGGTTTCTTCCCTTTGCTCCGTATTGGTCATAAGTCTTTCGATCTTCGGGTCTCGTGCTCCGAGGACTTCAACCCACACTCCTGGCATGCTCCCTGACACGTTTTCCGGAGGTATAGGTCGGGAAGCGAGCTCGCTGGAGGGAGAACTGTGGTGCGACCCAAAACGGTCCAAAAGATGGCCGAAGCTTCCAACGAGTGGCGAACGCTCGTCCGGTGTCAGAAACCACTGGAAATGCACTTGCAGCGAAGGAAACGGGCTGAGCTCGAGGACTTCCGGTGCTCGTCCCAAGAAAACGCGAGCGGGAATGCCCCGGACTCAGTTTTCTCGTCCTGGGGTAAAAAGCGGTCCCCCGACGGTTTCTTCCCTTTGCTCCGTATTGGTCATAAGTCTTTCGATCTTCGGGTCTCGTGCTCCGAGGACTTCAACCCACACTCCTGGCATGCTCCCTGACACGTTTTCCGGAGGTATAGGTCGGGAAGCGAGCTCGCTGGAGGGAGAACTGTGGTGCGACCCAAAACGGTCCAAAAGATGGCCGAAGCTTCCAACGAGTGGCGAACGCTCGTCCGGTGTCAGAAACCACTGGAAATGCACTTGCAGTGAAGGAAACGGGCTGAGCTCGAGGACTTTCGGTGCTCGTCCCAAGAAAACGCGAGCGGGAATGCCCCGGACTCAGTTTTCTCGTCCTGGGGTAAAAAGCGGTCCCCCGACGGTTTCTTCCCTTTGCTCCGTATTGGTCATAAGTCTTTCGATCTTCGGGTCTCGTGCTCCGAGGACTTCAACCCACACTCCTGGCATGCTCCCTGACACGTTTTCCGGAGGTATAGGTCGGGAAGCGAGCTCGCTGGAGGGAGAACTGTGGTGCGACCCAAAACGGTCCAAAAGATGGCCGAAGCTTCCAACGAGTGGCGAACGCTCGTCCGGTGTCAGAAACCACTGGAAATGCACTTGCAGCGAAGGAAACGGGCTGAGCTCGAGGACTTCCGGTGCTCGTCCCAAGAAAACGCGAGCGGGAATGCCCCGGACTCAGTTTTCTCGTCCTGGGGTAAAAAGCGGTCCCCCGACGGTTTCTTCCCTTTGCTCCGTATTGGTCATAAGTCTTTCGATCTTCGGGTCTCGTGCTCCGAGGACTTCAACCCACACTCCTGGCATGCTCCCTGACACGTTTTCCGGAGGTATAGGTCGGGAAGCGAGCTCGTTGGAGGGAGAACTGTGGTGCGACCCAAAACGGTCCAAAAGATGGCCGAAGCTTCCAACGAGTGGCGAACGCTCGTCCGGTGTCAGAAACCACTGGAAATGCACTTGCAGCGAAGGAAACGGGCTGAGCTCGAGGACTTCCGGTGCTCGTCCCAAGAAAACGCGAGCGGGAATGCCCCGGACTCAGTTTTCTCGTCCTGGGGTAAAAAGCGGTCCCCCGACGGTTTCTTCCCTTTGCTCCGTATTGGTCATAAGTCTTTCGATCTTCGGGTCTCGTGCTCCGAGGACTTCAACCCACACTCCTGGCATGCTCCCTGACACGTTTTCCGGAGGTATAGGTCGGGAAGCGAGCTCGTTGGAGGGAGAACTGTGGTGCGACCCAAAACGGTCCAAAAGATGGCCGAAGCTTCCAACGAGTGGCGAACGCTCGTCCGGTGTCAGAAACCACTGGAAATGCACTTGCAGCGAAGGAAACGGGCTGAGCTCGAGGACTTCCGGTGCTCGTCCCAAGAAAACGCGAGCGGGAATGCCCCGGACTCAGTTTTCTCGTCCTGGGGTAAAAAGCGGTCCCCCGACGGTTTCTTCCCTTTGCTCCGTATTGGTCATAAGTCTTTCGATCTTCGGGTCTCGTGCTCCGAGGACTTCAACCCACACTCCTGGCATGCTCCCTGACACGTTTTCCGGAGGTATAGGTCGGGAAGCGAGCTCGTTGGAGGGAGAACTGTGGTGCGACCCAAAACGGTCCAAAAGATGGCCGAAGCTTCCAACGAGTTGCGAACGCTCGTCCGGTGTCAGAAACCACTGGAAATGCACTTGCAGCGAAGGAAACGGGCTGAGCTCGAGGACTTCCGGTGCTCGTCCCAAGAAAACGCGAGCGGGAATGCCCCGGACTCAGTTTTCTCGTCCTGGGGTAAAAAGCGGTCCCCCGACGGTTTCTTCCCTTTGCTCCGTATTGGTCATAAGTCTTTCGATCTTCGGGTCTCGTGCTCCGAGGACTTCAACCCACACTCCTGGCATGCTCCCTGACACGTTTTCCGGAGGTATAGGTCGGGAAGCGAGCTCGTTGGAGGGAGAACTGTGGTGCGACCCAAAACGGTCCAAAAGATGGCCGAAGCTTCCAACGAGTGGCGAACGCTCGTCCGGTGTCAGAAACCACTGGAAATGCACTTGCAGCGAAGGAAACGGGCTGAGCTCGAGGACTTCCGGTGCTCGTCCCAAGAAAACGCGAGCGGGAATGCCCCGGACTCAGTTTTCTCGTCCTCGGGTAAAAAGCGGTCCCCCGACGGTTTCTTCCCTTTGCTCCGTATTGGTCATAAGTCTTTCGATCTTCGGGTCTCGTGCTCCGAGGACTTCAACCCACACTCCTGGCATGCTCCCTGACACGTTTTCCAGAGGTATAGGTCGGGAAGCGAGCTCGTTGGAGGGAGAACTGTGGTGCGACCCAAAACGGTCCAAAAGATGGCCGAAGCTTCCAACGAGTGGCGAACGCTCGTCCGGTGTCAGAAACCACTGGAAATGCACTTGCATCGAAGGAAACGGGCTGAGCTCGAGGACTTCCGGTGCTCGTCCCAAGAAAACGCGAGCGGGAATGCCCCGGACTCAGTTTTCTCGTCCTGGGGTAAAAAGCGGTCCCACGACGGTTTGTTCCCTTTGCTCCGTATTGGTCACAAGTCTTTCGATCTTCGGGTCTCGTGCTCTGAGGACTTCAACCCACACTCCTGGCATGCTCCCTGACACGTTTTCCGGAGGTATAGGTCGGGAAGCGAGCTCGTTGGAGGAAGAACTGTGGTGCGACCCAAAACGGTCCAAAAGATGGCCGAAGCTTCCAACGAGTGGCGAACGCTCGTCCGGTGTCAGAAACCACTGGAAATGCACTTGCAGCGAAGGAAATGGGCTGAGCTCGAGGACTTCCGGTGCTCGTCCCAAGAAAACGCGAGCGGGAATGCCCCGGACTCAGTTTTCTCGTCCAGGGGTAAAAAGCGGTCCCCCGACGGTTTCTTCCCTTTGCTCCGTATTGGTCATAAGTCTTTCGATCTTCGGGTCTCGTGCTCCGAGGACTTCAACCCACACTCCTGGCATGCTCCCTGACACGTTTTCCGGAGGTATAGGTCGGGAAGCGAGCTCGTTGGAGGGAGAACTGTGGTGCGACCCAAAACGGTCCAAAAGATGGCCGAAGCTTCCAACGAGTGGCGAACGCTCGTCCGGTGTCAGAAACCACTGGAAATGCACTTGCAGCGAAGGAAACGGGCTGAGCTCGAGGACTTCCGGTGCTCGTCCCAAGAAAACGCGAGCGGGAATTCCCCGGACTCAGTTTTCTCGTCCTGGGGTAAAAAGCGGTCCCCCGACGGTTTCTTCCCTTTGCTCCGTATTGGTCATAAGTCTTTCGATCTTCGGGTCTCGTGCTCCAAGGACTTCAACCCACACTCCTGGCATGCTCCCTGACACGTTTTCCGGAGGTATAGGTCGGGAAGCGAGCTCGTTGGAGGGAGAACTGTGGTGCGACCCAAAACGGTCCAAAAGATGGCCGAAGCTTCCAACGAGTGGCGAACGCTCGTCCGGTGTCAGAAACCACTGGAAATGCACTTGCAGCGAAGGAAACGGGCTGAGCTCGAGGACTTCCGGTGCTCGTCCCAAGAAAACGCGAGCGGGAATGCCCCGGACTCAGTTTTCTCGTCCTGGGGTAAAAAACGGTCCCCCGACGGTTTCTTCCCTTTGCTCCGTATTGGTCATAAGTCTTTCGATCTACGGGTCTCGTGCTCCGAGGACTTCAACCCACACTCCTGGCATGCTCAGTGACACGTTTTCCAGAGATATAGGTCGGGAAGCGAGCTCGTTGGAGGGAGAACTGTGGTGCGACCCAAAACGGTCCAAAAGATGGCCGAAGCTTCCAACGAGTGGCGAACGCTCGTCCGGTGTCAGAAACCACTGGAAATGCACTTGCAGCGAAGGAAACGGGCTGAGCTCGAGGACTTCCGGTGCTCGTCCCAAGAAAACGCGAGCGGGAATGCCCCGGACTCAGTTTTCTCGTCCTGGGGTAAAAAGCGGTCCCCCGACGGTTTCTTCCCTTTGCTCCGTATTGGTCATAAGTCTTTCGATCTTCGGGTCTCGTGCTCCGAGGACTTCAACCCACACTCCTGGCATGCTCCCTGACACGTTTTCCGGAGGTATAGGTCGGGAAGCGAGCTCGTTGGAGGGAGAACTGTGGTGCGACCCAAAACGGTCCAAAAGATGGCCGAAGCTTCCAACGAGTGGCGAACGCTCGTCCGGTGTCAGAAACCACTGGAAATGCACTTGCAGCGAAGGAAACGGGCTGAGCTCGAGGACTTCCGGTGCTCGTCCCAAGAAAACGCGAGCGGGAATGCCCCGGACTCAGTTTTCTCGTCCTGGGGTAAAAAGCGGTCCCCCGACGGTTTCTTCCCTTTGCTCCGTATTGGTCATAAGTCTTTCGATCTTCGGGTCTCGTGCTCCGAGGACTTCAACCCACACTCCTGGCATGCTCCCTGACACGTTTTCCGGAGGTATAGGTCGGGAAGCGAGCTCGTTGGAGGGAGAACTGTAGTGCGACCCAAAACGGTCCAAAAGATGGCCGAAGCTTCCAACGAGTGGCGAACGCTCGTCCGGTGTCAGAAACCACTGGAAATGCACTTGCATCGAAGGAAACGGGCTGAGCTCGAGGACTTCCGGTGCTCGTCCCAAGAAAACGCGAGCGGGAATGCCCCGGACTCAGTTTTCTCGTCCTGGGGTAAAAAGCGGGTCCCACGACGGTTTGTTCCCTTTGCTCCGTATTGGTCACAAGTCTTTCGATCTTCGGGTCTCGTGCTCTGAGGACTTCAACCCACACTCCTGGCATGCTCCCTGACACGTTTTCCGGAGGTATAGGTCGGGAAGCGAGCTCGTTGGAGGAAGAACTGTGGTGCGACCCAAAACGGTCCAAAAGATGGCCGAAGCTTCCAACGAGTGGCGAACGCTCGTCCGGTGTCAGAAACCACTGGAAATGCACTTGCAGCGAAGGAAATGGGCTGAGCTCGAGGACTTCCGGTGCTCGTCCCAAGAAAACGCGAGCGGGAATGCCCCGGACTCAGTTTTCTCGTCCAGGGGTAAAAAGCGGTCCCCCGACGGTTTCTTCCCTTTGCTCCGTATTGGTCATAAGTCTTTCGATCTTCGGGTCTCGTGCTCCGAGGACTTCAACCCACACTCCTGGCATGCTCCCTGACACGTTTTCCGGAGGTATAGGTCGGGAAGCGAGCTCGTTGGAGGGAGAACTGTGGTGCGACCCAAAACGGTCCAAAAGATGGCCGAAGCTTCCAACGAGTGGCGAACGCTCGTCCGGTGTCAGAAACCACTGGAAATGCACTTGCAGCGAAGGAAACGGGCTGAGCTCGAGGACTTCCGGTGCTCGTCCCAAGAAAACGCGAGCGGGAATGCCCCGGACTCAGTTTTCTCGTCCTGGGGTAAAAAGCGGTCCCCCGACGGTTTCTTCCCTTTGCTCCGTATTGGTCATAAGTCTTTCGATCTTCGGGTCTCGTGCTCCAAGGACTTCAACCCACACTCCTGGCATGCTCCCTGACACGTTTTCCGGAGGTATAGGTTGGGAAGCGAGCTCGTTGGAGGGAGAACTGTGGTTCGACCCAAAACGGTCCAAAAGATGGCCGAAGCTTCCAACGAGTGGCGAACGCTCGTCCGGTGTCAGAAACCACTGGAAATGCACTTGCAGCGAAGGAAACGGGCTGAGCTCGAGGACTTCCGGTGCTCGTCCCAAGAAAACGCGAGCGGGAATGCCCCGGACTCAGTTTTCTCGTCCTGGGGTAAAAAACGGTCCCCCGACGGTTTCTTCCCTTTGCTCCGTATTGGTCATAAGTCTTTCGATCTACGGGTCTCGTGCTCCGAGGACTTCAACCCACACTCCTGGCATGCTCCGTGACACGTTTTCCAGAGGTATAGGTCGGGAAGCGAGCTCGTTGGAGGGAGAACTGTGGTGCGACCCAAAACGGTCCAAAAGATGGCCGAAGCTTCCAACGAGGGGCGAACGCTCGTCCGGTGTCAGAAACCACTGGAAATGCACTTGCAGCGAAGGAAACGGGCTGAGCTCGAGGACTTCCGGTGCTCGTCCCAAGAAAACGCGAGCGGGAATGCCCCGGACTCAGTTTTCTCGTCCTGGGGTAAAAAGCGGTCCCCCGACGGTTTCTTCCCTTTGCTCCGTATTGGTCATAAGTCTTTCGATCTTCGGGTCTCGTGCTCCGAGGACTTCAACCCACACTCCTGGCATGCTCCCTGACACGTTTTCCGGAGGTATAGGTCGGGAAGCGAGCTCGTTGGAGGGAGAACTGTGGTGGGACCCAAAACGGTCCAAAAGATGGCCGAAGCTTCCAACGAGTGGCGAACGCTCGTCCGGTGTCAGAAACCACTGGAAATGCACTTGCAGCGAAGGAAACGGGCTGAGCTCGAGGACTTCCGGTGCTCGTCCCAAGAAAACGCGAGCGAAAATGCCCCGAACTCAGTTTTCTCGTCCTGGGGTAAAAAGCGGTCCCCCGACGGTTTCTTCCCTTTGCTCCGTATTGGTCATAAGTCTTTCGATCTTCGGGTCTCGTGCTCCGAGGACTTCAACCCACACTCCTGGCATGCTCCCTGACACGTTTTCCGGAGGTATAGGTCGGGAAGCGAGCTCGTTGGAGGGAGAACTGTGGTGCGACCCAAAACGGTCCAAAAGATGGCCGAAGCTTCCAACGAGTGGCGAACGCTCGTCCGGTGTCAGAAACCACTGGAAATGCACTTGCAGCGAAGGAAACGGGCTGAGCTCGAGGACTTCCGGTGCTCGTCCCAAGAAAACGCGAGCGGGAGTGCCCCGAACTCAGTTTTCTCGTCCTGGGGTAAAAAGAGGTCCCCCGACGGTTTCTTCCCTTTGCTCCGTATTGGTCATAAGTCTTTCGATCTTCGGGTCTCGTGCTCCGAGGACTTCAACCCACACTCCTGGCATGCTCCCTGACACGTTTTCCGGAGGTATACGTCGGGAAGCGAGCTCGTTGGAGGGAGAACTGTGGTGCGACCGAAAACGGTTCAAAAGATGGCCGAAGCTTCCAACGAGTGGCGAACGCTCGTCCGGTGTCAGAAACCACTGGAAATGCACTTGCAGCGAAGGAAACGGGCTGAGCTCGAGGACTTCCGGTGCTCGTCCCAAGAAAACGCGAGCGGGAATGCCCCGGACTCAGTTTTCTCGTCCTGGGGTAAAAAGCGGTCCCCCGACGGTTTCTTCCCTTTGCTCCGTATTGGTCATAAGTCTTTCGATCTTCGGGTCTCGTGCTCCGAGGACTTCAACCCACACTCCTGGCATGCTCCCTGACACGTTTTCCGGAGGTATAGGTCGGGAAGCGAGCTCGTTGGAGGGAGAACTGTGGTGGGACCCAAAACGGTCCAAAAGATGGCCGAAGCTTCCAACGAGTGGCGAACGCTCGTCCGGTGTCAGAAACCACTGGAAATGCACTTGCAGCGAAGGAAACGGGCTGAGCTCGAGGACTTCCGGTGCTCGTCCCAAGAAAACGCGAGCGGGAGTGCCCCGAACTCAGTTTTCTCGTCCTGGGGTAAAAAGCGGTCCCCCGACGGTTTCTTCCCTTTGCTCCGTATTGGTCATAAGTCTTTCGATCTTCGGGTCTCGTGCTCCGAGGACTTCAACCCACACTCCTGGCATGCTCCCTGACACGTTTTCCGGAGGTATACGTCGGGAAGCGAGCTCGTTGGAGGGAGAACTGTGGTGCGACCGAAAACGGTTCAAAAGATGGCCGAAGCTTCCAACGAGTGGCGAACGCTCGTCCGGTGTCAGAAACCACTGGAAATGCACTTGCAGCGAAGGAAACGGGCTGAGCTCGAGGACTTCCGGTGCTCGTCCCAAGAAAACGCGAGCGGGAATGCCCCGGACTCAGTTTTCTCGTCCTGGGGTAAAAAGCGGTCCCCCGACGGTTTCTTCCCTTTGCTCCGTATTGGTCATAAGTCTTTCGATCTTCGGGTCTCGTGCTCCGAGGACTTCAACCCACACTCCTGGCATGCTCCCTGACACGTTTTCCGGAGGTATAGGTCGGGAAGCGAGCTCGTTGGAGGGAGAACTGTGGTGGGACCCAAAACGGTCCAAAAGATGGCCGAAGCTTCCAACGAGTGGCGAACGCTCGTCCGGTGTCAGAAACCACTGGAAATGCACTTGCAGCGAAGGAAACGGGCTGAGCTCGAGGACTTCCGGTGCTCGTCCCAAGAAAACGCGAGCGAAAATGCCCCGAACTCAGTTTTCTCGTCCTGGGGTAAAAAGCGGTCCCCCGACGGTTTCTTCCCTTTGCTCCGTATTGGTCATAAGTCTTTCGATCTTCGGGTCTCGTGCTCCGAGGACTTCAACCCACACTCCTGGCATGCTCCCTGACACGTTTTCCGGAGGTATAGGTCGGGAAGCGAGCTCGTTGGAGGGAGAACTGTGGTGCGACCCAAAACGGTCCAAAAGATGGCCGAAGCTTCCAACGAGTGGCGAACGCTCGTCCGGTGTCAGAAACCACTGGAAATGCACTTGCAGCGAAGGAAACGGGCTGAGCTCGAGGACTTCCGGTGCTCGTCCCAAGAAAACGCGAGCGGGAGTGCCCCGGACTCAGTTTTCTCGTCCTGGGGTAAAAAGCGGTCCCCCGACGGTTTCTTCCCTTTGCTCCGTATTGGTCATAAGTCTTTCGATCTTCGGGTCTCGTGCTCCGAGGACTTCAACCCACACTCCTGGCATGCTCCCTGACACGTTTTCCGGAGGTATAGGTCGGGAAGCGAGCTCGTTGGAGGGAGAACTGTGGTGCGACCCAAAACGGTCCAAAAGATGGTCGAAGCTTCCAACGAGTGGCGAACGCTCGTCCGGTGTCAGAAACCACTGGAAATGCACTTGCAGCGAAGGAAACGGGCTGAGCTCGAGGACTTCCGGTGCTCGTCCCAAGAAAACGCGAGCGGGAATGCCCCGGACTCAGTTTTCTCGTCCTGGGGTAAAAAGCGGTCCCCCGACGGTTTCTTCCCTTTGCTCCGTATTGGTCATAAGTCTTTCGATCTTCGGGTCTCGTGCTCCGAGGACTTCAACCCACACTCCTGGCATGCTCCCTGACACGTTTTCTGGAGGTATAGGTCGGGAAGCGAGCTCGTTGGAGGGAGAACTGTGGTGCGACCCAAAACGGTCCAAAAGATGGCCGAAGCTTCCAACGAGTGGCGAACGCTCGTCCGGTGTCAGAAACCACTGGAAATGCACTTGCAGCGAAGGAAACGGGCTGAGCTCGAGGACTTCCGGTGCTCGTCCCAAGAAAACGCGAGCGGGAATGCCCCGGACTCAGTTTTCTCGTCCTGGGGTAAAAAGCGGTCCCCCGACGGTTTCTTCCCTTTGCTCCGTATTGGTCATAAGTCTTTCGATCTTCGGGTCTCGTGCTCCGAGGACTTCAACCCACACTCCTGGCATGCTCCCTGACACGTTTTCCGGAGGTATAGGTCGGGAAGCGAGCTCGTTGGAGGGAGAACTGTGGTGCGACCCAAAACGGTCCAAAAGATGGCCGAAGCTTCCAACGAGTGGCGAACGCTCGTCCGGTGTCAGAAACCACTGGAAATGCACTTGCAGCGAAGGAAACGGGCTGAGCTCGAGGACTTCCGGTGCTCGTCCCAAGAAAACGCGAGCGGGAATGCCCCGGACTCAGTTTTCTCGTCCTGGGGTAAAAAGCGGTCCCCCGACGGTTTCTTCCCTTTGCTCCGTATTGGTCATAAGTCTTTCGATCTTCGGGTCTCGTGCTCCGAGGACTTCAACCCACACTACTGGCATGCTCCCTGACACGTTTTCCGGAGGTATAGGTCGGGAAGCGAGCTCGTTGGAGGGAGAACTGTGGTGCGACCCAAAACGGTCCAAAAGATGGCCGAAGCTTCCAACGAGGGGCGAACGCTCGTCCGGTGTCAGAAACCACTGGAAATGCACTTGCAGCGAAGGAAACGGGCTGAGCTCAAGGACTTCCGGTGCTCGTCCCAAGAAAACGCGAGCGGGACTGCCCCGGACTCAGTTTTCTCGTCCTGGGGTAAAAAGCGGTCCCCCGACGGTTTCTTCCCTTTGCTCCGTATTGGTCATAAGTCTTTCGATCTTCGGGTCTCGTGCTCCGAGGACTTCAACCCACACTCCTGGCATGCTCCCTGACACGTTTTCCGGAGGTATAGGTCGGGAAGCGAGCTCGTTGGAGGGAGAACTGTGGTGCGACCCAAAACGGTCCAAAAGATGGCCGAAGCTTCCAACGAGTGGCGAACGCTCGTCCGGTGTCAGAAACCACTGGAAATGCACTTGCAGCGAAGGAAACGGGCTGAGCTCGAGGACTTCCGGTGCTCGTCCCAAGAAAACGCAAGCGGGAATGCCCCGGACTCAGTTTTCTCGTCCTGGGGTAAAAAGCGGTCCCCCGACGGTTTCTTCCCTTTGCTCCGTATTGGTCATAAGTCTTTCGATCTTCGGGTCTCGTGCTCCGAGGACTTCAACCCACACTCCTGGCATGCTCCCTGACACGTTTTCCGGAGGTATACGTCGGGAAGCGAGCTCGTTGGAGGGAGAACTGTGGTGCGACCCAAAACGGTCCAAAAGATGGCCGAAGCTTCCAACGAGTGGCGAACGCTCGTCCGGTGTAAGAAACCACTGGAAATGCACTTGCAGCGAAGGAAACGGGCTGAGCTCGAGGACTTCCGGTGCTCGTCCCAAGAAAACGCGAGCGGAAATGCCCCGGACTCAGTTTTCTCGTCCTGAGGTCAGAGGCGGTCCCCCGACAGTTTCTTCCCTTTGCTCCGTATTGGTCATAAGTCTTTCGATCTTCGGGTCTCGTGCTCCGAGGACTTCAACCCACACTCCTGGCATGCTCCCTGACACGTTTTCCGGAGGTATAGGTCAGGACGCGAGCTCGTTGGAGGGAGAACTGTGGTGCGACCCAAAACGGTCCAAAAGATGGCCGAAGCTTCCAACGAGTGGCGAACGCTCGTCCGGTGTCATAAACCACTGGAAATGCACTTGCAGCGAAGGAAACGGGCTAAGCTCGAGGACTTCCGGTGCTCGTCCCAAGAAAACGCGAGCGGGAATGCCCCGGACTCAGTTTTCTCGTCCTGGGGTAAAAAGCGGTCCCCCGACGGTTTCTTCCCTTTGCTCCGTATTGGTCATAAGTCTTTCGATCTTCGGGTCTCGTGCTCCGAGGACTTCAACCCACACTCCTGGCATGCTCCATGACACGTTTTCCGGAGGTATAGGTCGGGAAGCGAGCTCGTTGGAGGGAGAACTGTGGTGCGACCCAAAACGGTCCAAAAGATGGTCGAAGCTTCCAACGAGTGGCGAACGCTCGTCCGGTGTCAGAAACCACTGGAAATGCACTTGCAGCGAAGGAAACGGGCTGAGCTCGAGGACTTCCGGTGCTCGTCCCAAGAAAACGCGAGCGGGAATGCCCCGGACTCAGTTTTCTCGTCCTGGGGTAAAAAGCGGTCCCCCGACGGTTTCTTCCCTTTGCTCCGTATTGGTCATAAGTCTTTCGATCTTCGGGTCTCGTGCTCCGAGGACTTCAACCCACACTCCTGGCATGCTCCCTGACACGTTTTCCGGAGGTATAGGTCGGGAAGCGAGCTCGTTGGAGGGAGAACTGTGGTGGGACCCAAAACGGTCCAAAAGATGGCCGAAGCTTCCAACGAGTGGCGAACGCTCGTCCGGTGTCAGAAACCACTGGAAATGCACTTGCAGCGAAGGAAACGGGCTGAGCTCGAGGACTTCCGGTGCTCGTCCCAAGAAAACGCGAGCGAAAATGCCCCGAACTCAGTTTTCTCGTCCTGGGGTAAAAAGCGGTCCCCCGACGGTTTCTTCCCTTTGCTCCGTATTGGTCATAAGTCTTTCGATCTTCGGGTCTCGTGCTCCGAGGACTTCAACCCACACTCCTGGCATGCTCCCTGACACGTTTTCCGGAGGTATAGGTCGGGAAGCGAGCTCGTTGGAGTGAGAACTGTGGTGCGACCCAAAACGGTCCAAAAGATGGCCGAAGCTTCCAACGAGTGGCGAACGCTCGTCCGGTGTCAGAAACCACTGGAAATGCACTTGTAGCGAGGGAAACAGGCTGAGCTCGAGGACTTCCGGAGCTCGTCCCAAGAAAACGCGAGCGGGAATGCCCCGGACTCAGTTTTCTTGTCCTAGGGTAAAAAGCGGTCCCCCGACGGTTTCTTCCCTTTGCTCCGTATTGGTCATAAGTCTTTCGATCTTCGGGTCTCGTGCTCCGAGGACATCAACCCACACTCCTGGCATGCTCCCTGACACGTTTTCCGGAGGTATAGGTCGGGAAGCGAGCTCGTTGGAGGGAGTACTGTGGTGCGACCCAAAACGGTCCAAAAGATGGCCGAAGCTTCCAACGAGTGGCGAACGCTCGTCCGGTGTCAGAAATCACTGGAAATGAACTTGCAGCGCAGGAAACGGGCTGAGCTCGAGGACTTCCGGTGCTCGTCCCAAGAAAACGCGAGCGGGAATGCCCCGGACTCAGTTTTCTCGTCCTGGGGTAAAAAGCGGTCCCCCGACGGTTTCTTCCCTTTGCTCCGTATTGGTCATAAGTCTTTCGATCTTCGGGTCTCGTGCTCCGAGGACTTCAACCCACACTCCTGGCATGCTCCCTGACACGTTTTCCGGAGGTATAGGTCGGGAAGCGAGCTCGTTGGAGGGAGAACTGTGGTGCGACCCAAAACGGTCCAAAAGATGGCCGAAGCTTCCAACGAGTGGCGAACGCTCGTCCGGTGTAAGAAACCACTGGAAATGCACTTGCAGCGAAGGAAACGGGCTGAGCTCGAGGACTTCCGGTGCTCGTCCCAAGAAAACGCGAGCGGAAATGCCCCGGACTCAGTTTTCTCGTCCTGAGGTCAGAGGCGGTCCCCCGACAGTTTCTTCCCTTTGCTCCGTATTGGTCATAAGTCTTTCGATCTTCGGGTCTCGTGCTCCGAGGACTTCAACCCACACTCCTGGCATGCTCCCTGACACGTTTTCCGGAGGTATAGGTCAGGACGCGAGCTCGTTGGAGGGAGAACTGTGGTGCGACCCAAAACGGTCCAAAAGATGGCCGAAGCTTCCAACGAGTGGCGAACGCTCGTCCGGTGTCAGAAACCACTGGAAATGCACTTGCAGCGAAGGAAACGGGCTAAGCTCGAGGACTTCCGGTGCTCGTCCCAAGAAAACGCGAGCGGGAATGCCCCGGACTCAGTTTTCTCGTCCTGGGGTAAAAAGCGGTCCCCCGACGGTTTCTTCCCTTTGCTCCGTATTGGTCATAAGTCTTTCGATCTTCGGGTCTCGTGCTCCGAGGACTTCAACCCACACTCCTGGCATGCTCCATGACACGTTTTCCGGAGGTATAGGTCGGGAAGCGAGCTCGTTGGAGGGAGAACTGTGGTGCGACCCAAAACGGTCCAAAAGATGGTCGAAGCTTCCAACGAGTGGCGAACGCTCGTCCGGTGTCAGAAACCACTGGAAATGCACTTGCAGCGAAGGAAACGGGCTGAGCTCGAGGACTTCCGGTGCTCGTCCCAAGAAAACGCGAGCGGGAATGCCCCGGACTCAGTTTTCTCGTCCTGGGGTAAAAAGCGGTCCCCCGACGGTTTCTTCCCTTTGCTCCGTATTGGTCATAAGTCTTTCGATCTTCGGGTCTCGTGCTCCGAGGACTTCAACCCACACTCCTGGCATGCTCCCTGACACGTTTTCCGGAGGTATAGGTCGGGAAGCGAGCTCGTTGGAGTGAGAACTGTGGTGCGACCCAAAACGGTCCAAAAGATGGCCGAAGCTTCCAACGAGTGGCGAACGCTCGTCCGGTGTCAGAAACCACTGGAAATGCACTTGTAGCGAGGGAAACAGGCTGAGCTCGAGGACTTCCGGAGCTCGTCCCAAGAAAACGCGAGCGGGAATGCCCCGGACTCAGTTTTCTTGTCCTGGGGTAAAAAGCGGTCCCCCGACGGTTTCTTCCCTTTGCTCCGTATTGGTCATAAGTCTTTCGATCTTCGGGTCTCGTGCTCCGAGGACATCAACCCACACTCCTGGCATGCTCCCTGACACGTTTTCCGGAGGTATAGGTCGGGAAGCGAGCTCGTTGGAGGGAGTACTGTGGTGCGACCCAAAACGGTCCAAAAGATGGCCGAAGCTTCCAACGAGTGGCGAACGCTCGTCCGGTGTCAGAAATCACTGGAAATGAACTTGCAGCGCAGGAAACGGGCTGAGCTCGAGGACTTCCGGTGCTCGTCCCAAGAAAACGCGAGCGGGAATGCCCCGGACTCAGTTTTCTCGTCCTGGGGTAAAAAGCGGTCCCCCGACGGTTTCTTCCCTTTGCTCCGTATTGGTCATAAGTCTTTCGATCTTCGGGTCTCGTGCTCCGAGGACTTCAACCCACACTCCTGGCATGCTCCCTGACACGTTTTCCGGAGGTATACGTCGGGAAGCGAGCTCGTTGGAGGGAGAACTGTGGTGCGACCGAAAACGGTTCAAAAGATGGCCGAAGCTTCCAACGAGTGGCGAACGCTCGTCCGGTGTTAGAAACCACTGGAAATGCACTTGCAGCGAAGGAAACGGGCTGAGCTCGAGGACTTCCGGTGCTCGTCCCAAGAAAACGCGAGCGGGAATGCCCCGGACTCAGTTTTCTCGTCCTGGGGTAAAAAGCGGTCCCCCGACGGTTTCTTCCCTTTGCTCCGTATTGGTCATAAGTCTTTCGATCTTCGGGTCTCGTGCTCCGAGGACTTCAACCCACACTCCTGGCATGCTCCCTGACACGTTTTCCGGAGGTATAGGTCGGGAAGCGAGCTCGTTGGAGGGAGAACTGTGGTGGGACCCAAAACGGTCCAAAAGATGGCCGAAGCTTCCAACGAGTGGCGAACGCTCGTCCGGTGTCAGAAACCACTGGAAATGCACTTGCAGCGAAGGAAACGGGCTGAGCTCGAGGACTTCCGGTGCTCGTCCCAAGAAAACGCGAGCGAAAATGCCCCGAACTCAGTTTTCTCGTCCTGGGGTAAAAAGCGGTCCCCCGACGGTTTCTTCCCTTTGCTCCGTATTGGTCATAAGTCTTTCGATCTTCGGGTCTCGTGCTCCGAGGACTTCAACCCACACTCCTGGCATGCTCCCTGACACGTTTTCCGGAGGTATAGGTCGGGAAGCGAGCTCGTTGGAGGGAGAACTGTGGTGCGACCCAAAACGGTCCAAAAGATGGCCGAAGCTTCCAACGAGTGGCGAACGCTCGTCCGGTGTCAGAAACCACTGGAAATGCACTTGCAGCGAAGGAAACGGGCTGAGCTCGAGGACTTCCGGTGCTCGTCCCAAGAAAACGCGAGCGGGAGTGCCCCGAACTCAGTTTTCTCGTCCTGGGGTAAAAAGCGGTCCCCCGACGGTTTCTTCCCTTTGCTCCGTATTGGTCATAAGTCTTTCGATCTTCGGGTCTCGTGCTCCGAGGACTTCAACCCACACTCCTGGCATGCTCCCTGACACGTTTTCCGGAGGTATAGGTCGGGAAGCGAGCTCGTTGGAGGGAGAACTGTGGTGCGACCCAAAACGGTCCAAAAGATGGTCGAAGCTTCCAACGAGTGGCGAACGCTCGTCCGGTGTCAGAAACCACTGGAAATGCACTTGCAGCGAAGGAAACGGGCTGAGCTCGAGGACTTCCGGTGCTCGTCCGAAGAAAACGCGAGCGGGAATGCCCCGGACTCAGTTTTCTCGTCCTGGGGTAAAAAGCGGTCCCCCGACGGTTTCTTCCCTTTGCTCCGTATTGGTCATAAGTCTTTCGATCTTCGGGTCTCGTGCTCCGAGGACTTCAACCCACACTCCTGGCATGCCCCCTGACACGTTTTCCGGAGGTATAGGTCGGGAAGCGAGCTCGTTGGAGGGAGAACTGTGGTGCGACCCAAAACGGTCCAAAAGATGGCCGAAGCTTCCAACGAGTGGCGAACGCTCGTCCGGTGTCAGAAACCACTGGAAATGCACTTGTAGCGAGGGAAACGGGCTGAGCTCGAGGACTTCCGGAGCTCGTCCCAAGAAAACGCGAGCGGGAATGCCCCGGACTCAGTTTTCTCGTCCTGGGGTAAAAAGCGGTCCCCCGACGGTTTCTTCCCTTTGCTCCGTATTGGTCATAAGTCTTTCGATCTTCGGGTCTCGTGCTCCGAGGACTTCAACCCACACTCCTGGCATGCTCCCTGACACGTTTTCCGGAGGTTTAGGTCGGGAAGCGAGCTCGTTGGAGGGAGAACTGTGGTGCGACCCAAAACGGTCCAAAAGATGGCCGAAGCTTCCAACGAGTGGCGAACGCTCGTCCGGTGTCAGAAACCACTGGAAATGCACTTGCAGCGAAGGAAACGGGCTGAGCTCGAGGACATCCGGTGCTCGTCCCAAGAAAACGCGAGCGGGAATGCCCCGGACTCAGTTTTCTCGTCCTGGGGTAAAAAGCGGTCCCCCGACGGTTTCTTCCCTTTGCTCCGTATTGGTCATAAGTCTTTCGATCTTCGGGTCTCGTGCTCCGAGGACTTCAACCCACACTCCTGGCATGCTCCCTGACACGTTTTCCGGAGGTATAGGTCGGGAAGCGAGCTCGTTGGAGGGAGAACTGTGGTGCGACCCAAAACGGTCCAAAAGATGGCCGAAGCTTCCAACGAGTGGCGAACGCTCGTCCGGTGTCAGAAACCACTGGAAATGCACTTGCAGCGAAGGAAACGGGCTGAGCTCGAGGACTTCCGGTGCTCGTCCCAAGAAAACGCGAGCGGGAATGCCCCGGACTCAGTTTTCTCGTCCTGGGGTAAAAAGCGGTCCCCCGACGGTTTCTTCCCTTTGCTCTGTATTGGTCATAAGTCTTTCGATCTTCGGGTCTCGTGCTCCTTGGACTTCAACCCACACTCCTGGCATGCTCCCTGACACGTTTTCCGGAGGTATAGGTCGGGAAGCGAGCTCGTTGGAGGGAGAACTGTGGTGCGACCCAAAACGGTCCAAAAGATGGTCGAAGCTTCCAACGAGTGGCGAACGCTCGTCCAGTGTCAGAAACCACTGGAAATTCACTTGCAGCGAAGGAAACGGGCTGAGCTCGAGGACTTCCGGTGCTCGTCCCAAGAAAACGCGAGCGGGAATGCCCCGGACTCAGTTTTCTCGTCCTGGGGTAAAAAGCGGTCCCCCGACGGTTTCTTCCCTTTGCTCCGTATTGGTCATAAGTCTTTCGATCTTCGGGTCTCGTGCTCCGAGGACTTCAACCCACACTCCTGGCATGCTCCCTGACACGTTTTCCGGAGGTATAGGTCGGGAAGCGAGCTCGTTGGAGGGAGAACTGTGGTGCGACCCAAAACGGTCCAAAAGATGGCCGAAGCTTCCAACGAGTGGCGAACGCTCGTCCGGTGTCAGAAACCACTGGAAATGCACTTGTAGCGAGGGAAACGGGCTGAGCTCGAGGACTTCCGAAGCTCGTCCCAAGAAAACGCGAGCGGGAATGCCCCGGACTCAGTTTTCTCGTCCTGGGGTAAAAAGCGGTCCCCCGACGGTTTCTTCCCTTTGCTCCGTATTGGTCATAAGTCTTTCGATCTTCGGGTCTCGTGCTCCGAGGACTTCAACCCACACTCCTGGCATGCTCCCTGACACGTTTTCCGGAGGTATAGGTCGGGAAGCGAGCTCGTTGGAGGGAGAACTGTGGTGCGACCCAAAACGGTCCAAAAGATGGCCGAAGCTGCCAACGAGTGGCGAACGCTCGTCCGGTGTCAGAAACCACTGGAAATGCACTTGCAGCGAAGGAAACGGGCTGAGCTCGAGAACTTCCGGTGCTCGTCCCAAGAAAACGCGAGCGGGAATGCCGCGGACTCAGTTTTCTCGTCCTGGGGTAAAAAGCGGTCCCCCGACGGTTTCTTCCCTTTGCTCCGTATTGGTCATAAGTCTTTCGATCTTCGGGTCTCGTGCTCCGAGGACTTCAACCCACACTCCTGGCATGCTCCCTGACACGTTTTCCGGAGGTATAGGTCGGGAAGCGAGCTCGTTGGAGGAAGAACTATGGTGGGACCCAAAACGGTCCAAAAGATGGCCGAAGCTTCCAACGAGTGGCGAACGCTCGTCCGGTGTCAGAAACCACTGGAAATGCACTTGCAGCGAAGGAAACGGGCTGAGCTCGAGGACTTCCGGTGCTCGTCCCAAGAAAACGCGAGCGGAAATGCCCCGGACTCAGTTTTCTCGTCCTGGGGTAAAAAGCGGTCCCCCGACGGTTTCTTCCCTTTGCTCCGTATTGGTCATAAGTCTTTCGATCTTCGGGTCTCGTGCTCCGAGGACTTCAACCCACACTCCTGGCATGCTCCCTGACACGTTTTCCGGAGGTATAGGTCGGGAAGCGAGCTCGTTGGAGGGAGAACTGTGGTGCGACCCAAAACGGTCCAAAAGATGGCCGAAGCTTCCAACGAGTGGCGAACGCTCGTCCGGTGTCAGAAACCACTGGAAATGCACTTGCAGCGAAGGAAACGGGCTGAGCTCGAGGACTTCCGGTGCTCGTCCCAAGAAAACGCGAGCGGGAATGCCCCGGACTCAGTTTTCTCGTCCTGGGGTAAAAAGCGGTCCCCCGACGGTTTCTTCCCTTTGCTCCGTATTGGTCATAAGTCTTTCGATCTTCGGGTCTCGTGCTCCGAGGACTTCAACCCACACTCCTGGCATGCTCCCTGACACGTTTTCCGGAGGTATAGGTCGGGAAGCGAGCTCGTTGGAGGGAGAACTGTGGTGCGACCCAAAACGGTCCAAAAGATGGCCGAAGCTTCCAACGAGTGGCGAACGCTCGTCCGGTGTCAGAAACCAATGGAAATGCACTTGCAGCGAAGGAAACGGGCTGAGCTCGAGGACTTCCGGTGCTCGTCCCAAGAAAACGCGAGCGGGAATGCCCCGGACTCAGTTTTCTCGTCCTGGGGTAAAAAGCGGTCCCCCGACGGTTTCTTCCCTTTGCTCCGTATTGTTCATAAGTCTTTCGATCTTCGGGTCTCGTGCTCCGAGGATTTCAACCCACACTCCTGGCATGCTCCCTGACACGTTTTCCGGAGGTATAGGTCGGGAAGCGAGCTCGTTGGAGGGAGAACTGTGGTGCGACCCAAAACGGTCCAAAAGATGGCCGAAGCTTCCAACGAGTGGCGAACGCTCGTCCGGTGTCAGAAACCACTGGAAATGCACTTGCAGCGAAGGAAAGGGGCTGAGCTCGAGGACTTCCGGTGCTCGTCCCAAGAAAACGCGAGCGGAAATGCCCCGGACTCAGTTTTCTCGTCCTGGGGTAAAAAGCGGTCCCCCGACGGTTTCTTCCCTTTGCTCCGTATTGGTCATAAGTCTTTCGATCTTCGGGTCTCGTGCTCCGAGGACTTCAACCCACACTCCTGGCATGCTCCCTGACACGTTTTCCGGAGGTATAGGTCGGGAAGCGAGCTCGTTGGAGGGAGAACTGTGGTGCGACCCAAAACGGTCCAAAAGATGGCCGAAGCTTCCAACGAGTGGCGAACGCTCGTCCGGTGTCAGAAACCACTGGAAATGCACTTGCAGCGAAGGAAACGGGCTGAGCTCGAGGACTTCCGGTGCTCGTCCCAAGAAAACGCGAGCGGGAATGCCCCGGACTCAGTTTTCTCGTCCTGGGGTAAAAAGCGGTCCCCCGACGGTTTCTTCCCTTTGCTCCGTATTGGTCATAAGTCTTTCGATCTTCGGGTCTCGTGCTCCGAGGACTTCAACCCACACTCCTGGCATGCTCCCTGACACATTTTCCGGAGGTATAGGTCGGGAAGCGAGCTCGTTGGAGGGAGAACTGTGGTGCGACCCAAAACGGTCCAAAAGATGGCCGAAGCTTCCAACGAGTGGCGAACGCTCGTCCGGTGTCAGAAACCAATGGAAATGCACTTGCAGCGAAGGAAACGGGCTGAGCTCGAGGACTTCCGGTGCTCGTCCCAAGAAAACGCGAGCGGGAATGCCCCGGACTCAGTTTTCTCGTCCTGGGGTAAAAAGCGGTCCCCCGACGGTTTCTTCCCTTTGCTCCGTATTGTTCATAAGTCTTTCGATCTTCGGGTCTCGTGCTCCGAGGATTTCAACCCACACTCCTGGCATGCTCCCTGACACGTTTTCCGGAGGTATAGGTCGGGAAGCGAGCTCGTTGGAGGGAGAACTGTGGTGCGACCCAAAACGGTCCAAAAGATGGCCGAAGCTTCCAACGAGTGGCGAACGCTCGTCCGGTGTCAGAAACCACTGGAAATGCACTTGCAGCGAAGGAAACGGGCTGAGCTCGAGGACTTCCGGTGCTCGTCCCAAGAAAACGCGAGCGGGAATGCCCCGGACTCAGTTTTCTCGTCCTGGGGTAAAAAGCGGTCCCCCGACGGTTTCTTCCCTTTGCTCCGTATTGGTCATAAGTCTTTCGATCTTCGGGTCTCGTGCTCCGAGGACTTCAACCCACACTCCTGGCATGCTCCCTGACACGTTTTCCGGAGGTATAGGTCGGGAAGCGAGCTCGTTGGAGGGAGAACTGTGGTGCGACCCAAAACGGTCCAAAAGATGGCCGAAGCTTCCAACGAGTGGCGAACGCTCGTCCGGTGTCAGAAACCAATGGAAATGCACTTGCAGCGAAGGAAACGGGCTGAGCTCGAGGACTTCCGGTGCTCGTCCCAAGAAAACGCGAGCGGGAATGCCCCGGACTCAGTTTTCTCGTCCTGGGGTAAAAAGCGGTCCCCCGACGGTTTCTTCCCTTTGCTCCGTATTGTTCATAAGTCTTTCGATCTTCGGGTCTCGTGCTCCGAGGATTTCAACCCACACTCCTGGCATGCTCCCTGACACGTTTTCCGGAGGTATAGGTCGGGAAGCGAGCTCGTTGGAGGGAGAACTGTGGTGCGACCCAAAACGGTCCAAAAGATGGCCGAAGCTTCCAACGAGTGGCGAACGCTCGTCCGGTGTCAGAAACCACTGGAAATGCACTTGCAGCGAAGGAAACGGGCTGAGCTCGAGGACTTCCGGTGCTCGTCCCAAGAAAACGCGAGCGGAAATGCCCCGGACTCAGTTTTCTCGTCCTGGGGTAAAAAGCGGTCCCCCGACGGTTTCTTCCCTTTGCTCCGTATTGGTCATAAGTCTTTCGATCTTCGGGTCTCGTGCTCCGAGGACTTCAACCCACACTCCTGGCATGCTCCCTGACACGTTTTCCGGAGGTATAGGTCGGGAAGCGAGCTCGTTGGAGGGAGAACTGTGGTGCGACCCAAAACGGTCCAAAAGATGGCCGAAGCTTCCAACGAGTGGCGAACGCTCGTCCGGTGTCAGAAACCACTGGAAATGCACTTGCAGCGAAGGAAACGGGCTGAGCTCGAGGACTTCCGGTGCTCGTCCCAAGAAAACGCGAGCGGGAATGCCCCGGACTCAGTTTTCTCGTCCTGGGGTAAAAAGCGGTCCCCCGACGGTTTCTTCCCTTTGCTCCGTATTGGTCATAAGTCTTTCGATCTTCGGGTCTCGTGCTCCGAGGACTTCAACCCACACTCCTGGCATGCTCCCTGACACGTTTTCCGGAGGTATAGGTCGGGAAGCGAGCTCGTTGGAGGGAGAACTGTGGTGCGACCCAAAACGGTCCAAAAGATGGCCGAAGCTTCCAACGAGTGGCGAACGCTCGTCCGGTGTCAGAAACCAATGGAAATGCACTTGCAGCGAAGGAAACGGGCTGAGCTCGAGGACTTCCGGTGCTCGTCCCAAGAAAACGCGAGCGGGAATGCCCCGGACTCAGTTTTCTCGTCCTGGGGTAAAAAGCGGTCCCCCGACGGTTTCTTCCCTTTGCTCCGTATTGTTCATAAGTCTTTCGATCTTCGGGTCTCGTGCTCCGAGGATTTCAACCCACACTCCTGGCATGCTCCCTGACACGTTTTCCGGAGGTATAGGTCGGGAAGCGAGCTCGTTGGAGGGAGAACTGTGGTGCGACCCAAAACGGTCCAAAAGATGGCCGAAGCTTCCAACGAGTGGCGAACGCTCGTCCGGTGTCAGAAACCACTGGAAATGCACTTGCAGCGAAGGAAACGGGCTGAGCTCGAGGACTTCCGGTGCTCGTCCCAAGAAAACGCGAGCGGGAATGCCTCGGACTCAGTTTTCTCGTCCTGGGGTAAAAAGCGGTCCCCCGACGGTTTCTTCCCTTTGCTCCGTATTGGTCATAAGTCTTTCGATCTTCGGGTCTCGTGCTCCGAGGACTTCAACCCACACTCCTGGCATGCTCCCTGACACGTTTTCCGGAGGTATAGGTCGGGAAGCGAGCTCGTTGGAGGGAGAACTGTGGTGCGACCCAAAACGGTCCAAAAGATGGCCGAAGCTTCCAACGAGTGGCGAACGCTCGTCCGGTGTCAGAAACCAATGGAAATGCACTTGCAGCGAAGGAAACGGGCTGAGCTCGAGGACTTCCGGTGCTCGTCCCAAGAAAACGCGAGCGGGAATGCCCCGGACTCAGTTTTCTCGTCCTGGGGTAAAAAGCGGTCCCCCGACGGTTTCTTCCCTTTGCTCCGTATTGTTCATAAGTCTTTCGATCTTCGGGTCTCGTGCTCCGAGGATTTCAACCCACACTCCTGGCATGCTCCCTGACACGTTTTCCGGAGGTATAGGTCGGGAAGCGAGCTCGTTGGAGGGAGAACTGTGGTGCGACCCAAAACGGTCCAAAAGATGGCCGAAGCTTCCAACGAGTGGCGAACGCTCGTCCGGTGTCAGAAACCACTGGAAATGCACTTGCAGCGAAGGAAACGGGCTGAGCTCGAGGACTTCCGGTGCTCGTCCAAAGAAAACGCGAGCGGGAATGCCCCGGACTCAGTTTTCTCGTCCTGGGGTGAAAAGCGGTCCCCCGACGGTTTCTTCCCTTTGCTCCGTATTGGTCATAAGTCTTTCCATCTTCGGGTCTCGTGCTCCGAGGACTTCAACCCACACTCCTGGCATGCTCCCTGACACGTTTTCCGGAGGTATAGGTCGGGAAGCGAGCTCGTTGGAGGGAGAACTGTGGTGCGACCCAAAACGGTCCAAAAGATGGCCGAAGCTTCCAACGAGTGGCGAACGCTCGTCCGGTGTCAGAAACCACTGGAAATGCACTTGCAGCGAAGGAAACGGGCTGAGCTCGAGGACTTCCGGTGCTCGTCCCAAGAAAACGCGAGCGGGAATGCCCCGGACTCAGTTTTCTCGTCCTGGGGTAAAAAGCGGTCCCCCCGACGGTTTCTTCCCTTTGCTCCGTATTGGTCATAAGTCTTTCGATCTTCGGGTCTCGTGCTCCGAGGACTTCAACCCACACTCCTGGCATGCTCCCTGACACGTTTTCCGGAGGTATAGGTCGGGAAGCGAGCTCGTTGGAGGGAGAACTGTGGTGCGACCCAAAACGGTCCAAAAGATGGCCGAAGCTTCCAACGAGTGGCGAACGCTCGTCCGGTGTCAGAAACCAATGGAAATGCACTTGCAGCGAAGGAAACGGGCTGAGCTCGAGGACTTCCGGTGCTCGTCCCAAGAAAACGCGAGCGGGAATGCCCCGGACTCAGTTTTCTCGTCCTGGGGTAAAAAGCGGTCCCCCGACGGTTTCTTCCCTTTGCTCCGTATTGTTCATAAGTCTTTCGATCTTCGGGTCTCGTGCTCCGAGGATTTCAACCCACACTCCTGGCATGCTCCCTGACACGTTTTCCGGAGGTATAGGTCGGGAAGCGAGCTCGTTGGAGGGAGAACTGTGGTGCGACCCAAAACGGTCCAAAAGATGGCCGAAGCTTCCAACGAGTGGCGAACGCTCGTCCGGTGTCAGAAACCACTGGAAATGCACTTGCAGCGAAGGAAACGGGCTGAGCTCGAGGACTTCCGGTGCTCGTCCCAAGAAAACGCGAGCGGAAATGCCCCGGACTCAGTTTTCTCGTCCTGGGGTAAAAAGCGGTCCCCCGACGGTTTCTTCCCTTTGCTCCGTATTGGTCATAAGTCTTTCGATCTTCGGGTCTCGTGCTCCGAGGACTTCAACCCACACTCCTGGCATGCTCCCTGACACGTTTTCCGGAGGTATAGGTCGGGAAGCGAGCTCGTTGGAGGGAGAACTGTGGTGCGACCCAAAACGGTCCAAAAGATGGCCGAAGCTTCCAACGAGTGGCGAACGCTCGTCCGGTGTCAGAAACCACTGGAAATGCACTTGCAGCGAAGGAAACGGGCTGAGCTCGAGGACTTCCGGTGCTCGTCCCAAGAAAACGCGAGCGGGAATGCCCCGGACTCAGTTTTCTCGTCCTGGGGTAAAAAGCGGTCCCCCGACGGTTTCTTCCCTTTGCTCCGTATTGGTCATAAGTCTTTCGATCTTCGGGTCTCGTGCTCCGAGGACTTCAACCCACACTCCTGGCATGCTCCCTGACACGTTTTCCGGAGGTATAGGTCGGGAAGCGAGCTCGTTGGAGGGAGAACTGTGGTGCGACCCAAAACGGTCCAAAAGATGGCCGAAGCTTCCAACGAGTGGCGAACGCTCGTCCGGTGTCAGAAACCAATGGAAATGCACTTGCAGCGAAGGAAACGGGCTGAGCTCGAGGACTTCCGGTGCTCGTCCCAAGAAAACGCGAGCGGGAATGCCCCGGACTCAGTTTTCTCGTCCTGGGGTAAAAAGCGGTCCCCCGACGGTTTCTTCCCTTTGCTCCGTATTGTTCATAAGTCTTTCGATCTTCGGGTCTCGTGCTCCGAGGATTTCAACCCACACTCCTGGCATGCTCCCTGACACGTTTTCCGGAGGTATAGGTCGGGAAGCGAGCTCGTTGGAGGGAGAACTGTGGTGCGACCCAAAACGGTCCAAAAGATGGCCGAAGCTTCCAACGAGTGGCGAACGCTCGTCCGGTGTCAGAAACCACTGGAAATGCACTTGCAGCGAAGGAAACGGGCTGAGCTCGAGGACTTCCGGTGCTCGTCCCAAGAAAACGCGAGCGGGAATGCCTCGGACTCAGTTTTCTCGTCCTGGGGTAAAAAGCGGTCCCCCGACGGTTTCTTCCCTTTGCTCCGTATTGGTCATAAGTCTTTCGATCTTCGGGTCTCGTGCTCCGAGGACTTCAACCCACACTCCTGGCATGCTCCCTGACACGTTTTCCGGAGGTATAGGTCGGGAAGCGAGCTCGTTGGAGGGAGAACTGTGGTGCGACCCAAAACGGTCCAAAAGATGGCCGAAGCTTCCAACGAGTGGCGAACGCTCGTCCGGTGTCAGAAACCAATGGAAATGCACTTGCAGCGAAGGAAACGGGCTGAGCTCGAGGACTTCCGGTGCTCGTCCCAAGAAAACGCGAGCGGGAATGCCCCGGACTCAGTTTTCTCGTCCTGGGGTAAAAAGCGGTCCCCCGACGGTTTCTTCCCTTTGCTCCGTATTGTTCATAAGTCTTTCGATCTTCGGGTCTCGTGCTCCGAGGATTTCAACCCACACTCCTGGCATGCTCCCTGACACGTTTTCCGGAGGTATAGGTCGGGAAGCGAGCTCGTTGGAGGGAGAACTGTGGTGCGACCCAAAACGGTCCAAAAGATGGCCGAAGCTTCCAACGAGTGGCGAACGCTCGTCCGGTGTCAGAAACCACTGGAAATGCACTTGCAGCGAAGGAAACGGGCTGAGCTCGAGGACTTCCGGTGCTCGTCCAAAGAAAACGCGAGCGGGAATGCCCCGGACTCAGTTTTCTCGTCCTGGGGTGAAAAGCGGTCCCCCGACGGTTTCTTCCCTTTGCTCCGTATTGGTCATAAGTCTTTCCATCTTCGGGTCTCGTGCTCCGAGGACTTCAACCCACACTCCTGGCATGCTCCCTGACACGTTTTCCGGAGGTATAGGTCGGGAAGCGAGCTCGTTGGAGGGAGAACTGTGGTGCGACCCAAAACGGTCCAAAAGATGGCCGAAGCTTCCAACGAGTGGCGAACGCTCGTCCGGTGTCAGAAACCACTGGAAATGCACTTGCAGCGAAGGAAACGGGCTGAGCTCGAGGACTTCCGGTGCTCGTCCCAAGAAAACGCGAGCGGGAATGCCCCGGACTCAGTTTTCTCGTCCTGGGGTAAAAAGCGGTCCCCCCGACGGTTTCTTCCCTTTGCTCCGTATTGGTCATAAGTCTTTCGATCTTCGGGTCTCGTGCTCCGAGGACTTCAACCCACACTCCTGGCATGCTCCCTGACACGTTTTCCGGAGGTATAGGTCGGGAAGCGAGCTCGTTGGAGGGAGAACTGTGGTGCGACCCAAAACGGTCCAAAAGATGGCCGAAGCTTCCAACGAGTGGCGAACGCTCGTCCGGTGTCAGAAACCACTGGAAATGCACTTGCAGCGAAGGAAACGGGCTGAGCTCGAGGACTTCCGGTGCTCGTCCCAAGAAAACGCGAGCGGGAATGCCCCGGACTCAGTTTTCTCGTCCTGGGGTAAAAAGCGGTCCCCCGACGGTTTCTTCCCTTTGCTCCGTATTGGTCATAAGTCTTTCGATCTTCGGGTCTCGTGCTCCGAGGACTTCAACCCACACTCCTGGCATGCTCCCTGACACGTTTTCCGGAGGTATAGGTCGGGAAGCGAGCTCGTTGGAGGGAGAACTGTGGTGCGACCCAAAACGGTCCAAAAGATGGCCGAAGCATCCAACGAGTGGCGAACGCTCGTCCGGTGTCAGAAACCATTGGAAATGCACTTGCAGCGAAGGAAACGGGCTGAGCTCGAGGACTTCCGGTGCTCGTCCCAAGAAAACGCGAGCGGGAATGCCCCGGACTCAGTTTTCTCGTCCTGGGGTAAAAAGCGGTCCCCGACGGTTTCTTCCCTTTCCTCCGTATTGGTCATAAGTCTTTCGATCTTCGGGTCTCGTGCTCCGAGGACTTCAACCCACACTCCTGGCATGCTCCCTGACACGTTTTCCGGAGGTATAGGTCGGGAAGCGAGCTCGTTGGAGGGAGAACTGTGGTGCGACCCAAAACGGTCCAAAAGATGGCCGAAGCTTCCAACGAGTGGCTAACGCTCGTCCGGTGTCAGAAACCACTGGAAATGCACTTGCAGCGAAGGAAACGGGCTGAGCTCGAGGACTTCCGGTGCTCGTCCCAAGAAAACGCGAGCGGGAATGCCCCGGACTCAGTTTTCTCGTCCTGGGGTAAAAAGCGGTCCCCCGACGGTTTCTTCCCTTTGCTCCGTATTGGTCATAAGTCTTTCGATCTTCGGGTCTCGTGCTCCGAGGACTTCAACCCACACTCCTGGCATGCTCCCTGACACGTTTTCCGGAGGTATAGGTCGGGAAGCGAGCTCGTTGGAGGGAGAACTGTGGTGCGACCCAAAACGGTCCAAAAGATGGCCGAAGCTTCCAACGAGTGGCGAATGCTCGTCCGGTGTCAGAAACCACTGGAAATGCACTTGCAGCGAAGGAAACGGGCTGAGCTCGAGGACTTCCGGTGCTCGTCCCAAGAAAACGCGAGCGGGAATGCCCCGGACTCAGTTTTCTCGTCCTGGGGTAAAAAGCGGTCCCCCGACGGTTTCTTCCCTTTGCTCCGTATTGGTCATAAGTCTTTCGATCTTCGGGTCTCGTGCTCCGAGGACTTCAACCCACACTCCTGGCATGCTCCCTGACACGTTTTCCGGAGGTATAGGTCGGGAAGCGAGCTCGTTGGAGGGAGAACTGTGGTGCGACCCAAAACGGTCCAAAAGATGGCCGAAGCTTCCAACGAGTGGCGAACGCTCGTCTGGTGTCAGAAACCACTGGAAATGCACTTGCAGCGAAGGAAACGGGCTGAGCTCGAGGACTTCCGGTGCTCGTCCCAAGAAAACGCGAGCGGGAATGCCCCGGACTCATTTTTCTCGTCCTGGGGTAAAAAGCGGTCCCCCGACGGTTTCTTCCCTTTGCTCCGTATTGGTCATAAGTCTTTCGATCTTCGGGTCTCGTGCTCCGAGGACTTCAACCCACACTCCTGGCATGCTCCCTGACACGTTTTCCGGAGGTATAGGTCGGGAAGCGAGCTCGTTGGAGGGAGAACTGTGGTGCGACCCAAAACGGTCCAAAAGATGGCCGAAGCTTCCAACGAGTGGCGAACGCTCGTCCGGTGTCAGAAACAACTGAAAATGCACTTGCAGCGAAGGAAACGGGCTGAGCTCGAGGACTTCCGGTGCTCGTCCCAAGAAAACGCGAGCGGGAATGCCCCGGACTCAGTTTTCTCGTCCTGGGGTAAAAAGCGGTCCCCCGACGGTTTCTTCCCTTTGCTCCGTATTGGTCATAAGTCTTTCGATCTTCGGGTCTCGTGCTCCGAGGACTTCAACCCACACTCCTGGCATGCTCCCTGACACGTTTTCCGGAGGTATAGGTCGGGAAGCGAGCTCGTTGGAGGGAGAACTGTGGTGCGACCCAAAACGGTCCAAAAGATGGCCGAAGCTTCCAACGAGTGGCGAACGCTCGTCCGGTGTCAGAAACCACTGGAAATGCACTTGCAGCGAAGGAAAAGGGCTGAGCTCGAGGACTTCCGGTGCTCGTCCCAAGAAAACGCGAGCGGGAATGCCCCGGACTCAGTTTTCTCGTCCTGGGGTAAAAAGCGGTCCCCCGACGGTTTCTTCCCTTTGCTCCGTATTGGTCATAAGTCTTTCGATCTTCGGGTCTCGTGCTCCGAGGACTTCAACCCACACTCCTGGCATGCTCCCTGACACGTTTTCCGGAGGTATAGGTCGGGAAGCGAGCTCGTTGGAGGGAGAACTGTGGTGCGACCCAAAACGGTCCAAAAGATGGCCGAAGCTTCCAACGAGTGGCGAACGCTCGTCTGGTGTCAGAAACCACTGGAAATGCACTTGCAGCGAAGGAAACGGGCTGAGCTCGAGGACTTCCGGTGCTCGTCCCAAGAAAACGCGAGCGGGAATGCCCCGGACTCAGTTTTCTCGTCCTGGGGTAAAAAGCTGTCCCCCGACGGTTTCTTCCCTTTGCTCCGTATTGATCATAAGTCTTTCGATCTTCGGGTCTCGTGCTCCGAGGACTTCAACCCACACTCCTGGCATGCTCCCTGACACGTTTTCCGGAGGTATAGGTCGGGAAGCGAGCTCGTTGGAGGGAGAACTGTGGTGCGACCCAAAACGGTCCAAAAGATGGCCGGAGCTTCCAACGAGTGGCGAACGCTCGTCCGGTGTCAGAAACCACTGGAAATGCACTTGCAGCGAAGGAAACGGGCTGAGCTCGAGGACTTCCGGTGCTCGTCCCAAGAAAACGCGAGCGGGAATGCCCCGGACTCAGTTTTCTCGTCCTGGGGTAAAAAGCGGTCCCCCGACGGTTTCTTCCCTTTGCTCCGTATTGGTCATAAGTCTTTCGATCTTCGGGTCTCGTGCTCCGAGGACTTCAACCCACACTCCTGGCATGCTCCCTGACACGTTTTCCGGAGGTATAGGTCGGGAAGCGAGCTCGTTGGAGGGAGAACTGTGGTGCGACTCAAAACGGTCCAAAAGATGGCCAAAGCTTCCAACGAGTGGCGAACGCTCGTCCGGTGTCAGAAACCACTGGAAATGCACTTGCAGCGAAGGAAACGGGCTGAGCTCGAGGACTTCCGGTGCTCGTCCCAAGAAAACGCGAGCGGGAATGCCCCGGACTCAGTTTTCTCGTCCTGGGGTAAAAAGCGGTCCCCCGACGGTTTCTTCCCTTTGCTCCGTATTGGTCATAAGTCTTTCGATCTTCGGGTCTCGTGCTCCGAGGACTTCAACCCACACTCCTGGCATGCTCCCTGACACGTTTTCCGGAGGTATAGGTCGGGAAGCGAGCTCGTTGGAGGGAGAACTGTGGTGCGACCCAAAACGGTCCAAAAGATGGCCGAAGCATCCAACGAGTGGCGAACGCTCGTCCGGTGTCAGAAACCACTGGAAATGCACTTGCAGCGAAGGAAACGGGCTGAGCTCGAGGACTTCCGGTGCTCGTCCCAAGAAAACGCGAGCGGGAATGCCCCGGACTCAGTTTTCTCGTCCTGGGGTAAAAAGCGGTCCCCCGACGGTTTCTTCCCTTTGCTCCGTATTGTTCATAAGTCTTTCGATCTTCGGGTCTCGTGCTCCGAGGATTTCAACCCACACTCCTGGCATGCTCCCTGACACGTTTTCCGGAGGTATAGGTCGGGAAGCGAGCTCGTTGGAGGGAGAACTGTGGTGCGACCCAAAACGGTCCAAAAGATGGCCGAAGCTTCCAACGAGTGGCGAACGCTCGTCCGGTGTCAGAAACCAATGGAAATGCACTTGCAGCGAAGGAAACGGGCTGAGCTCGAGGACTTCCGGTGCTCGTCCCAAGAAAACGCGAGCGGGAATGCCCCGGACTCAGTTTTCTCGTCCTGGGGTAAAAAGCGGTCCCCCGACGGTTTCTTCCCTTTGCTCCGTATTGTTCATAAGTCTTTCGATCTTCGGGTCTCGTGCTCCGAGGATTTCAACCCACACTCCTGGCATGCTCCCTGACACGTTTTCCGGAGGTATAGGTCGGGAAGCGAGCTCGTTGGAGGGAGAACTGTGGTGCGACCCAAAACGGTCCAAAAGATGGCCGAAGCTTCCAACGAGTGGCGAACGCTCGTCCGGTGTCAGAAACCACTGGAAATGCACTTGCAGCGAAGGAAACGGGCTGAGCTCGAGGACTTCCGGTGCTCGTCCCAAGAAAACGCGAGCGGGAATGCCTCGGACTCAGTTTTCTCGTCCTGGGGTAAAAAGCGGTCCCCCGACGGTTTCTTCCCTTTGCTCCGTATTGGTCATAAGTCTTTCGATCTTCGGGTCTCGTGCTCCGAGGACTTCAACCCACACTCCTGGCATGCTCCCTGACACGTTTTCCGGAGGTATAGGTCGGGAAGCGAGCTCGTTGGAGGGAGAACTGTGGTGCGACCCAAAACGGTCCAAAAGATGGCCGAAGCTTCCAACGAGTGGCGAACGCTCGTCCGGTGTCAGAAACCAATGGAAATGCACTTGCAGCGAAGGAAACGGGCTGAGCTCGAGGACTTCCGATGCTCGTCCCAAGAAAACGCGAGCGGGAATGCCCCGGACTCAGTTTTCTCGTCCTGGGGTAAAAAGCGGTCCCCCGACGGTTTCTTCCCTTTGCTCCGTATTGTTCATAAGTCTTTCGATCTTCGGGTCTCGTGCTCCGAGGATTTCAACCCACACTCCTGGCATGCTCCCTGACACGTTTTCCGGAGGTATAGGTCGGGAAGCGAGCTCGTTGGAGGGAGAACTGTGGTGCGACCCAAAACGGTCCAAAAGATGGCCGAAGCTTCCAACGAGTGGCGAACGCTCGTCCGGTGTCAGAAACCACTGGAAATGCACTTGCAGCGAAGGAAACGGGCTGAGCTCGAGGACTTCCGGTGCTCGTCCAAAGAAAACGCGAGCGGGAATGCCCCGGACTCAGTTTTCTCGTCCTGGGGTGAAAAGCGGTCCCCCGACGGTTTCTTCCCTTTGCTCCGTATTGGTCATAAGTCTTTCCATCTTCGGGTCTCGTGCTCCGAGGACTTCAACCCACACTCCTGGCATGCTCCCTGACACGTTTTCCGGAGGTATAGGTCGGGAAGCGAGCTCGTTGGAGGGAGAACTGTGGTGCGACCCAAAACGGTCCAAAAGATGGCCGAAGCTTCCAACGAGTGGCGAACGCTCGTCCGGTGTCAGAAACCACTGGAAATGCACTTGCAGCGAAGGAAACAGGCTGAGCTCGAGGACTTCCGGTGCTCGTCCCAAGAAAACGCGAGCGGGAATGCCCCGGACTCAGTTTTCTCGTCCTGGGGTAAAAAGCGGTCCCCCCGACGGTTTCTTCCCTTTGCTCCGTATTGGTCATAAGTCTTTCGATCTTCGGGTCTCGTGCTCCGAGGACTTCAACCCACACTCCTGGCATGCTCCCTGACACGTTTTCCGGAGGTATAGGTCGGGAAGCGAGCTCGTTGGAGGGAGAACTGTGGTGCGACCCAAAACGGTCCAAAAGATGGCCGAAGCTTCCAACGAGTGGCGAACGCTCGTCCGGTGTCAGAAACCACTGGAAATGCACTTGCAGCGAAGGAAACGGGCTGAGCTCGAGGACTTCCGGTGCTCGTCCCAAGAAAACGCGAGCGGGAATGCCCCGGACTCAGTTTTCTCGTCCTGGGGTAAAAAGCGGTCCCCCGACGGTTTCTTCCCTTTGCTCCGTATTGGTCATAAGTCTTTCGATCTTCGGGTCTCGTGCTCCGAGGACTTCAACCCACACTCCTGGCATGCTCCCTGACACGTTTTCCGGAGGTATAGGTCGGGAAGCGAGCTCGTTGGAGGGAGAACTGTGGTGCGACCCAAAACGGTCCAAAAGATGGCCGAAGCATCCAACGAGTGGCGAACGCTCGTCCGGTGTCAGAAACCATTGGAAATGCACTTGCAGCGAAGGAAACGGGCTGAGCTCGAGGACTTCCGGTGCTCGTCCCAAGAAAACGCGAGCGGGAATGCCCCGGACTCAGTTTTCTCGTCCTGGGGTAAAAAGCGGTCCCCGACGGTTTCTTCCCTTTCCTCCGTATTGGTCATAAGTCTTTCGATCTTCGGGTCTCGTGCTCCGAGGACTTCAACCCACACTCCTGGCATGCTCCCTGACACGTTTTCCGGAGGTATAGGTCGGGAAGCGAGCTCGTTGGAGGGAGAACTGTGGTGCGACCCAAAACGGTCCAAAAGATGGCCGAAGCTTCCAACGAGTGGCTAACGCTCGTCCGGTGTCAGAAACCACTGGAAATGCACTTGCAGCGAAGGAAACGGGCTGAGCTCGAGGACTTCCGGTGCTCGTCCCAAGAAAACGCGAGCGGGAATGCCCCGGACTCAGTTTTCTCGTCCTGGGGTAAAAAGCGGTCCCCCGACGGTTTCTTCCCTTTGCTCCGTATTGGTCATAAGTCTTTCGATCTTCGGGTCTCGTGCTCCGAGGACTTCAACCCACACTCCTGGCATGCTCCCTGACACGTTTTCCGGAGGTATAGGTCGGGAAGCGAGCTCGTTGGAGGGAGAACTGTGGTGCGACCCAAAACGGTCCAAAAGATGGCCGAAGCTTCCAACGAGTGGCGAATGCTCGTCCGGTGTCAGAAACCACTGGAAATGCACTTGCAGCGAAGGAAACGGGCTGAGCTCGAGGACTTCCGGTGCTCGTCCCAAGAAAACGCGAGCGGGAATGCCCCGGACTCAGTTTTCTCGTCCTGGGGTAAAAAGCGGTCCCCCGACGGTTTCTTCCCTTTGCTCCGTATTGGTCATAAGTCTTTCGATCTTCGGGTCTCGTGCTCCGAGGACTTCAACCCACACTCCTGGCATGCTCCCTGACACGTTTTCCGGAGGTATAGGTCGGGAAGCGAGCTCGTTGGAGGGAGAACTGTGGTGCGACCCAAAACGGTCCAAAAGATGGCCGAAGCTTCCAACGAGTGGCGAACGCTCGTCTGGTGTCAGAAACCACTGGAAATGCACTTGCAGCGAAGGAAACGGGCTGAGCTCGAGGACTTCCGGTGCTCGTCCCAAGAAAACGCGAGCGGGAATGCCCCGGACTCATTTTTCTCGTCCTGGGGTAAAAAGCGGTCCCCCGACGGTTTCTTCCCTTTGCTCCGTATTGGTCATAAGTCTTTCGATCTTCGGGTCTCGTGCTCCGAGGACTTCAACCCACACTCCTGGCATGCTCCCTGACACGTTTTCCGGAGGTATAGGTCGGGAAGCGAGCTCGTTGGAGGGAGAACTGTGGTGCGACCCAAAACGGTCCAAAAGATGGCCGAAGCTTCCAACGAGTGGCGAACGCTCGTCCGGTGTCAGAAACAACTGAAAATGCACTTGCAGCGAAGGAAACGGGCTGAGCTCGAGGACTTCCGGTGCTCGTCCCAAGAAAACGCGAGCGGGAATGCCCCGGACTCAGTTTTCTCGTCCTGGGGTAAAAAGCGGTCCCCCGACGGTTTCTTCCCTTTGCTCCGTATTGGTCATAAGTCTTTCGATCTTCGGGTCTCGTGCTCCGAGGACTTCAACCCACACTCCTGGCATGCTCCCTGACACGTTTTCCGGAGGTATAGGTCGGGAAGCGAGCTCGTTGGAGGGAGAACTGTGGTGCGACCCAAAACGGTCCAAAAGATGGCCGAAGCTTCCAACGAGTGGCGAACGCTCGTCCGGTGTCAGAAACCACTGGAAATGCACTTGCAGCGAAGGAAACGGGCTGAGCTCGAGGACTTCCGGTGCTCGTCCCAAGAAAACGCGAGCGGGAATGCCCCGGACTCAGTTTTCTCGTCCTGGGGTAAAAAGCGGTCCCCCGACGGTTTCTTCCCTTTGCTCCGTATTGGTCATAAGTCTTTCGATCTTCGGGTCTCGTGCTCCGAGGACTTCAACCCACACTCCTGGCATGCTCCCTGACACGTTTTCCGGAGGTATAGGTCGGGAAGCGAGCTCGTTGGAGGGAGAACTGTGGTGCGACCCAAAACGGTCCAAAAGATGGCCGAAGCTTCCAACGAGTGGCGAACGCTCGTCTGGTGTCAGAAACCACTGGAAATGCACTTGCAGCGAAGGAAACGGGCTGAGCTCGAGGACTTCCGGTGCTCGTCCCAAGAAAACGCGAGCGGGAATGCCCCGGACTCAGTTTTCTCGTCCTGGGGTAAAAAGCTGTCCCCCGACGGTTTCTTCCCTTTGCTCCGTATTGATCATAAGTCTTTCGATCTTCGGGTCTCGTGCTCCGAGGACTTCAACCCACACTCCTGGCATGCTCCCTGACACGTTTTCCGGAGGTATAGGTCGGGAAGCGAGCTCGTTGGAGGGAGAACTGTGGTGCGACCCAAAACGGTCCAAAAGATGGCCGGAGCTTCCAACGAGTGGCGAACGCTCGTCCGGTGTCAGAAACCACTGGAAATGCACTTGCAGCGAAGGAAACGGGCTGAGCTCGAGGACTTCCGGTGCTCGTCCCAAGAAAACGCGAGCGGGAATGCCCCGGACTCAGTTTTCTCGTCCTGGGGTAAAAAGCGGTCCCCCGACGGTTTCTTCCCTTTGCTCCGTATTGGTCATAAGTCTTTCGATCTTCGGGTCTCGTGCTCCGAGGACTTCAACCCACACTCCTGGCATGCTCCCTGACACGTTTTCCGGAGGTATAGGTCGGGAAGCGAGCTCGTTGGAGGGAGAACTGTGGTGCGACTCAAAACGGTCCAAAAGATGGCCAAAGCTTCCAACGAGTGGCGAACGCTCGTCCGGTGTCAGAAACCACTGGAAATGCACTTGCAGCGAAGGAAACGGGCTGAGCTCGAGGACTTCCGGTGCTCGTCCCAAGAAAACGCGAGCGGGAATGCCCCGGACTCAGTTTTCTCGTCCTGGGGTAAAAAGCGGTCCCCCGACGGTTTCTTCCCTTTGCTCCGTATTGGTCATAAGTCTTTCGATCTTCGGGTCTCGTGCTCCGAGGACTTCAACCCACACTCCTGGCATGCTCCCTGACACGTTTTCCGGAGGTATAGGTCGGGAAGCGAGCTCGTTGGAGGGAGAACTGTGGTGCGACCCAAAACGGTCCAAAAGATGGCCGAAGCATCCAACGAGTGGCGAACGCTCGTCCGGTGTCAGAAACCACTGGAAATGCACTTGCAGCGAAGGAAACGGGCTGAGCTCGAGGACTTCCGGTGCTCGTCCCAAGAAAACGCGAGCGGGAATGCCCCGGACTCAGTTTTCTCGTCCTGGGGTAAAAAGCGGTCCCCCGACGGTTTCTTCCCTTTGCTCCGTATTGGTCATAAGTCTTTCGATCTTCGGGTCTCGTGCTCCGAGGACTTCAACCCACACTCCTGGCATGCTCCCTGACACGTTTTCCGGAGGTATAGGTCGGGAAGCGAGCTCGTTGGAGGGAGAACTGTGGTGCGACCCAAAACGGTCCAAAAGATGGCCGAAGCTTCCAACGAGTGGCGAACGCTCGTCCGGTGTCAGAAACCACTGGAAATGCACTTGCAGCGAAGGAAACGGGCTGAGCTCGAGGACTTCCGGTGCTCGTCCCAAGAAAACGCGAGCGGGAATGCCCCGGACTCAGTTTTCTCGTCCTGGGGTAAAAAGCGGTCCCCCGACGGTTTCTTCCCTTTGCTCCGTATTGGTCATAAGTCTTTCGATCTTCGGGTCTCGTGCTCCGAGGACTTCAACCCACACTCCTGGCATGCTCCCTGACACGTTTTCCGGAGGTATAGGTCGGGAAGCGAGCTCGTTGGAGGGAGAACTGTGGTGCGACCCAAAACGGTCCAAAAGATGGCCGAAGCTTCCAACGAGTGGCGAACGCTCGTCTGGTGTCAGAAACCACTGGAAATGCACTTGCAGCGAAGGAAACGGGCTGAGCTCGAGGACTTCCAGTGCTCGTCCCAAGAAAACGCGAGCGGGAATGCCCCGGACTCAGTTTTCTCGTCCTGGGGTAAAAAGCGGTCCCCCGACGGTTTCTTCCCTTTGCTCCGTATTGGTCATAAGTCTTTCGATCTTCGGGTCTCGTGCTCCGAGGACTTCAACCCACACTCCTGCCATGCTCCCTGACACGTTTTCCGGAGGTATAGGTCGGGAAGCGAGCTTGTTGGAGGGAGAACTGTGGTGCGACCCAAAACGGTCCAAAAGATGGCCGGAGCTTCCAACGAGTGGCGAACGCTCGTCCGGTGTCAGAAACCACTGGAAATGCACTTGCAGCGAAGGAAACGGGCTGAGCTCGAGGACTTCCGGTGCTCGTCCCAAAAAAACGCGAGCGGGAATGCCCCGGACTCAGTTTTCTCGTCCTGGGGTAAAAAGCGGTCCCCCGACGGTTTCTTCCCTTTGCTCCGTATTGGTCATAAGTCTTTCGATCTTCGGGTCTCGTGCTCCGAGGACTTCAACCCACACTCCTGGCATGCTCCCTGACACGTTTTTCGGAGGTATAGGTCGGGAAGCGAGCTCGTTGGAGGGAGAACTGTGGTGCGACTCAAAACGGTCCAAAAGATGGCCGAAGCTTCCAACGAGTGGCGAACGCTCGTCCGGTGTCAGAAACCACTGGAAATGCACTTGCAGCGAAGGAAACGGGCTGAGCTCGAGGACTTCCGGTGCTCGTCCCAAGAAAACGCGAGCGGGAATGCCCCGGACTCAGTTTTCTCGTCCTGGGGTAAAAAGCGGTCCCCCGACGGTTTCTTCCCTTTGCTCCGTATTGGTCATAAGTCTTTCGATCTTCGGGTCTCGTGCTCCGAGGACTTCAACCCACACTCCTGGCATGCTCCCTGACACGTTTTCCGGAGGTATAGGTCGGGAAGCGAGCTCGTTGGAGGGAGAACTGTGGTGCGACCCAAAACGGTCCAAAAGATGGCCGGAGCTTCCAACGAGTGGCGAACGCTCGTCCGGTGTCAGAAACCACTGGAAATGCACTTGCAGCGAAGGAAACGGGCTGAGCTCGAGGACTTCCGGTGCTCGTCCCAAGAAAACGCGAGCGGGAATGCCCCGGACTCAGTTTTCTCGTCCTGGGGTAAAAAGCGGTCCCCCGACGGTTTCTTCCCTTTGCTCCGTATTGGTCATAAGTCTTTCGATCTTCGGGTCTCGTGCTCCGAGGACTTCAACCCACACTCCTGGCATGCTCCCTGACACGTTTTTCGGAGGTATAGGTCGGGAAGCGAGCTCGTTGGAGGGAGAACTGTGGTGCGACCCAAAACGGTCCAAAAGATGGCCGAAGCTTCCAACGAGTGGCGAACGCTCGTCCGGTGTCAGAAACCACTGGAAATGCACTTGCAGCGAAGGAAACGGGCTGAGCTCGAGGACTTCCGGTGCTCGTCCCAAGAAAACGCGAGCGGGAATGCCCCGGACTCAGTTTTCTCGTCCTGGGGTAAAAAGCGGTCCCCCGACGGTTTCTTCCCTTTGCTCCGTATTGGTCATAAGTCTTTCGATCTTCGGGTCTCGTGCTCCGAGGACTTCAACCCACACTCCTGGCATGCTCCCTGACACGTTTTCCGGAGGTATAGGTCGGGAAGCGAGCTCGTTGGAGGGAGAACTGTGGTGCGACCCAAAACGGTCCAAAAGATGGCCGGAGCTTCCAACGAGTGGCGAACGCTCGTCCGGTGTCAGAAACCACTGGAAATGCACTTGCAGCGAAGGAAACGGGCTGAGCTCGAGGACTTCCGGTGCTCGTCCCAAGAAAACGCGAGCGGGAATGCCCCGGACTCAGTTTTCTCGTCCTGGGGTAAAAAGCGGTCCCCCGACGGTTTCTTCCCTTTGCTCCGTATTGGTCATAAGTCTTTCGATCTTCGGGTCTCGTGCTCCGAGGACTTCAACCCACACTCCTGGCATGCTCCCTGACACGTTTTCCGGAGGTATAGGTCGGGAAGCGAGCTCGTTGGAGGGAGAACTGTGGTGCGACTCAAAACGGTCCAAAAGATGGCCAAAGCTTCCAACGAGTGGCGAACGCTCGTCCGGTGTCAGAAACCACTGGAAATGCACTTGCAGCGAAGGAAACGGGCTGAGCTCGAGGACTTCCGGTGCTCGTCCCAAGAAAACGCGAGCGGGAATGCCCCGGACTCAGTTTTCTCGTCCTGGGGTAAAAAGCGGTCCCCCGACGGTTTCTTCCCTTTGCTCCGTATTGGTCATAAGTCTTTCGATCTTCGGGTCTCGTGCTCCGAGGACTTCAACCCACACTCCTGGCATGCTCCCTGACACGTTTTCCGGAGGTATAGGTCGGGAAGCGAGCTCGTTGGAGGGAGAACTGTGGTGCGACCCAAAACGGTCCAAAAGATGGCCGAAGCATCCAACGAGTGGCGAACGCTCGTCCGGTGTCAGAAACCACTGGAAATGCACTTGCAGCGAAGGAAACGGGCTGAGCTCGAGGACTTCCGGTGCTCGTCCCAAGAAAACGCGAGGGGGGAATGCCCCGGACTCAGTTTTCTCGTCCTGGGGTAAAAAGCGGTCCCCCGACGGTTTCTTCCCTTTGCTCCGTATTGGTCATAAGTCTTTCGATCTTCGGGTCTCGTGCTCCGAGGACTTCAACCCACACTCCTGGCATGCTCCCTGACACGTTTTCCGGAGGTATAGGTCGGGAAGCGAGCTCGTTGGAGGGAGAACTGTGGTGCGACCCAAAACGGTCCAAAAGATGGCCGAAGCTTCCAACGAGTGGCGAACGCTCGTCCGGTGTCAGAAACCACTGGAAATGCACTTGCAGCGAAGGAAACGGGCTGAGCTCGAGGACTTCCGGTGCTCGTCCCAAGAAAACGCGAGCGGGAATGCCCCGGACTCAGTTTTCTCGTCCTGGGGTAAAAAGCGGTCCCCCGACGGTTTCTTCCCTTTGCTCCGTATTGGTCATAAGTCTTTCGATCTTCGGGTCTCGTGCTCCGAGGACTTCAACCCACACTCCTGGCATGCTCCCTGACACGTTTTCCGGAGGTATAGGTCGGGAAGCGAGCTCGTTGGAGGGAGAACTGTGGTGCGACCCAAAACGGTCCAAAAGATGGCCGAAGCTTCCAACGAGTGGCGAACGCTCGTCTGGTGTCAGAAACCACTGGAAATGCACTTGCAGCGAAGGAAACGGGCTGAGCTCGAGGACTTCCGGTGCTCGTCCCAAGAAAACGCGAGCGGGAATGCCCCGGACTCAGTTTTCTCGTCCTGGGGTAAAAAGCGGTCCCCCGACGGTTTCTTCCCTTTGCTCCGTATTGGTCATAAGTCTTTCGATCTTCGGGTCTCGTGCTCCGAGGACTTCAACCCACACTCCTGGCATGCTCCCTGACACGTTTTCCGGAGGTATAGGTCGGGAAGCGAGCTTGTTGGAGGGAGAACTGTGGTGCGACCCAAAACGGTCCAAAAGATGGCCGGAGCTTCCAACGAGTGGCGAACGCTCGTCCGGTGTCAGAAACCACTGGAAATGCACTTGCAGCGAAGGAAACGGGCTGAGCTCGAGGACTTCCGGTGCTCGTCCCAAAAAAAACGCGAGCGGGAATGCCCCGGACTCAGTTTTCTCGTCCTGGGGTAAAAAGCGGTCCCCCGACGGTTTCTTCCCTTTGCTCCGTATTGGTCATAAGTCTTTCGATCTTCGGGTCTCGTGCTCCGAGGACTTCAACCCACACTCCTGGCATGCTCCCTGACACGTTTTTCGGAGGTATAGGTCGGGAAGCGAGCTCGTTGGAGGGAGAACTGTGGTGCGACCCAAAACGGTCCAAAAAATGGCCGAAGCTTCCAACGAGAGGCGAACGCTCGTCCGGTGTCAGAAACCACTGGAAATGCACTTGCAGCGAAGGAAACGGGCTGAGCTCGAGGACTTCCGGTGCTCGTCCCAAGAAAACGCGAGCGGGAATGCCCCGGACTCAGTTTTCTCGTCCTGGGGTAAAAAGCGGTCCCCCGACGGTTTCTTCCCTTTGCTCCGTATTGGTCATAAGTCTTTCGATCTTCGGGTCTCGTGCTCCGAGGACTTCAACCCACACTCCTGGCATGCTCCCTGACACGTTTTCCGGAGGTATAGGTCGGGAAGCGAGCTCGTTGGAGGGAGAACTGTGGTGCGACCCAAAACGGTCCAAAAGATGGCCGAAGCTTCCAACGAGTGGCGAACGCTCGTCCGGTGTCAGAAACCACTGGAAATGCACTTGCAGCGAAGGAAACGGGCTGAGCTCGAGGACTTCCGGTGCTCGTCCCAAGAAAACGCGAGCGGGAATGCCCCGGACTCAGTTTTCTCGTCCTGGGGTAAAAAGCGGTCCCCCGACGGTTTCTTCCCTTTGCTCCGTATTGGTAATAAGTCTTTCGATCTTCGGGTCTCGTGCTCCGAGGACTTCAACCCACACTCCTGGCATGCTCCCTGACACGTTTTCCAGAGGTATAGGTCGGGAAGCGAGCTCGTTGGAGGGAGAACTGTGGTGCGACCCAAAACGGTCCAAAAGATGGCCGAAGCTTCCAACGAGTGGCGAACGCTCGTCCGGTGTCAGAAACCACTGGAAATGCACTTGCAGCGAAGGAAACGGGCTGAGCTCGAGGACTTCCGGTGCTCGTCCCAAGAAAACGCGAGCGGGAATGCCCCGGACTCAGTTTTCTCGTCCTGGGGTAAAAAGCGGTCCCCCGACGGTTTCTTCCCTTTGCTCCGTATTGGTCATAAGTCTTTCGATCTTCGGGTCTCGTGCTCCGAGGACTTCAACCCACACTCCTGGCATGCTCCATGACACGTTTTCCGGAGGTATAGGTCGGGAAGCGAGCTCATTGGAGGGAGAACTGTGGTGCGACCCAAAACAGTCCAAAAGATGGCCGGAGCTTCCAACGAGTGGCGAACGCTCGCTCGGTGTCAGAAACCACTGGAAATGCACTTGCAGCGAAGGAAACGGGCTGAGCTCGAGGACTTCCGGTGCTCGTCCCAAGAAAACGCGAGCGGGAATGCCCCGGACTCAGTTTTCTCGTCCTGGGGTAAAAAGCGGTCCCCCGACGGTTTCTTCCCTTTGCTCCGTATTGGTCATAAGTCTTTCGATCTTCGGGTCTCGTGCTCCGAGGACTTCAACCCACACTCCTGGCATGCTCCCTGACACGTTTTCCGGAGGTATAGGTCGGGAAGCGAGCTTGTTGGAGGGAGAACTGTGGTGCGACCCAAAACGGTCCAAAAGATGGCCGGAGCTTCCAACGAGTGGCGAACGCTCGTCCGGTGTCAGAAACCACTGGAAATGCACTTGCAGCGAAGGAAACGGGCTGAGCTCGAGGACTTCCGGTGCTCGTCCCAAAAAAACGCGAGCGGGAATGCCCCGGACTCAGTTTTCTCGTCCTGGGGTAAAAAGCGGTCCCCCGACGGTTTCTTCCCTTTGCTCCGTATTGGTCATAAGTCTTTCGATCTTCGGGTCTCGTGCTCCGAGGACTTCAACCCACACTCCTGGCATGCTCCCTGACACGTTTTTCGGAGGTATAGGTCGGGAAGCGAGCTCGTTGGAGGGAGAACTGTGGTGCGACCCAAAACGGTCCAAAAGATGGCCGAAGCTTCCAACGAGTGGCGAACGCTCGTCCGGTGTCAGAAACCACTGGAAATGCACTTGCAGCGAAGGAAACGGGCTGAGCTCGAGGACTTCCGGTGCTCGTCCCAAGAAAACGCGAGCGGGAATGCCCCGGACTCAGTTTTCTCGTCCTGGGGTAAAAAGCGGTCCCCCGACGGTTTCTTCCCTTTGCTCCGTATTGGTCATAAGTCTTTCGATCTTCGGGTCTCGTGCTCCGAGGACTTCAACCCACACTCCTGGCATGCTCCCTGACACGTTTTCCGGAGGTATAGGTCGGGAAGCGAGCTCGTTGGAGGGAGAACTGTGGTGCGACCCAAAACGGTCCAAAAGATGGCCGAAGCATCCAACGAGTGGCGAACGCTCGTCCGGTGTCAGAAACCACTGGAAATGCACTTGCAGCGAAGGAAACGGGCTGAGCTCGAGGACTTCCGGTGCTCGTCCCAAGAAAACGCGAGCGGGAATGCCCCGGACTCAGTTTTCTCGTCCTGGGGTAAAAAGCGGTCCCCCGACGGTTTCTTCCCTTTGCTCCGTATTGGTCATAAGTCTTTCGATCTTCGGGTCTCGTGCTCCGAGGACTTCAACCCACACTCTTGGCATGCTCCCTGACACGTTTTCCGGAGGTATAGGTCGGGAAGCGAGCTCGTTGGAGGGAGAACTGTGGTGCGACCCAAAACGGTCCAAAAGATGGCCGGAGCTTCCAACGAGTGGCGAACGCTCGTCCGGTGTTAGAAACCACTGGAAATGCACTTGCAGCGAAGGAAACGGGCTGAGCTCGAGGACTTCCGGTGCTCGTCCCAAGAAAACGCGAGCGGGAATGCCCCGGACTCAGTTTTCTCGTCCTGGGGTAAAAAGCGGTCCCCCGACGGTTTCTTCCCTTTGCTCCGTATTGGTCATAAGTCTTTCGATCTTCGGGTCTCGTGCTCCGAGGACTTCAACCCACACTCCTGGCATGCTCCCTGACACGTTTTCCGGAGGTATAGGTCGGGAAGCGAGCTCGTTGGAGGGAGAACTGTGGTGCGACCCAAAACGGTCCAAAAGATGGCCGAAGCTTCCAACGAGTGGCGAACGCTCGTCCGGTGTCAGAAACCACTGGAAATGCACTTGCAGCGAAGGAAACGGGCTGAGCTCGAGGACTTCCGGTGCTCGTCCCAAGAAAACGCGAGCGGGAATGCCCCGGACTCAGTTTTCTCGTCCTGGGGTAAAAAGCGGTCCCCCGACGGTTTCTTCCCTTTGCTCCGTATTGGTCATAAGTCTTTCGATCTTCGGGTCTCGTGCTCCGAGGACTTCAACCCACACTCCTGGCATGCTCCCTGACACGTTTTCCGGAGGTATAGGTCGGGAAGCGAGCTCGTTGGAGGGAGAACTGTGGTGCGACCCAAAACGGTCCAAAAGATGGCCGAAGCTTCCAACGAGTGGCGAACGCTCGTCCGGTGTCAGAAACCACTGGAAATGCACTTGCAGCGAAGGAAACGGGCTGAGCTCGAGGACTTCCGGTGCTCGTCCCAAGAAAACGCGAGCGGGAATGCCCCGGACTCAGTTTTCTCGTCCTGGGGTAAAAAGCGGTCCCCCGACGGTTTCTTCCCTTTGCTCGGTATTGGTCATAAGTCTTTCGATCTTCGGGTCTCGTGCTCCGAGGACTTCAACCCACACTCCTGGCATGCTCCCTGACACGTTTTCCGGAGGTATAGGTCGGGAAGCGAGCTCGTTGGAGGGAGAACTGTGGTGCGACCCAAAACGGTCCAAAAGATGGCCGAAGCTTCCAACGAGTGGCGAACGCTCGTCCGGTGTCAGAAACCACTGGAAATGCACTTGCAGCGAAGGAAACGGGCTGAGCTCGAGGACTTCCGGTGCTCGTCCCAAGAAAACGCGAGCGGGAATGCCCCGGACTCAGTTTTCTCGTCCTGGGGTAAAAAGCGGTCCCCCGACGGTTTCTTCCCTTTGCTCCGTATTGGTAATAAGTCTTTCGATCTTCGGGTCTCGTGCTCCGAGGACTTCAACCCACACTCCTGGCATGCTCCCTGACACGTTTTCCAGAGGTATAGGTCGGGAAGCGAGCTCGTTGGAGGGAGAACTGTGGTGCGACCCAAAACGGTCCAAAAGATGGCCGAAGCTTCCAACGAGTGGCGAACGCTCGTCCGGTGTCAGAAACCACTGGAAATGCACTTGCAGCGAAGGAAACGGGCTGAGCTCGAGGACTTCCGGTGCTCGTCCCAAGAAAACGCGAGCGGGAATGCCCCGGACTCAGTTTTCTCGTCCTGGGGTAAAAAGCGGTCCCCCGACGGTTTCTTCCCTTTGCTCCGTATTGGTCATAAGTCTTTCGATCTTCGGGTCTCGTGCTCCGAGGACTTCAACCCACACTCCTGGCATGCTCCATGACACGTTTTCCGGAGGTATAGGTCGGGAAGCGAGCTCATTGGAGGGAGAACTGTGGTGCGACCCAAAACAGTCCAAAAGATGGCCGGAGCTTCCAACGAGTGGCGAACGCTCGCTCGGTGTCAGAAACCACTGGAAATGCACTTGCAGCGAAGGAAACGGGCTGAGCTCGAGGACTTCCGGTGCTCGTCCCAAGAAAACGCGAGCGGGAATGCCCCGGACTCAGTTTTCTCGTCCTGGGGTAAAAAGCGGTCCCCCGACGGTTTCTTCCCTTTGCTCCGTATTGGTCATAAGTCTTTCGATCTTCGGGTCTCGTGCTCCGAGGACTTCAACCCACACTCCTGGCATGCTCCCTGACACGTTTTCCGGAGGTATAGGTCGGGAAGCGAGCTTGTTGGAGGGAGAACTGTGGTGCGACCCAAAACGGTCCAAAAGATGGCCGGAGCTTCCAACGAGTGGCGAACGCTCGTCCGGTGTCAGAAACCACTGGAAATGCACTTGCAGCGAAGGAAACGGGCTGAGCTCGAGGACTTCCGGTGCTCGTCCCAAAAAAAACGCGAGCGGGAATGCCCCGGACTCAGTTTTCTCGTCCTGGGGTAAAAAGCGGTCCCCCGACGGTTTCTTCCCTTTGCTCCGTATTGGTCATAAGTCTTTCGATCTTCGGGTCTCGTGCTCCGAGGACTTCAACCCACACTCCTGGCATGCTCCCTGACACGTTTTTCGGAGGTATAGGTCGGGAAGCGAGCTCGTTGGAGGGAGAACTGTGGTGCGACCCAAAACGGTCCAAAAGATGGCCGAAGCTTCCAACGAGTGGCGAACGCTCGTCCGGTGTCAGAAACCACTGGAAATGCACTTGCAGCGAAGGAAACGGGCTGAGCTCGAGGACTTCCGGTGCTCGTCCCAAGAAAACGCGAGCGGGAATGCCCCGGACTCAGTTTTCTCGTCCTGGGGTAAAAAGCGGTCCCCCGACGGTTTCTTCCCTTTGCTCCGTATTGGTCATAAGTCTTTCGATCTTCGGGTCTCGTGCTCCGAGGACTTCAACCCACACTCCTGGCATGCTCCCTGACACGTTTTCCGGAGGTATAGGTCGGGAAGCGAGCTCGTTGGAGGGAGAACTGTGGTGCGACCCAAAACGGTCCAAAAGATGGCCGAAGCATCCAACGAGTGGCGAACGCTCGTCCGGTGTCAGAAACCACTGGAAATGCACTTGCAGCGAAGGAAACGGGCTGAGCTCGAGGACTTCCGGTGCTCGTCCCAAGAAAACGCGAGCGGGAATGCCCCGGACTCAGTTTTCTCGTCCTGGGGTAAAAAGCGGTCCCCCGACGGTTTCTTCCCTTTGCTCCGTATTGGTCATAAGTCTTTCGATCTTCGGGTCTCGTGCTCCGAGGACTTCAACCCACACTCTTGGCATGCTCCCTGACACGTTTTCCGGAGGTATAGGTCGGGAAGCGAGCTCGTTGGAGGGAGAACTGTGGTGCGACCCAAAACGGTCCAAAAGATGGCCGGAGCTTCCAACGAGTGGCGAACGCTCGTCCGGTGTTAGAAACCACTGGAAATGCACTTGCAGCGAAGGAAACGGGCTGAGCTCGAGGACTTCCGGTGCTCGTCCCAAGAAAACGCGAGCGGGAATGCCCCGGACTCAGTTTTCTCGTCCTGGGGTAAAAAGCGGTCCCCCGACGGTTTCTTCCCTTTGCTCCGTATTGGTCATAAGTCTTTCGATCTTCGGGTCTCGTGCTCCGAGGACTTCAACCCACACTCCTGGCATGCTCCCTGACACGTTTTCCGGAGGTATAGGTCGGGAAGCGAGCTCGTTGGAGGGAGAACTGTGGTGCGACCCAAAACGGTCCAAAAGATGGCCGAAGCTTCCAACGAGTGGCGAACGCTCGTCCGGTGTCAGAAACCACTGGAAATGCACTTGCAGCGAAGGAAACGGGCTGAGCTCGAGGACTTCCGGTGCTCGTCCCAAGAAAACGCGAGCGGGAATGCCCCGGACTCAGTTTTCTCGTCCTGGGGTAAAAAGCGGTCCCCCGACGGTTTCTTCCCTTTGCTCCGTATTGGTCATAAGTCTTTCGATCTTCGGGTCTCGTGCTCCGAGGACTTCAACCCACACTCCTGGCATGCTCCCTGACACGTTTTCCGGAGGTATAGGTCGGGAAGCGAGCTCGTTGGAGGGAGAACTGTGGTGCGACCCAAAACGGTCCAAAAGATGGCCGAAGCTTCCAACGAGTGGCGAACGCTCGTCCGGTGTCAGAAACCACTGGAAATGCACTTGCAGCGAAGGAAACGGGCTGAGCTCGAGGACTTCCGGTGCTCGTCCCAAGAAAACGCGAGCGGGAATGCCCCGGACTCAGTTTTCTCGTCCTGGGGTAAAAAGCGGTCCCCCGACGGTTTCTTCCCTTTGCTCGGTATTGGTCATAAGTCTTTCGATCTTCGGGTCTCGTGCTCCGAGGACTTCAACCCACACTCCTGGCATGCTCCCTGACACGTTTTCCGGAGGTATAGGTCGGGAAGCGAGCTCGTTGGAGTGAGAACTGTGGTGCGACCCAAAACGGTCCAAAAGATGGCCGAAGCTTCCAACGAGTGGCGAACGCTCGTCCGGTGTCAGAAACCACTGGAAATGCACTTGCAGCGAAGGAAACGGGCTGAGCTCGAGGACTTCCGGTGCTCGTCCCAAGAAAACGCGAGCGGGAATGCCCCGGACTCAGTTTTCTCGTCCTGGGGTAAAAAGCGGTCCCCCGACGGTTTCTTCCCTTTGCTCCGTATTGGTCATAAGTCTTTCGATCTTCGGGTCTCGTGCTCCGAGGACTTCAACCCACACTCCTGGCATGCTCCCTGACACGTTTTCCGGAGGTATAGGTCGGGAAGCGAGCTCGTTGGAGGGAGAACTGTGGTGCGACCCAAAACGGTCCAAAAGATGGCCGAAGCTTCCAACGAGTGGCGAACGCTCGTCCGGTGTCAGAAACCACTGGAAATGCACTTGCAGCGAAGGAAACGGGCTGAGCTCGAGGACTTCCGGTGCTCGTCCCAAGAAAACGCGAGCGGGAATGCCCCGGACTCAGTTTTCTCGTCCTGGGGTAAAAAGCGGTCCCCCGACGGTTTCTTCCCTTTGCTCGGTATTGGTCATAAGTCTTTCGATCTTCGGGTCTCGTGCTCCGAGGACTTCAACCCACACTCCTGGCATGCTCCCTGACACGTTTTCCGGAGGTATAGGTCGGGAAGCGAGCTCGTTGGAGGGAGAACTGTGGTGCGACCCAAAACGGTCCAAAAGATGGCCGAAGCTTCCAACGAGTGGCGAACGCTCGTCCGGTGTCAGAAACCACTGGAAATGCACTTGCAGCGAAGGAAACGGGCTGAGCTCGAGGACTTCCGGTGCTCGTCCCAAGAAAACGCGAGCGGGAATGCCCCGGACTCAGTTTTCTCGTCCTGGGGTAAAAAGCGGTCCCCCGACGGTTTCTTCCCTTTGCTCCGTATTGGTCATAAGTCTTTCGATCTTCGGGTCTCGTGCTCCGAGGACTTCAACCCACACTCCTGGCATGCTCCCTGACACGTTTTCCGGAGGTATAGGTCGGGAAGCGAGCTCGTTGGAGGGAGAACTGTGGTGCGACCCAAAACGGTCCAAAAGATGGCCGAAGCTTCCAACGAGTGGCGAACGCTCGTCCGGTGTCAGAAACCACTGGAAATGCACTTGCAGCGAAGGAAACGGGCTGAGCTCGAGGACTTCCGGTGCTCGTCCCAAGAAAACGCGAGCGGGAATGCCCCGGACTCAGTTTTCTCGTCCTGGGGTAAAAAGCGGTCCCCCGACGGTTTCTTCCCTTTGCTCCGTATTGGTCATAAGTCTTTCGATCTTCGGGTCTCGTGCTCCGAGGACTTCAACCCACACTCCTGGCATGCTCCCTGACACGTTTTCCGGAGGTATAGGTCGGGAAGCGAGCTCGTTGGAGGGAGAACTGTGGTGCGACCCAAAACGGTCCAAAAGATGGCCGAAGCTTCCAACGAGTGGCGAACGCTCGTCCGGTGTCAGAAACCACTGGAAATGCACTTGCAGCGAAGGAAACGGGCTGAGCTCGAGGACTTCCGGTGCTCGTCCCAAGAAAACGCGAGCGGGAATGCCCCGGACTCAGTTTTCTCGTCCTGGGGTAAAAAGCGGTCCCCCGACGGTTTCTTCCCTTTGCTCCGTATTGGTCATAAGTCTTTCGATCTTCGGGTCTCGTGCTCCGAGGACTTCAACCCACACTCCTGGCATGCTCCCTGACACGTTTTCCGGAGGTATAGGTCGGGAAGCGAGCTCGTTGGAGGGAGAACTGTGGTGCGACCCAAAACGGTCCAAAAGATGGCCGAAGCTTCCAACGAGTGGCGAACGCTCGTCCGGTGTCAGAAACCACTGGAAATGCACTTGCAGCGAAGGAAACGGGCTGAGCTCGAGGACTTCCGGTGCTCGTCCCAAGAAAACGCGAGCGGGAATGCCCCGGACTCAGTTTTCTCGTCCTGGGGTAAAAAGCGGTCCCCCGACGGTTTCTTCCCTTTGCTCCGTATTGGTCATAAGTCTTTCGATCTTCGGGTCTCGTGCTCCGAGGACTTCAACCCACACTCCTGGCATGCTCCATGACACGTTTTCCGGAGGTATAGGTCGGGAAGCGAGCTCATTGGAGGGAGAACTGTGGTGCGACCCAAAACAGTCCAAAAGATGGCCGGAGCTTCCAACGAGTGGCGAACGCTCGCTCGGTGTCAGAAACCACTGGAAATGCACTTGCAGCGAAGGAAACGGGATGAGCTCGAGGACTTCCGGTGCTCGTCCCAAGAAAACGCGAGCGGGAATGCCCCGGACTCAGTTTTCTCGTCCTGGGGTAAAAAGCGGTCCCCCGACGGTTTCTTCCCTTTGCTCGGTATTGGTCATAAGTCTTTCGATCTTCGGGTCTCGTGCTCCGAGGACTTCAACCCACACTCCTGGCATGCTCCCTGACACGTTTTCCGGAGGTATAGGTCGGGAAGCGAGCTCGTTGGAGGGAGAACTGTGGTGCGACCCAAAACGGTCCAAAAGATGGCCGAAGCTTCCAACGAGTGGCGAACGCTCGTCCGGTGTCAGAAACCACTGGAAATGCACTTGCAGCGAAGGAAACGGGCTGAGCTCGAGGACTTCCGGTGCTCGTCCCAAGAAAACGCGAGCGGGAATGCCCCGGACTCAGTTTTCTCGTCCTGGGGTAAAAAGCGGTCCCCCGACGGTTTCTTCCCTTTGCTCCGTATTGGTCATAAGTCTTTCGATCTTCGGGTCTCGTGCTCCGAGGACTTCAACCCACGTTCCTGGCATGCTCCCTGACACGTTTTCCGGAGGTATAGGTCGGGAAGCGAGCTCGTTGGAGGGAGAACTGTGGTGCGACCCAAAACGGTCCAAAAGATGGCCGAAGCTTCCAACGAGTGGCGAACGCTCGTCCGGTGTCAGAAACCACTGGAAATGCACTTGCAGCGAAGGAAACGGGCTGAGCTCGAGGACTTCCGGTGCTCGTCCCAAGAAAACGCGAGCGGGAATGCCCCGGACTCAGTTTTCTCGTCCTGGGGTAAAAAGCGGTCCCCCGACGGTTTCTTCCCTTTGCTCCGTATTGGTCATAAGTCTTTCGATCTTCGGGTCTCGTGCTCCGAGGACTTCAACCCACGCTCCTGGCATGCTCCCTGACACGTTTTCCGGAGGTATAGGTCGGGAAGCGAGCTCGTTGGAGGGAGAACTGTGGTGCGACCCAAAACGGTCCAAAAGATGGCCGAAGCTTCCAACGAGTGGCGAACGCTCGTCCGGTGTCAGAAACCACTGGAAATGCACTTGCAGCGAAGGAAACGGGCTGAGCTCGAGGACTTCCGGTGCTCGTCCCAAGAAAACGCGAGCGGGAATGCCCCAGACTCAGTTTTCTCGTCCTGGGGTAAAAAGCGGTCCCCCGACGGTTTCTTCCCTTTGCTCCGTATTGGTCATAAGTCTTTCGATCTTCGGGTCTCGTGCTCCGAGGACTTCAACCCACGCTCCTGGCATGCTCCCTGACACGTTTTCCGGAGGTATAGGTCGGGAAGCGAGCTCGTTGGAGGGAGAACTGTGGTGCGACCCAAAACGGTCCAAAAGATGGCCGAAGCTTCCAACGAGTGGCGAACGCTCGTCCGGTGTCAGAAACCACTGGAAATGCACTTGCAGCGAAGGAAACGGGCTGAGCTCGAGGACTTCCGGTGCTCGTCCCAAGAAAACGCAAGCGGGAATGCCCCGGACTCAGTTTTCTCGTCCTGGGGTAAAAAGCGGTCCCCCGACGGTTTCTTCCCTTTGCTCCGTATTGGTCATAAGTCTTTCGATGTTCGGGTCTCGTGCTCCGAGGACTTCAACCCACACTCCTGGCATGCTCCCTGACACGTTTTCCGGAGGTATAGGTCGGGAAGCAAGCTCGTTGGAGGGAGAACTGTGGTGCGACCCAAAACGGTCCAAAAGATGGCCGAAGCTTCCAACGAGTGGCGAACGCTCGTCCGGTGTCAGAAACCACTGGAAATGCACTTGCAGCGAAGGAAATGGGCTGAGCTCGAGGACTTCCGGTGCTCGTCCCAAGAAAACGCGAGCGGGAATGCCCCGGACTCAGTTTTCTCGTCCTGGGGTAAAAAGCGGTCCCCCGACGGTTTCTTCCCTTTGCTCCGTATTGGTCATAAGTCTTTCGATGTTCGGGTCTCGTGCTCCGAGGACTTCAACCCACACTCCTGGCATGCTCCCTGACACGTTTTCCGGAGGTATAGGTCGGGAAGCGAGCTCGTTGGAGGGAGAACTGTGGTGCGACCCAAAACGGTCCAAAAGATGGCCGAAGCTTCCAACGAGTGGCGAACGCTCGTCCGGTGTCAGAAACCACTGGAAATGCACTTGCAGCGAAGGAAACGGGCTGAGCTCGAGGACTTCCGGTGCTCGTCCCAAGAAAACGCGAGCGGGAATGCCCCGGACTCAGTTTTCTCGTCCTGGGGTAAAAAGCGGTCCCCCGACGGTTTCTTCCCTTTGCTCCGTATTGGTCATAAGTCTTTCGATCTTCGGGTCTCGTGCTCCGAGGACTTCAACCCACACTCCTGGCATGCTCCCTGACACGTTTTCCGGAGGTATAGGTCGGGAAGCGAGCTCGTTGGAGGGAGAACTGTGGTGCGACCCAAAACGGTCCAAAAGATGGCCGAAGCTTCCAACGAGTGGCGAACGCTCGTCCGGTGTCAGAAACCACTGGAAATGCACTTGCAGCGAAGGAAACGGGCTGAGCTCGAGGACTTCCGGTGCTCGTCCCAAGAAAACGCGAGCGGGAATGCCCCGGACTCAGTTTTCTCGTCCTGGGGTAAAAAGCGGTCCCCCGACGGTTTCTTCCCTTTGCTCGGTATTGGTCATAAGTCTTTCGATCTTCGGGTCTCGTGCTCCGAGGACTTCAACCCACACTCCTGGCATGCTCCCTGACACGTTTTCCGGAGGTATAGGTCGGGAAGCGAGCTCGTTGGAGGGAGAACTGTGGTGCGACCCAAAACGGTCCAAAAGATGGCCGAAGCTTCCAACGAGTGGCGAACGCTCGTCCGGTGTCAGAAACCACTGGAAATGCACTTGCAGCGAAGGAAACGGGCTGAGCTCGAGGACTTCTGGTGCTCGTCCCAAGAAAACGCGAGCGGGAATGCCCCGGACTCAGTTTTCTCGTCCTGGGGTAAAAAGCGGTCCCCCGACGGTTTCTTCCCTTTGCTCCGTATTGGTCATAAGTCTTTCGATCTTCGGGTCTCGTGCTCCGAGGACTTCAACCCACACTCCTGGCATGCTCCCTGACACGTTTTCCGGAGGTATAGGTCGGGAAGCGAGCTCGTTGGAGGGAGAACTGTGGTGCGACCCAAAACGGTCCAAAAGATGGCCGAAGCTTCCAACGAGTGGCGAACGCTCGTCCGGTGTCAGAAACCACTGGAAATGCACTTGCAGCGAAGGAAACGGGCTGAGCTCGAGGACTTCCGGTGCTCGTCCCAAGAAAACGCGAGCGGGAATGCCCCGGACTCAGTTTTCTCGTCCTGGGGTAAAAAGCGGTCCCCCGACGGTTTCTTCCCTTTGCTCGGTATTGGTCATAAGTCTTTCGATCTTCGGGTCTCGTGCTCCGAGGACTTCAACCCACACTCCTGGCATGCTCCCTGACACGTTTTCCGGAGGTATAGGTCGGGAAGCGAGCTCGTTGGAGGGAGAACTGTGGTGCGACCCAAAACGGTCCAAAAGATGGCCGAAGCTTCCAACGAGTGGCGAACGCTCGTCCGGTGTCAGAAACCACTGGAAATGCACTTGCAGCGAAGGAAACGGGCTGAGCTCGAGGACTTCCGGTGCTCGTCCCAAGAAAACGCGAGCGGGAATGCCCCGGACTCAGTTTTCTCGTCCTGGGGTAAAAAGCGGTCCCCCGACGGTTTCTTCCCTTTGCTCCGTATTGGTCATAAGTCTTTCGATCTTCGGGTCTCGTGCTCCGAGGACTTCAACCCACACTCCTGGCATGCTCCCTGACACGTTTTCCGGAGGTATAGGTCGGGAAGCGAGCTCGTTGGAGGGAGAACTGTGGTGCGACCCAAAACGGTCCAAAAGATGGCCGAAGCTTCCAACGAGTGGCGAACGCTCGTCCGGTGTCAGAAACCACTGGAAATGCACTTGCAGCGAAGGAAACGGGCTGAGCTCGAGGACTTCCGGTGCTCGTCCCAAGAAAACGCGAGCGGGAATGCCCCGGACTCAGTTTTCTCGTCCTGGGGTAAAAAGCGGTCCCCCGACGGTTTCTTCCCTTTGCTCCGTATTGGTCATAAGTCTTTCGATCTTCGGGTCTCGTGCTCCGAGGACTTCAACCCACACTCCTGGCATGCTCCATGACACGTTTTCCGGAGGTATAGGTCGGGAAGCGAGCTCATTGGAGGGAGAACTGTGGTGCGACCCAAAACAGTCCAAAAGATGGCCGGAGCTTCCAACGAGTGGCGAACGCTCGCTCGGTGTCAGAAACCACTGGAAATGCACTTGCAGCGAAGGAAACGGGCTGAGCTCGAGGACTTCCGGTGCTCGTCCCAAGAAAACGCGAGCGGGAATGCCCCGGACTCAGTTTTCTCGTCCTGGGGTAAAAAGCGGTCCCCCGACGGTTTCTTCCCTTTGCTCGGTATTGGTCATAAGTCTTTCGATCTTCGGGTCTCGTGCTCCGAGGACTTCAACCCACACTCCTGGCATGCTCCCTGACACGTTTTCCGGAGGTATAGGTCGGGAAGCGAGCTCGTTGGAGGGAGAACTGTGGTGCGACCCAAAACGGTCCAAAAGATGGCCGAAGCTTCCAACGAGTGGCGAACGCTCGTCCGGTGTCAGAAACCACTGGAAATGCACTTGCAGCGAAGGAAACGGGCTGAGCTCGAGGACTTCCGGTGCTCGTCCCAAGAAAACGCGAGCGGGAATGCCCCGGACTCAGTTTTCTCGTCCTGGGGTAAAAAGCGGTCCCCCGACGGTTTCTTCCCTTTGCTCCGTATTGGTCATAAGTCTTTCGATCTTCGGGTCTCGTGCTCCGAGGACTTCAACCCACGCTCCTGGCATGCTCCCTGACACGTTTTCCGGAGGTATAGGTCGGGAAGCGAGCTCGTTGGAGGGAGAACTGTGGTGCGACCCAAAACGGTCCAAAAGATGGCCGAAGCTTCCAACGAGTGGCGAACGCTCGTCCGGTGTCAGAAACCACTGGAAATGCACTTGCAGCGAAGGAAACGGGCTGAGCTCGAGGACTTCCGGTGCTCGTCCCAAGAAAACGCGAGCGGGAATGCCCCGGACTCAGTTTTCTCGTCCTGGGGTAAAAAGCGGTCCCCCGACGGTTTCTTCCCTTTGCTCCGTATTGGTCATAAGTCTTTCGATCTTCGGGTCTCGTGCTCCGAGGACTTCAACCCACGCTCCTGGCATGCTCCCTGACACGTTTTCCGGAGGTATAGGTCGGGAAGCGAGCTCGTTGGAGGGAGAACTGTGGTGCGACCCAAAACGGTCCAAAAGATGGCCGAAGCTTCCAACGAGTGGCGAACGCTCGTCCGGTGTCAGAAACCACTGGAAATGCACTTGCAGCGAAGGAAACGGGCTGAGCTCGAGGACTTCCGGTGCTCGTCCCAAGAAAACGCGAGCGGGAATGCCCCAGACTCAGTTTTCTCGTCCTGGGGTAAAAAGCGGTCCCCCGACGGTTTCTTCCCTTTGCTCCGTATTGGCATAAGTCTTTCGATCTTCGGGTCTCGTGCTCCGAGGACTTCAACCCACGCTCCTGGCATGCTCCCTGACACGTTTTCCGGAGGTATAGGTCGGGAAGCGAGCTCGTTGGAGGGAGAACTGTGGTGCGACCCAAAACGGTCCAAAAGATGGCCGAAGCTTCCAACGAGTGGCGAACGCTCGTCCGGTGTCAGAAACCACTGGAAATGCACTTGCAGCGAAGGAAACGGGCTGAGCTCGAGGACTTCCGGTGCTCGTCCCAAGAAAACGCAAGCGGGAATGCCCCGGACTCAGTTTTCTCGTCCTGGGGTAAAAAGCGGTCCCCCGACGGTTTCTTCCCTTTGCTCCGTATTGGTCATAAGTCTTTCGATGTTCGGGTCTCGTGCTCCGAGGACTTCAACCCACACTCCTGGCATGCTCCCTGACACGTTTTCCGGAGGTATAGGTCGGGAAGCAAGCTCGTTGGAGGGAGAACTGTGGTGCGACCCAAAACGGTCCAAAAGATGGCCGAAGCTTCCAACGAGTGGCGAACGCTCGTCCGGTGTCAGAAACCACTGGAAATGCACTTGCAGCGAAGGAAATGGGCTGAGCTCGAGGACTTCCGGTGCTCGTCCCAAGAAAACGCGAGCGGGAATGCCCCGGACTCAGTTTTCTCGTCCTGGGGTAAAAAGCGGTCCCCCGACGGTTTCTTCCCTTTGCTCCGTATTGGTCATAAGTCTTTCGATGTTCGGGTCTCGTGCTCCGAGGACTTCAACCCACACTCCTGGCATGCTCCCTGACACGTTTTCCGGAGGTATAGGTCGGGAAGCGAGCTCGTTGGAGGGAGAACTGTGGTGCGACCCAAAACGGTCCAAAAGATGGCCGAAGCTTCCAACGAGTGGCGAACGCTCGTCCGGTGTCAGAAACCACTGGAAATGCACTTGCAGCGAAGGAAACGGGCTGAGCTCGAGGACTTCCGGTGCTCGTCCCAAGAAAACGCGAGCGGGAATGCCCCGGACTCAGTTTTCTCGTCCTGGGGTAAAAAGCGGTCCCCCGACGGTTTCTTCCCTTTGCTCCGTATTGGTCATAAGTCTTTCGATCTTCGGGTCTCGTGCTCCGAGGACTTCAACCCACACTCCTGGCATGCTCCCTGACACGTTTTCCGGAGGTATAGGTCGGGAAGCGAGCTTGTTGGAGGGAGAACTGTGGTGCGACCCAAAACGGTCCAAAAGATGGCCGAAGCTTCCAACGAGTGGCGAACGCTCGTCCGGTGTCAGAAACCACTGGAAATGCACTTGCAGCGAAGGAAACGGGCTGAGCTCGAGGACTTCCGGTGCTCGTCCCAAGAAAACGCGAGCGGGAATGCCCCGGACTCAGTTTTCTCGTCCTGGGGTAAAAAGCGGTCCCCCGACGGTTTCTTCCCTTTGCTCGGTATTGGTCATAAGTCTTTCGATCTTCGGGTCTCGTGCTCCGAGGACTTCAACCCACACTCCTGGCATGCTCCCTGACACGTTTTCCGGAGGTATAGGTCGGGAAGCGAGCTCGTTGGAGGGAGAACTGTGGTGCGACCCAAAACGGGCCAAAAGATGGCCGAAGCTTCCAACGAGTGGCGAACGCTCGTCCGGTGTCAGAAACCACTGGAAATGCACTTGCAGCGAAGGAAACGGGCTGAGCTCGAGGACTTCCGGTGCTCGTCCCAAGAAAACGCGAGCGGGAATGCCCCGGACTCAGTTTTCTCGTCCTGGGGTAAAAAGCGGTCACCCGACGGTTTCTTCCCTTTGCTCCGTATTGGTCATAAGTCTTTCGATGTTCGGGTCTCGTGCTCCGAGGACTTCAACCCACACTCCTGGCATGCTCCCTGACACGTTTTCCGGAGGTATAGGTCGGGAAGCGAGCTCGTTGGAGGGAGAACTGTGGTGCGACCCAAAACGGTCCAAAAGATGGCCGAAGCTTCCAACGAGTGGCGAACGCTCGTCCGGTGTCAGAAACCACTGGAAATGCACTTGCAGCGAAGGAAACGGGCTGAGCTCGAGGACTTCCGGTGCTCGTCCCAAGAAAACGCGAGCGGGAATGCCCCGGACTCAGTTTTCTCGTCCTGGGGTAAAAAGCGGTCCCCCGACGGTTTCTTCCCTTTGCTCCGTATTGGTCATAAGTCTTTCGATCTTCGGGTCTCGTGCTCCGAGGACTTCAACCCACACTCCTGGCATGCTCCCTGACACGTTTTCCGGAGGTATAGGTCGGGAAGCGAGCTCGTTGGAGGGAGAACTGTGGTGCGACCCAAAACGGTCCAAAAGATGGCCGAAGCTTCCAACGAGTGGCGAACGCTCGTCCGGTGTCAGAAACCACTGGAAATGCACTTGCAGCGAAGGAAACGGGCTGAGCTCGAGGACTTCCGGTGCTCGTCCCAAGAAAACGCGAGCGGGAATGCCCCGGACTCAGTTTTCTCGTCCTGGGGTAAAAAGCGGTCCCCCGACGGTTTCTTCCCTTTGCTCCGTATTGGTCATAAGTCTTTCGATCTTCGGGTCTCGTGCTCCGAGGACTTCAACCCACGCTCCTGGCATGCTCCCTGACACGTTTTCCGGAGGTATAGGTCGGGAAGCGAGCTCGTTGGAGGGAGAACTGTGGTGCGACCCAAAACGGTCCAAAAGATGGCCGAAGCTTCCAACGAGTGGCGAACGCTCGTCCGGTGTCAGAAACCACTGGAAATGCACTTGCAGCAAAGGAAACGGGCTGAGCTCGAGGACTTCCGGTGCTCGTCCCAAGAAAACGCGAGCGGGAATGCCCCAGACTCAGTTTTCTCGTCCTGGGGTAAAAAGCGGTCCCCCGACGGTTTCTTCCCTTTGCTCCGTATTGGTCATAAGTCTTTCGATCTTCGGGTCTCGTGCTCCGAGGACTTCAACCCACGCTCCTGGCATGCTCCCTGACACGTTTTCCGGAGGTATAGGTCGGGAAGCGAGCTCGTTGGAGGGAGAACTGTGGTGCGACCCAAAACAGTCCAAAAGATGGCCGAAGCTTCCAACGAGTGGCGAACGCTCGTCCGGTGTCAGAAACCACTGGAAATGCACTTGCAGCGAAGGAAACGGGCTGAGCTCGAGGACTTCCGGTGCTCGTCCCAAGAAAACGCGAGCGGGAATGCCCCGGACTCAGTTTTCTCGTCCTGGGGTAAAAAGCGGTCCCCCGACGGTTTCTTCCCTTTGCTCGGTATTGGTCATAAGTCTTTCGATCTTCGGGTCTCGTGCTCCGAGGACTTCAACCCACACTCCTGGCATGCTCCCTGACACGTTTTCCGGAGGTATAGGTCGGGAAGCGAGCTCGTTGGAGGGAGAACTGTGGTGCGACCCAAAACGGTCCAAAAGATGGCCGAAGCTTCCAACGAGTGGCGAACGCTCGTCCGGTGTCAGAAACCACTGGAAATGCACTTGCAGCGAAGGAAACGGGCTGAGCTCGAGGACTTCCGGTGCTCGTCCCAAGAAAACGCGAGCGGGAATGCCCCGGACTCAGTTTTCTCGTCCTGGGGTAAAAAGCGGTCCCCCGACGGTTTCTTCCCTTTGCTCGGTATTGGTCATAAGTCTTTCGATCTTCGGGTCTCGTGCTCCGAGGACTTCAACTCACACTCCTGGCATGCTCCCTGACACGTTTTCCGGAGGTATAGGTCGGGAAGCGAGCTCGTTGGAGGGAGAACTGTGGTGCGACCCAAAACGGTCCAAAAGATGGCCGAAGCTTCCAACGAGTGGCGAACGCTCGTCCGGTGTCAGAAACCACTGGAAATGCACTTGCAGCAAAGGAAACGGGCTGAGCTCGAGGACTTCCGGTGCTCGTCCCAAGAAAACGCGAGCGGGAATGCCCCAGACTCAGTTTTCTCGTCCTGGGGTAAAAAGCGGTCCCCCGACGGTTTCTTCCCTTTGCTCCGTATTGGTCATAAGTCTTTCGATCTTCGGGTCTCGTGCTCCGAGGACTTCAACCCACGCTCCTGGCATGCTCCCTGACACGTTTTCCGGAGGTATAGGTCGGGAAGCGAGCTCGTTGGAGGGAGAACTGTGGTGCGACCCAAAACGGTCCAAAAGATGGCCGAAGCTTCCAACGAGTGGCGAACGCTCGTCCGGTGTCAGAAACCACTGGAAATGCACTTGCAGCGAAGGAAACGGGCTGAGCTCGAGGACTTCCGGTGCTCGTCCCAAGAAAACGCGAGCGGGAATGCCCCGGACTCAGTTTTCTCGTCCTGGGGTAAAAAGCGGTCCCCCGACGGTTTCTTCCCTTTGCTCCGTATTGGTCATAAGTCTTTCGATCTTCGGGTCTCGTGCTCCGAGGACTTCAACCCACACTCCTGGCATGCTCCCTGACACGTTTTCCGGAGGTATAGGTCGGGAAGCGAGCTCGTTGGAGGGAGAACTGTGGTGCGACCCAAAACGGTCCAAAAGATGGCCGAAGCTTCCAACGAGTGGCGAACGCTCGTCCGGTGTCAGAAACCACTGGAAATGCACTTGCAGCGAAGGAAACGGGCTGAGCTCGAGGACTTCCGGTGCTCGTCCCAAGAAAACGCGAGCGGGAATGCCCCGGACTCAGTTTTCTCGTCCTGGGGTAAAAAGCGGTCCCCCGACGGTTTCTTCCCTTTGCTCGGTATTGGTCATAAGTCTTTCGATCTTCGGGTCTCGTGCTCCGAGGACTTCAACTCACACTCCTGGCATGCTCCCTGACACGTTTTCCGGAGGTATAGGTCGGGAAGCGAGCTCGTTGGAGGGAGAACTGTGGTGCGACCCAAAACGGTCCAAAAGATGGCCGAAGCTTCCAACGAGTGGCGAACGCTCGTCCGGTGTCAGAAACCACTGGAAATGCACTTGCAGCGAAGGAAACGGGCTGAGCTCGAGGACTTCCGGTGCTCGTCCCAAGAAAACGCGAGCGGGAATGCCCCAGACTCATTTTTCTCGTCCTGGGGTAAAAAGCGGTCCCCCGACGGTTTCTTCCCTTTGCTCCGTATTGGTCATAAGTCTTTCGATCTTCGGGTCTCGTGCTCCGAGGACTTCAACCCACGCTCCTGGCATGCTCCCTGACACGTTTTCCGGAGGTATAGGTCGGGAAGCGAGCTCGTTGGAGGGAGAATTGTGGTGCGTCCCAAAACGGTCCAAAAGATGGCCGAAGCTTCCAACGAGTGGCGAACGCTCGTCCGGTGTCAGAAACCACTGGAAATGCACTTGCAGCGAAGGAAACGGGCTGAGCTCGAGGACTTCCGGTGCTCGTCCCAAGAAAACGCGAGCGGGAATGCCCCGGACTCAGTTTTCTCGTCCTGGGGTAAAAAGCGGTCCCCCGACGGTTTCTTCCCTTTGCTCCGTATTGGTCATAAGTCTTTTGATCTTCGGGTCTCGTGCTCCGAGGACTTCAACCCACGCTCCTGGCATGCTCCCTGACACGTTTTCCGGAGGTATAGGTCGGGAAGCGAGCTCGTTGGAGGGAGAACTGTGGTGCGACCCAAAACGGTCCAAAAGATGGCCGAAGCTTCCAACGAGTGGCGAACGCTCGTCCGGTGTCAGAAACCACTGGAAATGCACTTGCAGCGAAGGAAACGGGCTGAGCTCGAGGACTTTCGGTGCTCGTCCCAAGAAAACGCGAGCGGGAATGCCCCGGACTCAGTTTTCTCGTCCTGGGGTAAAAAGCGGTCCCCCGACGGTTTCTTCCCTTTGCTCCGTATTGGTCATAAGTCTTTCGATGTTCGGGTCTCGTGCTCCGAGGACTTCAACCCACACTCCTGGCATGCTCCCTGACACGTTTTCCGGAGGTATAGGTCGGGAAGCAAGCTCGTTGGAGGGAGAACTGTGGTGCGACCCAAAACGGTCCAAAAGATGGCCGAAGCTTCCAACGAGTGGCGAACGCTCGTCCGGTGTCAGAAACCACTGGAAATGCACTTGCAGCGAAGGAAACGGGCTGAGCTCGAGGACTTCCGGTGCTCGTCCCAAGAAAACGCGAGCGGGAATGCCCCGGACTCAGTTTTCTCGTCCTGGGGTAAAAAGCGGTCCCCCGACGGTTTCTTCCCTTTGCTCGGTATTGGTCATAAGTCTTTCGATCTTCGGGTCTCGTGCTCCGAGGACTTCAACCCACACTCCTGGCATGCTCCCTGACACGTTTTCCGGAGGTATAGGTCGGGAAGCGAGCTCGTTGGAGGGAGAACTGTGGTGCGACCCAAAACAGTCCAAAAGATGGCCGAAGCTTCCAACGAGTGGCGAGCGCTCGTCCGGTGTCAGAAACAACTGGAAATGCACTTGCAGCGAAGGAAACGGGCTGAGCTCGAGGACTTCCGGTGCTCGTCCCAAGAAAACGAGAGCGGGAATGCCCCGGACTGAGTTTTCTCGTCCTGGGGTAAAAAGCGGTCCCCCGACGGTTTCTTCCCTTTGCTCCGTATTGGTCGTAAGTCTTTCGATCTTCGGGTCTCGTGCTCCGAGGACTTCAACCCACACTCCTGGCATGCTCCCTGACACGTTTTCCGGAGGTATAGGTCGGGAAGCGAGCTCGTTGGAGGGAGAACTGTGGTGCGACCCAAAACGGTCCAAAAGATGGCCGAAGCTTCCAACGAGTGGCGAACGCTCGTCCGGTGTCAGAAACCACTGGAAATGCACTTGCAGTGAAGGAAACGGGCTGAGCTCGAGGACTTCCGGTGCTCGTCCCAAGAAAACGAGAGCGGGAATGCCCCGGACTGAGTTTTCTCGTCCTGGGGTAAAAAGCGGTCCCCCGACGGTTTCTTCCCTTTGCTCCGTATTGGTCGTAAGTCTTTCGATCTTCGGGTCTCGTGCTCCGAGGACTTCAACCCACACTCCTGGCATGCTCCCTGACACGTTTTCCGGAGGTATAGGTCGGGAAGCGAGCTCGTTGGAGGGAGAACTGTGGTGCGACCCAAAACGGTCCAAAAGATGGCCGAAGCTTCCAACGAGTGGCGAACGCTCGTCCGGTGTCAGAAACCACTGGAAATGCACTTGCAGTGAAGGAAACGGGCTGAGCTCGAGGACTTCCGGTGCTCGTCCCAAGAAAACGCGAGCGGGAATGCCCCGGACTCAGTTTTCTCGTCCTGGGCTAAAAAGCGGTCCCCCGACGGTTTCTTCCCTTTGCTCCGTATTGGTCATAAGTCTTTCGATCTTCGGGTCTCGTGCTCCGAGGACTTCAACCCACACTCCTGGCATGCTCCCTGACACGTTTTCCGGAGGTATAGGTCGGAAAGCGAGCTCGTTGGAGGGAGAACTGTGGTGCGACCCAAAACGGTCCAAAAGATGGCCGAAGCTTCCAACGAGTGGCGAACGCTCGTCCGGTGTCAGAAACCACTGGAAATGCACTTGCAGCGAAGGAAACGGGCTGAGCTCGAGGACTTCCGGTGCTCGTCCCAAGAAAACGCGAGCGGGAATGCCCCGGACTCAGTTTTCTCGTCCTGGGGTAAAAAGCGGTCCCCCGACGGTTTCTTCCCTTTGCTCCGTATTGGTCATAAGTCTTTCGATCTTCGGGTCTCGTGCTCCGAGGACTTCAACCCACACTCCTGGCATGCTCCCTGACACGTTTTCCGGAGGTATAGGTCTGGAAGCGAGCTCGTTGGAGGGAGAACTGTGGTGCGACCCAAAACGGTCCAAAAGATGGCCGAAGCTTCCAACGAGTGGCGAACGCTCGTCCGGTGTCAGAAACCACTGGAAATGCACTTGCAGCGAAGGAAACGGGCTGAGCTCGAGGACTTCCGGTGCTCGTCCTAAGAAAACGCGAGCGGGAATGCCCCGGACTCAGTTTTCTCGTCCTGGGCTAAAAAGCGGTCCCCCGACGGTTTCTTCCCTTTGCTCCGTATTGGTCATAAGTCTTTCGATCTTCGGGTCTCGTGCTCCGAGGACTTCAACCCACACTCCTGGCATGCTCCCTGACACGTTTTCCGGAGGTATAGGTCGGGAAGCGAGCTCGTTGGAGGGAGAACTGTGGTGCGACCCAAAACGGTCCAAAAGATGGCCGAAGCTTCCAACGAGTGGCGAACGCTCGTCCGGTATCAGAAACCTTTGGAAATGCACTTGCAGCGAAGGAAACGGGCTGAGCTCGAGTACTTCCGGTGCTCGTCCCAAGAAAACGCGAGCGGGAATGCCCCGGACTCAGTTTTCTCGTCCTGGGGTAAAAAGCGGTCCCCCGACGGTTTCTTCCCTTTGCTCCGTATTGGTCGTAAGTCTTTCGATCTTCGGGTCTCGTGCTCCGAGGACTTCAACCCACACTCCTAGCATGCTCCCTGACACGTTTTCCGGAGGTATAGGTCGGGAAGCGAGCTCGTTGGAGGGAGAACTGTGGTGCGACCCAAAACGGTCCAAAAGATGGCCGAAGCTTCCAACGAGTGGCGAACGCTCGTCCGGTGTCAGAAACCACTGGAAATGCACTTGCAGCGAAGGAAACGGGCTGAGGTCGAGGACTTCTGGTGCTCGTCCCAAGAAAACGCGAGCGGGAATGCCCCGAACTCAGTTTTATCGTCCTGGGGTAAAAAGCGGTCCCCCGACGGTTTCTTCCCTTTGCTCCGCATTGGTCATAAGTCTTTCGATCTTCGGGTCTCGTGCTCCGAGGACTTCAACCCACACTCCTGGCATGCTCCCTGACACGTTTTCCGGAGGTATAGGTCGGGAAGCGAGCTCGTTGGAGGGAGAACTGTGGTGCGACCCAAAACGGTCCAAAAGATGGCCGAAGCTTCCAACGAGTGGCGAACGCTCGTCCGGTGTCAGAAACCACTGGAAATGCACTTGCAGCGAAGGAAACGGGCTGAGCTCGAGGACTTTCGGTGCTCGTCCCAAGAAAACGCGAGCGGGAATGCCCCGGACTCAGTTTTCTCGTCCTGGGGTAAAAAGCGGTCCCCCGACGGTTTCTTCCCTTTGCTCCGTATTGGTCATAAGTCTTTCGATCTTCGGGTCTCGTGCTCCGAGGACTTCAACCCACACTCCTGGCATGCTCCCTGACACGTTTTCCGGAGGTATAGGTCGGAAAGCGAGCTCGTTGGAGGGAGAACTGTGGTGCGACCCAAAACGGTCCAAAAGATGGCCGAAGCTTCCAACGAGTGGCGAACGCTCGTCCGGTGTCAGAAACCACTGGAAATGCACTTGCAGCGAAGGAAACGGGCTGAGCTCGAGGACTTCCGGTGCTCGTCCCAAGAAAACGCGAGCGGGAATGCCCCGGACTCAGTTTTCTCGTCCTGGGGTAAAAAGCGGTCCCCCGACGGTTTCTTCCCTTTGCTCCGTATTGGTCATAAGTCTTTCGATCTTCGGGTCTCGTGCTCCGAGGACTTCAACCCACACTCCTGGCATGCTCCCTGACACGTTTTCCGGAGGTATAGGTCTGGAAGCGAGCTCGTTGGAGGGAGAACTGTGGTGCGACCCAAAACGGTCCAAAAGATGGCCGAAGCTTCCAACGAGTGGCGAACGCTCGTCCGGTGTCAGAAACCACTGGAAATGCACTTGCAGCGAAGGAAACGGGCTGAGCTCGAGGACTTCCGGTGCTCGTCCTAAGAAAACGCGAGCGGGAATGCCCCGGACTCAGTTTTCTCGTCCTGGGCTAAAAAGCGGTCCCCCGACGGTTTCTTCCCTTTGCTCCGTATTGGTCATAAGTCTTTCGATCTTCGGGTCTCGTGCTCCGAGGACTTCAACCCACACTCCTGGCATGCTCCCTGACACGTTTTCCGGAGGTATAGGTCGGGAAGCGAGCTCGTTGGAGGGAGAACTGTGGTGCGACCCAAAACGGTCCAAAAGATGGCCGAAGCTTCCAACGAGTGGCGAACGCTCGTCCGGTATCAGAAACCTTTGGAAATGCACTTGCAGCGAAGGAAACGGGCTGAGCTCGAGGACTTCCGGTGCTCGTCCCAAGAAAACGCGAGCGGGAATGCCCCGGACTCAGTTTTCTCGTCCTGGGGTAAAAAGCGGTCCCCCGACGGTTTCTTCCCTTTGCTCCGTATTGGTCGTAAGTCTTTCGATCTTCGGGTCTCGTGCTCCGAGGACTTCAACCCACACTCCTAGCATGCTCCCTGACACGTTTTCCGGAGGTATAGGTCGGGAAGCGAGCTCGTTGGAGGGAGAACTGTGGTGCGACCCAAAACGGTCCAAAAGATGGCCGAAGCTTCCAACGAGTGGCGAACGCTCGTCCGGTGTCAGAAACCACTGGAAATGCACTTGCAGCGAAGGAAACGGGCTGAGGTCGAGGACTTCTGGTGCTCGTCCCAAGAAAACGCGAGCGGGAATGCCCCGAACTCAGTTTTCTCGTCCTGGGGTAAAAAGCGGTCCCCCGACGGTTTCTTCCCTTTGCTCCGCATTGGTCATAAGTCTTTCGATCTTCGGGTCTCGTGCTCCGAGGACTTCAACCCACACTCCTGGCATGCTCCCTGACACGTTTTCCGGAGGTATAGGTCGGGAAGCGAGCTCGTTGGAGGGAGAACTGTGGTGCGACCCAAAACGGTCCAAAAGATGGCCGAAGCTTCCAACGAGTGGCGAACGCTCGTCCGGTGTCAGAAACCACTGGAAATGCACTTGCAGCGAAGGAAACGGGCTGAGCTCGAGGACTTTCGGTGCTCGTCCCAAGAAAACGCGAGCGGGAATGCCCCGGACTCAGTTTTCTCGTCCTGGGGTAAAAAGCGGTCCCCCGACGGTTTCTTCCCTTTGCTCCGTATTGGTCATAAGTCTTTCGATCTTCGGGTCTCGTGCTCCGAGGACTTCAACCCACACTCCTGGCATGCTCCCTGACACGTTTTCTGGAGGTATAGGTCTGGAAGCGAGCTCGTTGGAGGGAGAACTGTGGTGCGACCCAAAACGGTCCAAAAGATGGCCGAAGCTTCCAACGAGTGGCGAACGCTCGTCCGGTGTCAGAAACCACTGGAAATGCACTTGCAGCGAAGGAAACGGGCTGAGCTCGAGGACTTCCGGTGCTCGTCCCAAGAAAACGCGAGCGGGAATGCCCCGGACTCAGTTTTCTCGTCCTGGGGTAAAAAGCGGTCCCCCGACGGTTTCTTCCCTTTGCTCCGTATTGGTCATAAGTCTTTCGATCTTCGGGTCTCGTGCTCCGAGGACTTCAACCCACGCTCCTGGCATGCTCCCTGACACGTTTTCCGGAGGTATAGGTCGGGAAGCGAGCTCGTTGGAGGGAGAACTGTGGTGCGACCCAAAACGGTCCAAAAGATGGCCGAAGCTTCCAACGAGTGGCGAACGCTCGTCCGGTGTCAGAAACCACTGGAAATGCACTTGCAGCGAAGGAAACGGGCTGAGCTCGAGGACTTCCGGTGCTCGTCCCAAGAAAACGCGAGCGGGAATGCCCCGGACTCAGTTTTCTCGTCCTGGGGTAAAAAGCGGTCCCCCGACGGTTTCTTCCCTTTGCTCCGTATTGGTCATAAGTCTTTCGATCTTCGGGTCTCGTGCTCCGAGGACTTCAACCCACGCTCCTGGCATGCTCCCTGACACGTTTTCCGGAGGTATAGGTCGGGAAGCGAGCTCGTTGGAGGGAGAACTGTGGTGCGACCCAAAACGGTCCAAAAGATGGCCGAAGCTTCCAACGAGTGGCGAACGCTCGTCCGGTGTCAGAAACAACTGGAAATGCACTTGCAGCGAAGGAAACGGGCTGAGCTCGAGGACTTCCGGTGCTCGTCCCAAGAAAACGCGAGCGGGAATGCCCCAGACTCAGTTTTCTCGTCCTGGGGTAAAAAGCGGTCCCCCGACGGTTTCTTCCCTTTGCTCCGTATTGGTCATAAGTCTTTCGATCTTCAGGTCTCGTGCTCCGAGGACTTCAACCCACGCTCCTGGCATGCTCCCTGACACGTTTTCCGGAGGTATAGGTCGGGAAGCGAGCTCGTTGGAGGGAGAACTGTGGTGCGACCCAAAACGGTCCAAAAGATGGCCGAAGCTTCCAACGAGTGGCGAACGCTCGTCCGGTGTCAGAAACCACTGGAAATGCACTTGCAGCGAAGGAAACGGGCTGAGCTCGAGGACTTCCGGTGCTCGTCCCAAGAAAACGCGAGCGGGAATGCCCCGGACTCAGTTTTCTCGTCCTGGGGTAAAAAGCGGTCCCCCGACGGTTTCTTCCCTTTGCTCCGTATTGGTCATAAGTCTTTCGATGTTCGGGTCTCGTGCTCCGAGGACTTCAACCCACACTCCTGGCATGCTCCCTGACACGTTTTCCGGAGGTATAGGTCGGGAAGCGAGCTCGTTGGAGGGAGAACTGTGGTGCGACCCAAAACGGTCCAAAAGATGGCCGAAGCTTCCAACGAGTGGCGAACGCTCGTCCGGTGTCAGAAACCACTGGAAATGCACTTGCAGCGAAGGAAACGGGCTGAGCTCGAGGACTTCCGGTGCTCGTCCCAAGAAAACGCGAGCGGGAATGCCCCGGACTCAGTTTTCTCGTCCTGGGGTAAAAAGCGGTCCCCCGACGGTTTCTTCCCTTTGCTCCGTATTGGTCATAAGTCTTTCGATCTTCGGGTCTCGTGCTCCGAGGACTTCAACCCACACTCCTGGCATGCTCCCTGACACGTTTTCCGGAGGTATAGGTCGGGAAGCGAGCTCGTTGGAGGGAGAACTGTGGTGCGACCCAAAACAGTCCAAAAGATGGCCGAAGCTTCCAACGAGTGGCGAGCGCTCGTCCGGTGTCAGAAACAACTGGAAATGCACTTGCAGCGAAGGAAACGGGCTGAGCTCGAGGACTTCCGGTGCTCGTCCCAAGAAAACGAGAGCGGGAATGCCCCGGACTGAGTTTTCTCGTCCTGGGGTAAAAAGCGGTCCCCCGACGGTTTCTTCCCTTTGCTCCGTATTGGTCGTAAGTCTTTCGATCTTCGGGTCTCGTGCTCCGAGGACTTCAACCCACACTCCTGGCATGCTCCCTGACACGTTTTCCGGAGGTATAGGTCGGGAAGCGAGCTCGTTGGAGGGAGAACTGTGGTGCGACCCAAAACGGTCCAAAAGATGGCCGAAGCTTCCAACGAGTGGCGAACGCTCGTCCGGTGTCAGAAACCACTGGAAATGCACTTGCAGTGAAGGAAACGGGCTGAGCTCGAGGACTTCCGGTGCTCGTCCCAAGAAAACGCGAGCGGGAATGCCCCGGACTCAGTTTTCTCGTCCTGGGCTAAAAAGCGGTCCCCCGACGGTTTCTTCCCTTTGCTCCGTATTGGTCATAAGTCTTTCGATCTTCGGGTCTCGTTCTCCGAGGACTTCAACCCACACTCCTGGCATGCTCCCTGACACGTTTTCCGGAGGTATAGGTCGGAAAGCGAGCTCGTTGGAGGGAGAACTGTGGTGCGACCCAAAACGGTCCAAAAGATGGCCGAAGCTTCCAACGAGTGGCGAACGCTCGTCCGGTGTCAGAAACCACTGGAAATGCACTTGCAGCGAAGGAAACGGGCTGAGCTCGACGACTTCCGGTGCTCGTCCCAAGAAAACGCGAGCGGGAATGCCCCGGACTCAGTTTTCTCGTCCTGGGGTAAAAAGCGGTCCCCCGACGGTTTCTTCCCTTTGCTCCGTATTGGTCATAAGTCTTTCGATCTTCGGGTCTCGTGCTCCGAGGACTTCAACCCACACTCCTGGCATGCTCCCTGACACGTTTTCCGGAGGTATAGGTCTGGAAGCGAGCTCGTTGGAGGGAGAACTGTGGTGCGACCCAAAACGGTCCAAAAGATGGCCGAAGCTTCCAACGAGTGGCGAACGCTCGTCCGGTGTCAGAAACCACTGGAAATGCACTTGCAGCGAAGGAAACGGGCTGAGCTCGAGGACTTCCGGTGCTCGTCCTAAGAAAACGCGAGCGGGAATGCCCCGGACTCAGTTTTCTCGTCCTGGGCTAAAAAGCGGTCCCCCGACGGTTTCTTCCCTTTGCTCCGTATTGGTCATAAGTCTTTCGATCTTCGGGTCTCGTGCTCCGAGGACTTCAACCCACACTCCTGGCATGCTCCCTGACACGTTTTCCGGAGGTATAGGTCGGGAAGCGAGCTCGTTGGAGGGAGAACTGTGGTGCGACCCAAAACGGTCCAAAAGATGGCCGAAGCTTCCAACGAGTGGCGAACGCTCGTCCGGTATCAGAAACCTTTGGAAATGCACTTGCAGCGAAGGAAACGGGCTGAGCTCGAGGACTTCCGGTGCTCGTCCCAAGAAAACGCGAGCGGGAATGCCCCGGACTCAGTTTTCTCGTCCTGGGGTAAAAAGCGGTCCCCCGACGGTTTCTTCCCTTTGCTCCGTATTGGTCGTAAGTCTTTCGATCTTCGGGTCTCGTGCTCCGAGGACTTCAACCCACACTCCTGGCATGCTCCCTGACACGTTTTCTGGAGGTATAGGTCTGGAAGCGAGCTCGTTGGAGGGAGAACTGTGGTGCGACCCAAAACGGTCCAAAAGATGGCCGAAGCTTCCAACGAGTGGCGAACGCTCGTCCGGTGTCAGAAACCACTGGAAATGCACTTGCAGCGAAGGAAACGGGCTGAGCTCGAGGACTTCCGGTGCTCGTCCCAAGAAAACGCGAGCGGGAATGCCCCGGACTCAGTTTTCTCGTCCTGGGGTAAAAAGTGGTCCCCCGACGGTTTCTTCCCTTTGCTCCGTATTGGTCGTAAGTCTTTCGATCTTCGGGTCTCGTGCTCCGAGGACTTCAACCCACACTCCTGGCATGCTCCCTGACACGTTTTCCGGAGGTATAGGTCGGGAAGCGAGCTCGTTGGAGGGAGAACTGTGGTGCGACCCAAAACGGTCCAAAAGATGGCCGAAGCTTCCAACGAGTGGCGAACGCTCGTCCGGTGTCAGAAACCACTGGAAATGCACTTGCAGCGAAGGAAACGGGCTGAGCCCGAGTACTTCCGGTGCTCGTCCCAAGAAAACGCGAGCGGGAATGCCCCGGACTCAGTTTTCTCGTCCTGGGGTAAAAAGCGGTCCCCCGACGGTTTCTTCCCTTTGCTCCGTATTGGTCATAAGTCTTTCGATCTTCGGGTCTCGTGCTCCGAGGACTTCAACCCACACTCCTGGCATGCTCCCTGACACGTTTTCCGGAGGTATAGGTCTGGAAGCGAGCTCGTTGGAGGGAGAACTGTGGTGCGACCCAAAACGGTCCAAAAGATGGGCGAAGCTTCCAACGAGTGGCGAGCGCTCGTCCGGTGTCAGAAACCACTGGAAATGCACTTGCAGCGAAGGAAACGGGCTGAGCTCGAGGACTTCCGGTGCTCGTCCCAAGAAAACGCGAGCGGGAATGCCCCGGACTCAGTTTTCTCGTCCTGGGGTAAAAAGCGGTCCCGCGACGGTTTCTTCCCTTTGCTCCGTATAGGTCATAAGTCTTTCGATCTTCGGGTCTCGTGCTCCGAGGACTTCAACCCACACTCTTGGCATGCTCCCTGACACGTTTTCCGGAGGTATAGGTGTGGAAGCGAGCTCGTTGGATGGAGAACTGTGGTGCGACCCAAAACTGTCCAAAAGATGGCCGAAGCTTCCAACGAGTGGCGAGCGCTCGTCCGGTGTCAGAAACCACTGGAAATGCACTTGCAGCGAAGGAAACGGGCGGAGCTCGAGGACTTCCGGTGCTCGTCCCAAGAAAACGCGAGCGGGAATGCCCCGGACTTAGTTTTCTCGTCCTGGGGTAAAAAGCGGTCCCACGACGGTTTCTTCCCTTTGCTCCGTATTGGTCATAAGTCTTTCGATCTTCGGGTCTCGTGCTCCGAGGACTTCAACCCACACTCCTGGCATGCTCCCTGACACGTTTTCCGGAGGTATAGGTCGGGAAGCGAGCTCGTTTGAGGGAGAACTGTGGTGCGACCCAAAACGGTCCAAAAGATGGCCGAAGCTTCCAACGAGTGGCGAGCGCTCGTCCGGTGTCAGAAACCACTGGAAATGCACTTGCAGCGAAGGAAACGGGCTGAGCTCGAGGACTTCCGGTGCTCGTCCCAAGAAAACGCGAGCGGGAATGCCCCGGACTCAGTTTTCTCGTCCTGGGGTAAAAAGCGGTCCCCCGACGGTTTCTTCCCTTTGCTCCGTATTGGTCATAAGTCTTTCGATCTTCGGGTCTCGTGCTCCGAGGACTTCAACCCACACTCCTGGCATGCTCCCTGACACGTTTTCCGGAGGTATAGGTCGGGAAGCGAGCTCGTTGGAGGGAGAACTGTGGTACGACCCAAAACGGTCCAAAAGATGGCCGAAGCTTCCAACGAGTGGCGAACGCTCGTCCGGTGTCAGAAACCACTGGAAATGCACTTGCAGCGAAGGAAACGGTCTGAGCTCGAGGACTTCCGGTGCTCGTCCCAAGAAAACGCGAGCGGGAATGCCCCGGACTCAGTTTTCTCGTCCTGGGGTAAAAAGCGGTCCCCCGACGGTTTCTTCCCTTTGCTCCGTATTGGTCGTAAGTCTTTCGATCTTCGGGTCTCGTGCTCCGAGGACTTCAACCCACACTCCTGGCATGCTCCCTGACACGTTTTTCGGAGGTATAGGTCGGGAAGCGAGCTCGTTGGAGGGAGAACTGTGGTGCGACCCAAAACGGTCCAAAAGATGGCCGAAGCTTCCAACGAGTGGCGAACGCTCGTCCGGTGTCAGAAACCACTGGAAATGCACTTGCAGCGAAGGAAACGGGCTGAGCTCGAGGACTTCCGGTGCTCGTCCCAAGAAAACGCGAGCGGGAATGCCCCAGACTCAGTTTTCTCGTCCTGGGGTAAAAAGCGGTCCCCCGACGGTTTCTTCCCTTTGCTCCGTATTGGTCATAAGTCTTTCGATCTTCAGGTCTCGTGCTCCGAGGACTTCAACCCACGCTCCTGGCATGCTCCCTGACACGTTTTCCGGAGGTATAGGTCGGGAAGCGAGCTCGTTGGAGGGAGAACTGTGGTGCGACCCAAAACGGTCCAAAAGATGGCCGAAGCTTCCAACGAGTGGCGAACGCTCGTCCGGTGTCAGAAACCACTGGAAATGCACTTGCAGCGAAGGAAACGGGCTGAGCTCGAGGACTTCCGGTGCTCGTCCCAAGAAAACGCGAGCGGGAATGCCCCGGACTCAGTTTTCTCGTCCTGGGGTAAAAAGCGGTCCCCCGACGGTTTCTTCCCTTTGCTCCGTATTGGTCATAAGTCTTTCGATGTTCGGGTCTCGTGCTCCGAGGACTTCAACCCACACTCCTGGCATGCTCCCTGACACGTTTTCCGGAGGTATAGGTCGGGAAGCGAGCTCGTTGGAGGGAGAACTGTGGTGCGACCCAAAACGGTCCAAAAGATGGCCGAAGCTTCCAACGAGTGGCGAACGCTCGTCCGGTGTCAGAAACCACTGGAAATGCACTTGCAGCGAAGGAAACGGGCTGAGCTCGAGGACTTCCGGTGCTCGTCCCAAGAAAACGCGAGCGGGAATGCCCCGGACTCAGTTTTCTCGTCCTGGGGTAAAAAGCGGTCCCCCGACGGTTTCTTCCCTTTGCTCCGTATTGGTCATAAGTCTTTCGATCTTCGGGTCTCGTGCTCCGAGGACTTCAACCCACACTCCTGGCATGCTCCCTGACACGTTTTCCGGAGGTATAGGTCGGGAAGCGAGCTCGTTGGAGGGAGAACTGTGGTGCGACCCAAAACGGTCCAAAAGATGGCCGAAGCTTCCAACGAGTGGCGAACGCTCGTCCGGTGTCAGAAACCACTGGAAATGCACTTGCAGCGAAGGAAACGGGCTGAGCTCGAGGACTTCCGGTGCTCGTCCCAAGAAAACGCGAGCGGGAATGCCCCGGACTCAGTTTTCTCGTCCTGGGGTAAAAAGTGGTCCCCCGACGGTTTCTTCCCTTTGCTCCGTATTGGTCGTAAGTCTTTCGATCTTCGGGTCTCGTGCTCCGAGGACTTCAACCCACACTCCTGGCATGCTCCCTGACACGTTTTCCGGAGGTATAGGTCGGGAAGCGAGCTCGTTGGAGGGAGAACTGTGGTGCGACCCAAAACGGTCCAAAAGATGGCCGAAGCTTCCAACGAGTGGCGAACGCTCGTCCGGTGTCAGAAACCACTGGAAATGCACTTGCAGCGAAGGAAACGGGCTGAGCCCGAGTACTTCCGGTGCTCGTCCCAAGAAAACGCGAGCGGGAATGCCCCGGACTCAGTTTTCTCGTCCTGGGGTAAAAAGCGGTCCCCCGACGGTTTCTTCCCTTTGCTCCGTATTGGTCATAAGTCTTTCGATCTTCGGGTCTCGTGCTCCGAGGACTTCAACCCACACTCCTGGCATGCTCCCTGACACGTTTTCCGGAGGTATAGGTCTGGAAGCGAGCTCGTTGGAGGGAGAACTGTGGTGCGACCCAAAACGGTCCAAAAGATGGGCGAAGCTTCCAACGAGTGGCGAGCGCTCGTCCGGTGTCAGAAACCACTGGAAATGCACTTGCAGCGAAGGAAACGGGCTGAGCTCGAGGACTTCCGGTGCTCGTCCCAAGAAAACGCGAGCGGGAATGCCCCGGACTCAGTTTTCTCGTCCTGGGGTAAAAAGCGGTCCCGCGACGGTTTCTTCCCTTTGCTCCGTATAGGTCATAAGTCTTTCGATCTTCGGGTCTCGTGCTCCGAGGACTTCAACCCACACTCTTGGCATGCTCCCTGACACGTTTTCCGGAGGTATAGGTGTGGAAGCGAGCTCGTTGGATGGAGAACTGTGGTGCGACCCAAAACTGTCCAAAAGATGGCCGAAGCTTCCAACGAGTGGCGAGCGCTCGTCCGGTGTCAGAAACCACTGGAAATGCACTTGCAGCGAAGGAAACGGGCGGAGCTCGAGGACTTCCGGTGCTCGTCCCAAGAAAACGCGAGCGGGAATGCCCCGGACTTAGTTTTCTCGTCCTGGGGTAAAAAGCGGTCCCACGACGGTTTCTTCCCTTTGCTCCGTATTGGTCATAAGTCTTTCGATCTTCGGGTCTCGTGCTCCGAGGACTTCAACCCACACTCCTGGCATGCTCCCTGACACGTTTTCCGGAGGTATAGGTCGGGAAGCGAGCTCGTTTGAGGGAGAACTGTGGTGCGACCCAAAACGGTCCAAAAGATGGCCGAAGCTTCCAACGAGTGGCGAGCGCTCGTCCGGTGTCAGAAACCACTGGAAATGCACTTGCAGCGAAGGAAACGGGCTGAGCTCGAGGACTTCCGGTGCTCGTCCCAAGAAAACGCGAGCGGGAATGCCCCGGACTCAGTTTTCTCGTCCTGGGGTAAAAAGCGGTCCCCCGACGGTTTCTTCCCTTTGCTCCGTATTGGTCATAAGTCTTTCGATCTTCGGGTCTCGTGCTCCGAGGACTTCAACCCACACTCCTGGCATGCTCCCTGACACGTTTTCCGGAGGTATAGGTCGGGAAGCGAGCTCGTTGGAGGGAGAACTGTGGTACGACCCAAAACGGTCCAAAAGATGGCCGAAGCTTCCAACGAGTGGCGAACGCTCGTCCGGTGTCAGAAACCACTGGAAATGCACTTGCAGCGAAGGAAACGGTCTGAGCTCGAGGACTTCCGGTGCTCGTCCCAAGAAAACGCGAGCGGGAATGCCCCGGACTCAGTTTTCTCGTCCTGGGGTAAAAAGCGGTCCCCCGACGGTTTCTTCCCTTTGCTCCGTATTGGTCGTAAGTCTTTCGATCTTCGGGTCTCGTGCTCCGAGGACTTCAACCCACACTCCTGGCATGCTCCCTGACACGTTTTTCGGAGGTATAGGTCGGGAAGCGAGCTCGTTGGAGGGAGAACTGTGGTGCGACCCAAAACGGTCCAAAAGATGGCCGAAGCTTCCAACGAGTGGCGAACGCTCGTCCGGTGTCAGAAACCACTGGAAATGCACTTGCAGCGAAGGAAACGGGCTGAGCTCGAGGACTTCCGGTGCTCGTCCCAAGAAAACGCGAGCGGGAATGCCCCAGACTCAGTTTTCTCGTCCTGGGGTAAAAAGCGGTCCCCCGACGGTTTCTTCCCTTTGCTCCGTATTGGTCATAAGTCTTTCGATCTTCAGGTCTCGTGCTCCGAGGACTTCAACCCACGCTCCTGGCATGCTCCCTGACACGTTTTCCGGAGGTATAGGTCGGGAAGCGAGCTCGTTGGAGGGAGAACTGTGGTGCGACCCAAAACGGTCCAAAAGATGGCCGAAGCTTCCAACGAGTGGCGAACGCTCGTCCGGTGTCAGAAACCACTGGAAATGCACTTGCAGCGAAGGAAACGGGCTGAGCTCGAGGACTTCCGGTGCTCGTCCCAAGAAAACGCGAGCGGGAATGCCCCGGACTCAGTTTTCTCGTCCTGGGGTAAAAAGCGGTCCCCCGACGGTTTCTTCCCTTTGCTCCGTATTGGTCATAAGTCTTTCGATGTTCGGGTCTCGTGCTCCGAGGACTTCAACCCACACTCCTGGCATGCTCCCTGACACGTTTTCCGGAGGTATAGGTCGGGAAGCGAGCTCGTTGGAGGGAGAACTGTGGTGCGACCCAAAACGGTCCAAAAGATGGCCGAAGCTTCCAACGAGTGGCGAACGCTCGTCCGGTGTCAGAAACCACTGGAAATGCACTTGCAGCGAAGGAAACGGGCTGAGCTCGAGGACTTCCGGTGCTCGTCCCAAGAAAACGCGAGCGGGAATGCCCCGGACTCAGTTTTCTCGTCCTGGGGTAAAAAGCGGTCCCCCGACGGTTTCTTCCCTTTGCTCCGTATTGGTCATAAGTCTTTCGATCTTCGGGTCTCGTGCTCCGAGGACTTCAACCCACACTCCTGGCATGCTCCCTGACACGTTTTCCGGAGGTATAGGTCGGGAAGCGAGCTCGTTGGAGGGAGAACTGTGGTGCGACCCAAAACGGTCCAAAAGATGGCCGAAGCTTCCAACGAGTGGCGAACGCTCGTCCGGTGTCAGAAACCACTGGAAATGCACTTGCAGCGAAGGAAACGGGCTGAGCTCGAGGACTTCCGGTGCTCGTCCCAAGAAAGCGCGAGCGGGAATGCCCCGGACTCAGTTTTCTCGTCCTGGGGTAAAAAGCGGTCCCCCGACGGTTTCTTCCCTTTGCTCCGTATTGGTCATAAGTCTTTCGATCTTCGGGTCTCGTGCTCCGAGGACTTCAACCCACACTCCTGGCATGCTCCCTGACACGTTTTCCGGAGGTATAGGTCGGGAAGCGAGCTCGTTGGAGGGAGAAATGTGGTGCGACCCAAAACGGTCCAAAAGATGGCCGAAGCTTCCAACGAGTGGCGAACGCTCGTCCGGTGTCAGAAACCACTGGAAATGCACTTGCAGCGAAGGAAACGGGCTGAGCTCGAGGACTTCCGGTGCTCGTCCCAAGAAAACGCGAGCGGGAATGCCCCGGACTCAGTTTTCTCGTCCTGGGGTAAAAAGCGGTCCCCCGACGGTTTCTTCCCTTTGCTCCGTATTGGTCATAAGTCTTTCGATCTTCGGGTCTCGTGCTCCGAGGACTTCAACCCACACTCCTGGCATGCTCCCTGACACGTTTTTCGGAGGTATAGGTCGGGAAGCGAGCTCGTTGGAGGGAGAACTGTGGTGCGACCCAAAACGGTCCAAAAGATGGCCGAAGCTTCCAACGAGGGGCGAACGCTCGTCCGGTGTCAGAAACCACTGGAAATGCACTTGCAGCGAACGAAACGGGCTGAGCTCGAGGACTTCCGGTGCTCGTCCCAAGAAAACGCGAGCGGGAATGCCCCGGACTCAGTTTTCTCTTCCTGGGGTAAAAAGCGGTCCCCCGACGGTTTCTTCCCTTTGCTCCGTATTGGTCATAAGTCTTTCGATCTTCGGGTCTCGTGCTCCGAGGACTTCATCCCACACTCCTGGCATGCTCCCTGACACGTTTTCCGGAGGTATAGGTCGGGAAGCGAGCTCGTTGGAGGGAGAACTGTGGTGCGACCCAAAACGGTCCAAAAGATGGCCGAAGCTTCCAACGAGTGGCGAACGCTCGTCCGGTGTCAGAAACCACTGGAAATGCACTTGCAGCGAAGGAAACGGGCTGAGCTCGAGGACTTCCGGTGCTCGTCCCAAGAAAACGCAAGCGGGAATGCCCCGGACTCAGTTTTCTCGTCCTGGGGTAAAAAGCGGTCCCCCGACGGTTTCTTCCCTTTGCTCCGTATTGGTCATAAGTCTTTCGATGTTCGGGTCTCGTGCTCCGAGGACTTCAACCCACACTCCTGGCATGCTCCCTGACACGTTTTCCGGAGGTATAGGTCGGGAAGCAAGCTCGTTGGAGGGAGAACTGTGGTGCGACCCAAAACGGTCCAAAAGATGGCCGAAGCTTCCAACGAGTGGCGAACGCTCGTCCGGTGTCAGAAACCACTGGAAATGCACTTGCAGCGAAGGAAACGGGCTGAGCTCGAGGACTTCCGGTGCTCGTCCCAAGAAAACGCGAGCGGGAATGCCCCGGACTCAGTTTTCTCGTCCTGGGGTAAAAAGCGGTCCCCCGACGGTTTCTTCCCTTTGCTCCGTATTGGTCATAAGTCTTTCGATCTTCGGGTCTCGTGCTCCGAGGACTTCAACCCACACTCCTGGCATGCTCCCTGACACGTTTTCCGGAGGTATAGGTCGGGAAGCGAGCTCGTTGGAGGGAGAACTGTGGTGCGACCCAAAACGGTCCAAAAGATGGCCGAAGCTTCCAACGAGTGGCGAACGCTCGTCCGGTGTCAGAAACCACTGGAAATGCACTTGCAGCGAAGGAAACGGGCTGAGCTCGAGGACTTCCGGTGCTCGTCCCAAGAAAACGCGAGCGGGAATGCCCCGGACTCAGTTTTCTCGTCCTGGGGTAAAAAGCGGTCCCCCGACGGTTTCTTCCCTTTGCTCCGTATTGGTCATAAGTCTTTCGATCTTCGGGTCTCGTGCTCCGAGGACTTCAACCCAGACTCCTGGCATGCTCCCTGACACGGTTTCCGGAGGTATAGGTCGGGAAGCGAGCTCGTTGGAGGGAGAACTGTGGTGCGACCCAAAACGGTCCAAAAGATGGCCGAAGCTTCCAACGAGTGGCGAACGCTCGTCCGGTGTCCGAAACCACTGGAAATGCACTTGCAGCGAAGGAAACGGGCTGAGCTCGAGGACTTCCGGTGCTCGTCCCAAGAAAACGCGAGCGGGAATGCCCCGGACTCAGTTTTCTCGTCCTGGGGTAAAAAGCGGTCCCCCGACGGTTTCTTCCCTTTGCTCCGTATTGGTCATAAGTCTTTCGATCTTCGGGTCTCGTGCTCCGAGGACTTCAACCCACACTCCTGGCATGCTCCCTGACACGTTTTCCGGAGGTATAGGTCGGGAAGCGAGCCGTTGGAGGGAGAACTGTGGTGCGACCCAAAACGGTCCAAAAGATGGCCGAAGCTTCCAACGAGTGGCGAACGCTCGTCCGGTGTCAGAAACCACTGGAAATGCACTTGCAGCGAAGGAAACGGGCTGAGCTCGAGGACTTCGGGTGCTCGTCCCAAGAAAACGCGAGCGGGAATGCCCCGGACTCAGTTTTCTCGTCCTGGGGTAAAAAGCGGTCCCCCGATGGTTTCTTCCCTTTGCTCCGTATTGGTCATAAGTCTTTCGATCTTCGGGTCTCGTGCTCCGAGGACTTCAACCCACACTCCTGGCATGCTCCCTGACACGTTTTCCGGAGGTATAGGTCGGGAAGCGAGCTCGTTGGAGGGAGAACTGTGGTGCGACCCAAAACGGTCCAAAAGATGGCCGAAGCTTCCAACGAGTGGCGAACGCTCGTCCGGTGTCAGAAACCACTGGAAATGCACTTGCAGCGAAGGAAACGGGCTGAGCTCGAGGACTTCCGGTGCTCGTCCCAAGAAAACGCGAGCGGGAATGCCCCGGACTCAGTTTTCTCGTCCTGGGGTAAAAAGCGGTCCCCCAACGGTTTCTTCCCTTGGCTCCGTATTGGTCATAAGTCTTTCGATCTTCGGGTCTCGTGCTCCGAGGACTTCAACCCACACTCCTGGCATGCTCCCTGACACGTTTTCCGGAGGTATAGGTCGGGAAGCGAGCTCGTTGGAGGGAGAACTGTGGTGCGACCCAAAACGGTCCAAAAGATGGCCGAAGCTTCCAACGAGTGGCGAACGCTCGTCCGGTGTCAGAAACCACTGGAAATGCACTTGCAGCGAAGGAAACGGGCTGAGCTCGAGGACTTCCGGTGCTCGTCCCAAGAAAACGCGAGCGGGAATGCCCCGGACTCAGTTTTCTCGTCCTGGGGTAAAAAGCGGTCCCCCGACGGTTTCTTCCCTTTGCTCCGTATTGGTCATAAGTCTTTCGATCTTCGGGTCTCGTGCTCCGAGGACTTCAACCCACACTCCTGGCATGCTCCCTGACACGTTTTCCGGAGGTATAGGTCGGGAAGCGAGCTCGTTGGAGGGAGAACTGTGGTGCGACCCAAAACGGTCCAAAAGATGGCCGAAGCTTCCAACGAGTGGCGAACGCTCGTCCGGTGTCAGAAACCACTGGAAATGCACTTGCAGCGAAGGAAACGGGCTGAGCTCGAGGACTTCCGGTGCTCGTCCCAAGAAAACGCGAGCGGGAATGCCCCGGACTCAGTTTTCTCGTCCTGGGGTAAAAAGCGGTCCCCCGACGGTTTCTTCCCTTTGCTCCGTATTGGTCATAAGTCTTTCGATCTTCGGGTCTCGTGCTCCGAGGACTTCAACCCAGACTCCTGGCATGCTCCCTGACACGTTTTCCGGAGGTATAGGTCGGGAAGCGAGCCGTTGGAGGGAGAACTGTGGTGCGACCCAAAACGGTCCAAAAGATGGCCGAAGCTTCCAACGAGTGGCGAACGCTCGTCCGGTGTCAGAAACCACTGGAAATGCACTTGCAGCGAAGGAAACGGGCTGAGCTCGAGGACTTCCGGTGCTCGTCCCAAGAAAACGCGAGCGGGAATGCCCCGGACTCAGTTTTCTCGTCCTGGGGTAAAAAGCGGTCCCCCGACGGTTTCTTCCCTTTGCTCCGTATTGGTCATAAGTCTTTCGATCTTCGGGTCTCGTGCTCCGAGGACTTCAACCCACACTCCTGGCATGCTCCCTGACACGTTTTCCGGAGGTATAGGTCGGGAAGCGAGCCGTTGGAGGGAGAACTGTGGTGCGACCCAAAACGGTCCAAAAGATGGCCGAAGCTTCCAACGAGTGGCGAACGCTCGTCCGGTGTCAGAAACCACTGGAAATGCACTTGCAGCGAAGGAAACGGGCTGAGCTCGAGGACTTCGGGTGCTCGTCCCAAGAAAACGCGAGCGGGAATGCCCCGGACTCAGTTTTCTCGTCCTGGGGTAAAAAGCGGTCCCCCGATGGTTTCTTCCCTTTGCTCCGTATTGGTCATAAGTCTTTCGATCTTCGGGTCTCGTGCTCCGAGGACTTCAACCCACACTCCTGGCATGCTCCCTGACACGTTTTCCGGAGGTATAGGTCGGGAAGCGAGCTCGTTGGAGGGAGAACTGTGGTGCGACCCAAAACGGTCCAAAAGATGGCCGAAGCTTCCAACGAGTGGCGAACGCTCGTCCGGTGTCAGAAACCACTGGAAATGCACTTGCAGCGAAGGAAACGGGCTGAGCTCGAGGACTTCCGGTGCTCGTCCCAAGAAAACGCGAGCGGGAATGCCCCGGACTCAGTTTTCTCGTCCTGGGGTAAAAAGCGGTCCCCCGACGGTTTCTTCCCTTTGCTCCGTATTGGTCATAAGTCTTTCGATCTTCGGGTCTCGTGCTCCGAGGACTTCAACCCACACTCCTGGCATGCTCCCTGACACGTTTTCCGGAGGTATAGGTCGGGAAGCGAGCTCGTTGGAGGGAGAACTGTGGTGCGACCCAAAACGGTCCAAAAGATGGCCGAAGCTTCCAACGAGTGGCGAACGCTCGTCCGGTGTCAGAAACCACTGGAAATGCACTTGCAGCGAAGGAAACGGGCTGAGCTCGAGGACTTCCGGTGCTCGTCCCAAGAAAACGCGAGCGGGAATGCCCCGGACTCAGTTTTCTCGTCCTGGGGTAAAAAGCGGTCCCCCCAACGGTTTCTTCCCTTGGCTCCGTATTGGTCATAAGTCTTTCGATCTTCGGGTCTCGTGCTCCGAGGACTTCAACCCACACTCCTGGCATGCTCCCTGACACGTTTTCCGGAGGTATAGGTCGGGAAGCGAGCTCGTTGGAGGGAGAACTGTGGTGCGACCCAAAACGGTCCAAAAGATGGCCGAAGCTTCCAACGAGTGGCGAACGCTCGTCCGGTGTCAGAAACCACTGGAAATGCACTTGCAGCGAAGGAAACGGGCTGAGCTCGAGGACTTCCGGTGCTCGTCCCAAGAAAACGCGAGCGGGAATGCCCCGGACTCAGTTTTCTCGTCCTGGGGTAAAAAGCGGTCCCCCGACGGTTTCTTCCCTTTGCTCCGTATTGGTCATAAGTCTTTCGATCTTCGGGTCTCGTGCTCCGAGGACTTCAACCCACACTCCTGGCATGCTCCCTGACACGTTTTCCGGAGGTATAGGTCGGGAAGCGAGCTCGTTGGAGGGAGAACTGTGGTGCGACCCAAAACGGTCCAAAAGATGGCCGAAGCTTCCAACGAGTGGCGAACGCTCGTCCGGTGTCAGAAACCACTGGAAATGCACTTGCAGCGAAGGAAACGGGCTGAGCTCGAGGACTTCCGGTGCTCGTCCCAAGAAAACGCGAGCGGGAATGCCCCGGACTCAGTTTTCTCGTCCTGGGGTAAAAAGCGGTCCCCCGACGGTTTCTTCCCTTTGCTCCGTATTTTTCATAAGTCTTTCGATCTTCAGGTCTCGTGCTCCGAGGACTTCAACCCACACTCCTGGCATGCTCCCTGACACGTTTTCCGGAGGTATAGGTCGGGAAGCGAGCTCGTTGGAGGGAGAACTGTGGTGCGACCCAAAACGGTCCAAAAGATGGCCGAAGCTTCCAACGAGTGGCGAACGCTCGTCCGGTGTCAGAAACCACTGGAAATGCACTTGCAGCGAAGGAAACGGGCTGAGCTCGAGGACTTCCGGTGCTCGTCCCAAGAAAACGCGAGCGGGAATGCCCCGGACTCAGTTTTCTCGTCCTGGGGTAAAAAGCGGTCCCCCGACGGTTTCTTCCCTTTGCTCCGTATTGGTCATAAGTCTTTCGATCTTCGGGTCTCGTGCTCCGAGGACTTCAACCCACACTCCTGGCATGCTCCCTGACACGTTTTCCGGAGGTATAGGTCGGGAAGCGAGCTCGTTGGAGGGAGAACTGTGGTGCGACCCAAAACGGTCCAAAAGATGGCCGAAGCTTCCAACGAGTGGCGAACGCTCGTCCGGTGTCAGAAACCACTGGAAATGCACTTGCAGCGAAGGAAACGAGCTGAGCTCGAGGACTTCCGGTGCTCGTCCCAAGAAAACGCGAGCGGGAATGCCCCGGACTCAGTTTTCTCGTCCTGGGGTAAAAAGCGGTCCCCCGACGGTTTCTTCCCTTTGCTTCGTATTGGTCATAAGTCTTTCGATCTTCGGGTCTCGTGCTCCGAGGACTTCAACCCACACTCCTGGCATGCTCCCTGACACGTTTTCCGGAGGTATAGGTCGGGAAGCGAGCTCGTTGGAGGGAGAACTGTGGTGCGACCCAAAACGGTCCAAAAGATGGCCGAAGCTTCCAACGAGTGGCGAACGCTCGTCCGGTGTCAGAAACCACTGGAAATGCACTTGCAGCGAAGGAAACGGGCTGAGCTCGAGGACTTCCGGTGCTCGTCCCAAGAAAACGCGAGCGGGAATGCCCCGGACTCAGTTTTCTCGTCCTGGGGTAAAAAGCGGTCCCCCGACGGTTTCTTCCCTTTGCTCCGTATTGGTCATAAGTCTTTCGATCTTCGGGTCTCGTGCTCCGAGGACTTCAACCCACACTCCTGGCATTCTCCCTGACACGTTTTCCGGAGGTATAGGTCGGGAAGCGAGCTCGTTGGAGGGAGAACTGTGGTGCGACCCAAAACGGTCCAAAAGATGGCCGAAGCTTCCAACGAGTGGCGAACGCTCGTCCGGTGTCAGAAACCACTGGAAATGCACTTGCAGCGAAGGAAACGGGCTGAGCTCGAGGACTTCCGGTGCTCATCCCAAGAAAACGCGAGCGGGAATGCCCCGGACTCAGTTTTCTCGTCCTGGGGTAAAAAGCGGTCCCCCGACGGTTTCTTCCCTTTGCTCCGTATTGGTCATAAGTCTTTCGATCTTCGATTCTCGTGCTCCGAGGACTTCAACCCACACTCCTGGCATGCTCCCTGACACGTTTTCCGGAGGTATAGGTCGGGAAGCGAGCTCGTTGGAGGGAGAACTGTGGTGCGACCCAAAACGGTCCAAAAGATGGCCGAAGCTTCCAACGAGTGGCGAACGCTCGTCCGGTGTCAGAAACCACTGGAAATGCACTTGCAGCGAAGGAAACGGGCGGAGCTCGAGGACTTCCGGTGCTCGTCCCAAGAAAACGCGAGCGGGAATGCCCCGGACTCAGTTTTCTCGTCCTGGGGTAAAAAGCGGTCCCCCGACGGTTTCTTCCCTTTGCTCCGTATTGGTCATAAGTCTTTCGATCTTCAGGTCTCGTGCTCCGAGGACTTCAACCCACACTCCTGGCATGCTCCCTGACACGTTTTCCGGAGGTATAGGTCGGGAAGCGAGCTCGTTGGAGGGAGAACTGTGGTGCGACCCAAAACGGTCCAAAAGATGGCCGAAGCTTCCAACGAGTGGCGAACGCTCGTCCGGTGTCAGAAACCACTGGAAATGCACTTGCAGCGAAGGAAACGGGCTGAGCTCGAGGACTTCCGGTGCTCGTCCCAAGAAAACGCGAGCGGGAATGCCCCGGACTCAGTTTTCTCGTCCTGGGGTAAAAAGCAGTCCCCCGACGGTTTCTTCCCTTTGCTCCGTATTGGTCATAAGTCTTTCGATCTTCGGGTCTCGTGCTCCGAGGACTTCAACCCACACTCCTGGCATGCTCCCTGACACGTTTTCCGGAGGTATAGGTCGGGAAGCGAGCTCGTTGGAGGGAGAACTGTGGTGCGACCCAAAACGGTCCAAAAGATGGCCGAAGCTTCCAACGAGTGGCGAACGCTCGTCCGGTGTCAGAAACCACTGGAAATGCACTTGCAGCGAAGGAAACGGGCTGAGCTCGAGGACTTCCGGTGCTCGTCCCAAGAAAACGCGAGCGGGAATGCCCCGGACTCAGTTTTCTCGTCCTGGGGTAAAAAGCGGTCCCCCGACGGTTTCTTCCCTTTGCTCCGTATTGGTCATAAGTCTTTCGATCTTCCGGTCTCGTGCTCCGAGGACTTCAACCCACACTCCTGGCATGCTCCCTGACACGTTTTCCGGAGGTATAGGTCGGGAAGCGAGCTCGTTGGAGGGAGAACTGTGGTGCGACCCAAAACAGTCCAAAAGATGGCCGAAGCTTCCAACGAGTGGCGAACGCTCGTCCGGTGTCAGAAACCACTGGAAATGCACTTGCAGCGAAGGAAACGGGCTGAGCTCGAGGACTTCCGGTGCTCCTCCCAAGAAAACGCGAGCGGGAATGCCCCGGACTCAGTTTTCTCGTCGTGGGGTAAAAAGCGGTCCCCCGACGGTTTCTTCCCTTTGCTCCGTATTGGTCATAAGTCTTTCGATCTTCGGGTCTCGTGCTCCGAGGACTTCAACCCACACTCCTGGCATGCTCCCTGACACGTTTTCCGGAGGTATAGGTCGGGAAGGGAGCTCGTTGGAGGGAGAACTGTGGTGCGACCCAAAACGGTCCAAAAGATGGCCGAAGCTTCCAACGAGTGGCGAACGCTCGTCCGGTGTCAGAAACCACTGGAAATGCACTTGCAGCGAAGGAAACGGGCTGAGCTCGAGGACTTCCGGTGCTCGTCCCAAGAAAACGCGAGCGGGAATGCCCCGGACTCAGTTTTCTCGTCCTGGGGTAAAAAGCGGTCCCCCGACGGTTTCTTCCCTTTGCTCCGTATTGGTCATAAGTCTTTCGATCTTCGGGTCTCGTGCTCCGAGGACTTCAACCCACACTTCTGGCATGCTCCCTGACACGTTTTCCGGAGGTATAGGTCGGGAAGCGAGCTCGTTGGAGGGAGAACTGTGGTGCGACCCAAAACGGTCCAAAAGATGGCCGAAGCTTCCAACGAGTGGCGAACGCTCGTCCGGTGTCAGAAACCACTGGAAATGCACTTGCAGCGAAGGAAACGGGCTGAGCTCGAGGACTTCCGGTGCTCGTCCCAAGAAAACGCGAGCGGGAATGCCCCGGACTCAGTTTTCTCGTCCTGGGGTAAAAAGCGGTCCCCCGACGGTTTCTTCCCTTTGCTCCGTATTGGTCATAAGTCTTTCGATCTTCGGGTCTCGTGCTCCGAGGACTTCAACCCACACTCCTGGCATGCTCCCTGACACGTTTTCCGGAGGTATAGGTCGGGAAGCGAGCTCGTTGGAGGGAGAACTGTGGTGCGACCCAAAACGGTCCAAAAGATGGCCGAAGCTTCCAACGAGTGGCGAACGCTCGTCCGGTGTCAGAAACCACTGGAAATGCACTTGCAGCGAAGGAAACGGGCTGAGCACGAGGACTTCCGGTGCTCGTCCCAAGAAAACGCGAGCGGGAATGCCCCGGACTCAGTTTTCTCGTCCTGGGGTGAAAAGCGGTCCCCCGACGGTTTCTTCCCTTTGCTCCGTATTGGTCATAAGTCTTTCGATCTTCGGGTCTCGTGCTCCGAGGACTTCAACCCACACTCCTAGCATACTCCCTGACACGTTTTCCGGAGGTATAGGTCGGGAAGCGAGCTCGTTGGAGGGAGAACAGTGGTGCGACCCAAAACGGTCCAAAAGATGGCCGAAGCTTCCAACGAGTGGCGAACGCTCGTCCGGTGTCAGAAACCACTGGAAATGCACTTGCAGCGAAGGAAACAGGCTGAGCTCGAGGACTTCCGGTGCTCGTCCCAAGAAGACGCAAGCGGGAATGCCCCGGACTCAGTTTTCTCGTCCTTGGGTAAAAAGCGGTCCCCCGACGGTTTCTTCCCTTTGCTCGGTATTGGTCATAAGTCTTTCGATCTTCGGGTCTCGTGCTCCGAGGACTTCAACCCACACTCCTGGCATGCTCCCTGACACGTTTTCCGGAGGTATAGGTCGGGAAGCGAGCTCGTTGGAGGGAGAACTGTGGTGCGACCCAAAACGGTCCAAAAGATGGCCGAAGCTTCCAACGAGTGGCGAACGCTCGTCCGGTGTCAGAAACCACTGGAAATGCACTTGCAGCGAAGGAAACGGGCGGAGCTCGAGGACTTCCGGTGCTCGTCCCAAGAAAACGCGAGCGGGAATGCCCCGGACTCAGTTTTCTCGTCCTGGGGTAAAAAGCGGTCCCCCGACGGTTTCTTCCCTTTGCTCCGTATTGGTCATAAGTCTTTCGATCTTCGGGTCTCGTGCTCCGAGGACTTCAACCCACACTCCTGGCATGCTCCCTGACACGTTTTCCGGAGGTATAGGTCGGGAAGCGAGCTCGTTGGAGGGAGAACTGTGGTGCGACCCAAAACAGTCCAAAAGATGGCCGAAGCTTCCAACGAGTGGCGAACGCTCGTCCGGTGTCAGAAACCACTGGAAATGCACTTGCAGCGAAGGAAACGGGCTGAGCTCGAGGACTTCCGGTGCTCGTTTCAAGAAAACGCGAGCGGGAATGCCCCGGACTCAGTTTTCTCGTCGTGGGGTAAAAAGCGGTCCCCCGACGGTTTCTTCCCTTTGCTCCGTATTGGTCATAAGTCTTTCGATCTTCGGGTCTCGTGCTCCGAGGACTTCAACCCACACTCCTGGCATGCTCCCTGACACGTTTTCCGGAGGTATAGGTCGGGAAGCGAGCTCGTTGGAGGGAGAACTGTGGTGCGACCCAAAACGGTCCAAAAGATGGCCGAAGCTTCCAACGAGTGGCGAACGCTCGTCCGGTGTCAGAAACCACTGGAAATGCACTTGCAGCGAAGGAAACGGGCTGAGCTCGAGGACTTCTGGTGCTCGTCTCAAGAAAACGCGAGCGGGAATGCCCCGGACTCAGTTTTCTCGTCCTGGGGTAAAAAGCGGTCCCCCGACGGTTTCTTCCCTTTGCTCCGTATTGGTCATAAGTCTTTCGATCTTCGGGTCTCGTGCTCCGAGGACTTCAACCCACACTCCTAGCATACTCCCTGACACGTTTTCCGGAGGTATAGGTCGGGAAGCGAGCTCGTTGGAGGGAGAACTGTGGTGCGAACCAAAACGGTCCAAAAGATGGCCGAAGCTTCCAACGAGTGGCGAACGCTCGTCCGGTGTCAGAAACCACTGGAAATGCACTTGCAGCGAAGGAAACGGGCTGAGCTCGAGGACTTCCGGTGCTCGTCCCAAGAAAACGCGAGCGGGAATGCCCCGGACTCAGTTTTCTCGTCCTGGGGTAAAAAGCGGTCCCCCGACGTTTTCTACCCTTTGCTCCGTATTGGTCATAAGTCTTTCGATCTTCGGGTCTCGTGCTCCGAGGACATCAACCCACACTCCTGGCATGCTCCCTGACACGTTTTCCGGAGGTATAGGTCGGGAAGCGAGCTCGTTGGAGGGAGAACTGTGGGGCGACCCAAAACGGTCCAAAAGATGGCCGAAGCTTCCAACGAGTGGCGAACGCTCGTCCGGTGTCAGAAACCACTGGAAATGCACTTGCAGCGAAGGAAACGGGCTGAGCTCGAGGACTTCCGGTGCTCGTCCCAAGAAAACGCGAGCGGGAATGCCCCGGACTCAGTTTTCTCGTCCTGGGGTAAAAAGCGGTCCCCCGACGGTTTCTTCCCTTTGCTCCGTATTGGTCATAAGTCTTTCGATCTTCGGGTCTCGTGCTCCGAGGACTTCAACCCACACTCCTGGCATGCTCCCTGACACGTTTTCCGGAGGTATAGGTCGGGAAGCGAGCTCGTTGGAGGGAGAACTGTGGTGCGACCCAAAACGGTCCAAAAGATGGCCGAAGCTTCCAACGAGTGGCGAACGCTCGTCCGGTGTCAGAAACCACTGGAAATGCACTTGCAGCGAAGGAAACGGGCTGAGCTCGAGGACTTCTGGTGCTCGTCTCAAGAAAACGCGAGCGGGAATGCCCCGGACTCAGTTTTCTCGTCCTGGGGTAAAAAGCGGTCCCCCGACGGTTTCTTCCCTTTGCTCCGTATTGGTCATAAGTCTTTCGATCTTCGGGTCTCGTGCTCCGAGGACTTCAACCCACACTCCTGGCAAGCTCCCTGACACGTTTTCCGGAGGTATAGGTCGGGAAGCGAGCTCGTTGAAGGGAGAACTGTGGTGCGACCCAAAACGGTCCAAAAGATGGCCGAAGCTTCCAACGAGTGGCGAACGCTCGTCCGGTGTCAGAAACCACTGGAAATGCACTTGCAGCGAAGGAAACGGGCTGAGCTCGAGGACTTCCGGTGCTCGTCCCAAGAAAACGCGAGCGGGAATGCCCCGGACTCAGTTTTCTCGTCCTGGGGTAAAAAGCGGTCCCCCGACGGTTTCTTCCCTTTGCTCCGTATTGGTCATAAGTCTTTCGATCTTCGGGTCTCGTGCTCCGAGGACTTCAACCCACACTCCTGGCATGCTCCCTGACACGTTTTCCGGAGGTATAGGTCGGGAAGCGAGCTCGTTGGAGGGAGAACTGTGGTGCGACCCAAAACGGTCCAAAAGATGGACGAAGCTTCCAACGAGTGGCGAACGCTCGTCCGGTGTCAGAAACCACTGGAAATGCACTTGCAGCGAAGGAAACGGGCTGAGCTCGAGGACTTCCGGTGCTCGTCCGAAGAAAACGCGAGCGGGAATGCCCCGGAATCAGTTTTCTCGTCCTGGGGTAAAAAGCGGTCCCCCGACGGTTTCTTCCCTTTGCTCCGTATTGGTCATAAGTCTTTCGATCTTCGGGTCTCGTGCTCCGAGGACTTCAACCCACACTCCTGGCATGCTCCCTGACACGTTTTCCGGAGGTATAGGTCGGGAAGCGAGCTCGTTGGAGGGAGAACTGTGGTGCGACCCAAAACGGTCCAAAAGATGGCCGAAGCTTCCAACGAGTGGCGAACGCTCGTCCGGTGTCAGAAACCACTGGAAATGCACTTGCAGCGAAGGAAACGGGCTGAGCTCGAGGACTTCCGGTGCTCGTCCCAAGAAAACGCGAGCGGGAATGCCCCGGACTCAGTTTTCTCGTCCTGGGGTAAAAAGCGGTCCTCCGACGGTTTCTTCCATTTGCTCCGTATTGGTCATAAGTCTTTCGATCTTCGGGTCTCGTGCTCCGAGGACTTCAACCCACACTCCTGGCATGCTCCCTGACACGTTTTCCGGAGGTATAGGTCGGGAAGCGAGCTCGTTGGAGGGAGAACTGTGGTGCGACCCAAAACGGTCCAAAAGATGGCCGAAGCTTCCAACGAGTGGCGAACGCTCGTCCGGTGTCAGAAACCACTGGAAATGCACTTGCAGCGAAGGAAACGGGCTGAGCTCGAGGACTTCTGGTGCTCGTCCCAAGAAAACGCGAGCGGGAATGCCCTGGACTCAGTTTTCTCGTCCTGGGGTAAAAAGCGGTCCCCCGACGGTTTCTTCCCTTTGCTCCGTATTGGTCATAAGTCTTTCGATCTTCGGGTCTCGTGCTCCGAGGACTTCAACCCACACTCCTGGCATGCTCCCTGACACGTTTTCCGGAGGTATAGGTCGGGAAGCGAGCTCGTTGGAGGGAGAACTGTGGTGCGACCCAAAACGGTCCAAAAGATGGCCGAAGCTTCCAACGAGTGGCGAACGCTCGTCCGGTGTCAGAAACCACTGGAAATGCACTTGCAGCGAAGGAAACGGGCTGAGCTCGAGGACTTCCGGTGCTCGTCCCAAGAAAACGCGAGCGGGAATGCCCCGGACTCAGTTTTCTCGTCCTGGGGTAAAAAGCGGTCCCCCGACGGTTTCTTCCCTTTGCTCCGTATTGGTCATAAGTCTTTCGATCTTCGGGTCTCGTGCTCCGAGGACTTCAACCCACACTCCTGGCATGCTCCCTGACACGTTTTCCGGAGGTATAGGTCGGGAAGCGAGCTCGTTGGAGGGAGAACTGTGGTGCGACCCAAAACGGTCCAAAAGATGGCCGAAGCTTCCAACGAGTGGCGAACGCTCGTCCGGTGTCAGAAACCACTGGAAATGCACTTGCAGCGAAGGAAACGGGCTGAGCTCGAGGACTTCCGGTGCTCGTCCCAAGAAAACGCGAGCGGGAATGCCCCGGACTCAGTTTTCTCGTCCTGGGGTAAAAAGCGGTCCCCCGACGGTTTCTTCCCTTTGCTCCGTATTGGTCATAAGTCTTTCGATCTTCGGGTCTCGTGCTCCGAGGACTTCAACCCACACTCCTGGCATGCTCCCTGACACGTTTTCCGGAGGTATAGGTCGGGAAGCGAGCTCGTTGGAGGGAGAACTGTGGTGCGACCCAAAACGGTCCAAAAGATGGCCGAAGCTTCCAACGAGTGGCGAACGCTCGTCCGGTGTCAGAAACCACTGGAAATGCACTTGCAGCGAAGGAAACGGGCTGAGCTCGAGGACTTCCGGTGCTCGTCCCAAGAAAACGCGAGCGGGAATGCCCCGGACTCAGTTTTCTCGTCCTGGGGTAAAAAGCGGTCCCCCGACGGTTTCTTCCCTTTGCTCCGTATTGGTCATAAGTCTTTCGATCTTCGGGTCTCGTGCTCCGAGGACTTCAACCCACACTCCTGGCATGCTCCCTGACACGTTTTCCGGAGGTATAGGTCGGGAAGCGAGCTCGTTGGAGGGAGAACTGTGGTGCGACCCAAAACGGTCCAAAAGATGGCCGAAGCTTCCAACGAGTGGCGAACGCTCGTCCGGTGTCAGAAACCACTGGAAATGCACTTGCAGCGAAGGAAACGGGCTGAGCTCGAGGACTTCCGGTGCTCGTCCCAAGAAAACGCGAGCGGGAATGCCCCGGACTCAGTTTTCTCGTCCTGGGGTAAAAAGCGGTCCCCCAGACGGTTTCTTCCCTTTGCTCCGTATTGGTCATAAGTCTTTCGATCTTCGGGTCTCGTGCTCCGAGGACTTCAACCCACACTCCTGGCATGCTCCCTGACACGTTTTCCGGAGGTATAGGTCGGGAAGCGAGCTCGTTGGAGGGAGAACTGTGGTGCGACCCAAAACGGTCCAAAAGATGGCCGAAGCTTCCAACGAGTGGCGAACGCTCGTCCGGTGTCAGAAACCACTGGAAATGCACTTGCAGCGAAGGAAACGGGCTGAGCTCGAGGACTTCCGGTGCTCGTCCCAAGAAAACGCGAGCGGGAATGCCCCGGACTCAGTTTTCTCGTCCTGGGGTAAAAAGCGGTCCCCCGACGGTTTCTTCCCTTTGCTCCGTATTGGTCATAAGTCTTTCGATCTTCGGGTCTCGTGCTCCGAGGACTTCAACCCACACTCCTGGCATGCTCCCTGACACGTTTTCCGGAGGTATAGGTCGGGAAGCGAGCTCGTTGGAGGGAGAACTGTGGTGCGACCCAAAACGGTCCAAAAGATGGCCGAAGCTTCCAACGAGTGGCGAACGCTCGTCCGGTGTCAGAAACCACTGGAAATGAACTTGCAGCGAAGGAAACGGGCTGAGCTCGAGGACTTCCGGTGCTCGTCTCAAGAAAACGCGAGCGGGAATGCCCCGGACTCAGTTTTCTAGTCCTGGGGTAAAAAGCGGTCCCCCGACGGTTTCTTCCCTTTGCTCCGTATTGGTCATAAGTCTTTCGATCTTCGGGTCTCGTGCTCCGAGGACTTCAACCCACACTCCTGGCATGCTCCCTGACACGTTTTCCGGAGGTATAGGTCGGGAAGCGAGCTCATTGGAGGGAGAACTGTGGTGCGACCCAAAACGGTCCAAAAGATGGCCGAAGCTTCCAACGAGTGGCGAACGCTCGTCCGGTGTCAGAAACCACTGGAAATGCACTTGCAGCGAAGGAAACGGGCTGAGCTCGAGGACTTCCGGTGCTCGTCCCAAGAAAACGCGAGCGGGAATGCCCCGGACTCAGTTTTCTCGTCCTGGGGTAAAAAGCGGTCCCCCGACGGTTTCTTCCCTTTGCTCCGTATTGGTCATAAGTCTTTCGATCTTCGGGTCTCGTGCTCCGAGGACTTCAACCCACACTCCTGGCATGCTCCCTGACACGTTTTCCGGAGGTATAGGTCGGGAAGCGAGCTCGTTGGAGGGAGAACTGTGGTGCGACCCAAAACGGTCCAAAAGATGGCCGAAGCTTCCAACGAGTGGCGAACGCTCGTCCGGTGTCAGAAACCACTGGAAATGCACTTGCAGCGAAGGAAACGGGCTGAGCTCAAGGACTTCCGGTGCTCGTCCCAAGAAAACGCGAGCGGGAATGCCCCGGACTCAGTTTTCTCGTCCTGGGGTAAAAAGCGGTCCCCCGACGGTTTCTTCCCTTTGCTCCGTATTGGTCATAAGTCTTTCGATCTTCGGGTCTCGTGCTCCGAGGACTTCAACCCACACTCCTGGCATGCTCCCTGACACGTTTTCCGGAGGTATAGGTCGGGAAGCGAGCTCGTTGGAGGGAGAACTGTGGTGCGACCCAAAACGGTCCAAAAGATGGCCGAAGCTTCCAACTAGTGGCGAACGCTCGTCCGGTGTCAGAAACCACTGGAAATGCACTTGCAGCGAAGGAAACGGGCTGAGCTCGAGGACTTCCGGTGCTCGTCCCAAGAAAACGCGAGCGGGAATGCCCCGGACTCAGTTTTCTTGTCCTGGGGTAAAAAGCGGTCCCCCGACGGTTTCTTCCCTTTGCTCCGTATTGGTCATAAGTCTTTCGATCTTCGGGTCTCGTGCTCCGAGGACTTCAACCCACACTCCTGGCATGCTCCCTGACACGTTTTCCGGAGGTATAGGTCGGGAAGCGAGCTCGTTGGAGGGAGAACTGTGGTGCGACCCAAAACGGTCCAAAAGATGGCCGAAGCTTCCAACGAGTGGCGAACGCTCGTCCGGTGTCAGAAACCACTGGAAATGCACTTGCAGCGAAGGAAACGGGCTGAGCTCAAGGACTTCCGGTGCTCGTCCCAAGAAAACGCGAGCGGGAATGCCCCGGACTCAGTTTTCTCGTCCTGGGGTAAAAAGCGGTCCCCCGACGGTTTCTTCCCTTTGCTCCGTATTGGTCATAAGTCTTTCGATCTTCGGGTCTCGTGCTCCGAGGACTTCAACCCACACTCCTGGCATGCTCCCTGACACGTTTTCCGGAGGTATAGGTCGGGAAGCGAGCTCGTTGGAGGGAGAACTGTGGTGCGACCCAAAACGGTCCAAAAGATGGCCGAAGCTTCCAACGAGTGGCGAACGCTCGTCCGGTGTCAGAAACCACTGGAAATGCACTTGCAGCGAAGGAAACGGGCTGAGCTCGAGGACTTCTGGTGCTCGTCCCAAGAAAACGCGAGCGGGAATGCCCCGGACTCAGTTTTCTCGTCCTGGGGTAAAAAGCGGTCCCCCGACGGTTTCTTCCCTTTGCTCCGTATTGGTCATAAGTCTTTCGATCTTCGGGTCTCGTGCTCCGAGGACTTCAACCCACACTCCTGGCATGCTCCCTGACACGTTTTCCGGAGGTATAGGTCGGGAAGCGAGCTCGTTGGAGGGAGAACTGTGGTGCGACCCAAAACGGTCCAAAAGATGGCCGAAGCTTCCAACGAGTGGCGAACGCTCGTCCGGTGTCAGAAACCACTGGAAATGCACTTGCAGCGAAGGAAACGGGCTGAGCTCGAGGACTTCCGGTGCTCGTCCCAAGAAAACGCGAGCGGGAATGCCCCGGACTCAGTTTTCTCGTCCTGGGGTAAAAAGCGGTCCCCCGACGGTTTCTTCCCTTTGCTCCGTATTGGTCATAAGTCTTTCGATCTTCGGGTCTCGTGCTCCGAGGACTTCAACCCACACTCCTGGCATGCTCCCTGACACGTTTTCCGGAGGTATAGGTCGGGAAGCGAGCTCGTTGGAGGGAGAACTGTGGTGCGACCCAAAACGGTCCAAAAGATGGCCGAAGCTTCCAACGAGTGGCGAACGCTCGTCCGGTGTCAGAAACCACTGGAAATGCACTTGCAGCGAAGGAAACGGGCTGAGCTCGAGGACTTCCGGTGCTCGTCCCAAGAAAACGCGAGCGGGAATGCCCCGGACTCAGTTTTCTCGTCCTGGGGTAAAAAGCGGTCCCCCGACGGTTTCTTCCCTTTGCTCCGTATTGGTCATAAGTCTTTCGATCTTCGGGTCTCGTGCTCCGAGGACTTCAACCCACACTCCTGGCATGCTCCCTGACACGTTTTCCGGAGGTATAGGTCGGGAAGCGAGCTCGTTGGAGGGAGAACTGTGGTGCGACCCAAAACGGTCCAAAAGAAGGCCGAAGCTTCCAACAAGTGGCGAACGCTCGTCCGGTGTCAGAAACCACTGGAAATGCACTTGCAGCGAAGGAAACGGGCTGAGCTCGAGGACTTCCGGTGCTCGTCTCAAGAAAACGCGAGCGGGAATGCCCCGGACTCAGTTTTCTCGTCCTGGGGTAAAAAGCGGTCCCCCGACGGTTTCTTCCCTTTGCTCCGTATTGGTCATAAGTCTTTCGATCTTCGGGTCTCGTGCTCCGAGGACTTCAACCCACACTCCTGGCATGCTCCCTGACACGTTTTCCGGAGGTATAGGTCGGGAAGCGAGCTCGTTGGAGGGAGAACTGTGGTGCGACCCAAAACGGTCCAAAAGATGGCCGAAGCTTCCAACGAGTGGCGAACGCTCGTCCGGTGTCAGAAACCACTGGAAATGCACTTGCAGCGAAGGAAACGGGCTGAGCTCGAGGACTTCCGGTGCTCGTCCCAAGAAAACGCGAGCGGGAATGCCCCGGACTCAGTTTTCTCGTCCTGGGGTAAAAAGCGGTCCCCCGACGGTTTCTTCCCTTTGCTCCGTATTGGTCATAAGTCTTTCGATCTTCGGGTCTCGTGCTCCGAGGACTTCAACCCACACTCCTGGCATGCTCCCTGACACGTTTTCCGGAGGTATAGGTCGGGAAGCGAGCTCGTTGGAGGGAGAACTGTGGTGCGACCCAAAACGGTCCAAAAGATGGCCGAAGCTTCCAACGAGTGGCGAACGCTCGTCCGGTGTCAGAAACCACTGGAAATGCACTTGCAGCAAAGGAAACGGGCTGAGCTCGAGGACTTCCAGTGCTCGTCCCAAGAAAACGCGAGCGGGAATGCCCCGGACTCAGTTTTCTCGTCCTGGGGTAAAAAGCGGTCCCCCGACGGTTTCTTCCCTTTGCTCCGTATTGGTCATAAGTCTTTCGATCTTCGGGTCTCGTGCTCCGAGGACTTCAACCCACACTCCTGGCATGCTCCCTGACACGTTTTCCGGAGGTATAGGTCGGGAAGCGAGCTCGTTGGAGGGAGAACTGTGGTGCGACCCAAAACGGTCCAAAAGATGGCCGAAGCTTCCAACGAGTGGCGAACGCTCGTCCGGTGTCAGAAACCACTGGAAATGCACTTGCAGCGAAGGAAACGGGCTGAGCTCGAGGACTTCCGGTGCTCGTCCCAAGAAAACGCGAGCGGGAATGCCCCGGACTCAGTTTTCTCGTCCTGGGGTAAAAAGCGGTCCCCCGACGGTTTCTTCCCTTTGCTCCGTATTGGTCATAAGTCTTTCGATCTTCGGGTCTCGTGCTCCGAGGACTTCAACCCACACTCCTGGCATGCTCCCTGACACGTTTTCCGGAGGTATAGGTCGGGAAGCGAGCTCGTTGGAGGGAGAACTGTGGTGCGACCCAAAACGGTCCAAAAGAAGGCCGAAGCTTCCAACGAGTGGCGAACGCTCGTCCGGTGTCAGAAACCACTGGAAATGCACTTGCAGCGAAGGAAACGGGCTGAGCTCGAGGACTTCCGGTGCTCGTCTCAAGAAAACGCGAGCGGGAATGCCCCGGACTCAGTTTTCTCGTCCTGGGGTAAAAAGCGGTCCCCCGACGGTTTCTTCCCTTTGCTCCGTATTGGTCATAAGTCTTTCGATCTTCGGGTCTCGTGCTCCAAGGACTTCAACCCACACTCCTGGCATGCTCCCTGACACGTTTTCCGGAGGTATAGGTCGGGAAGCGAGCTCGTTGGAGGGAGAACTGTGGTGCGACCCAAAACGGTCCAAAAGAAGGCCGAAGCTTCCAACGAGTGGCGAACGCTCGTCCGGTGTCAGAAACCACTGGAAATGCACTTGCAGCGAAGGAAACGGGCTGAGCTCGAGGACTTCCGGTGCTCGTCTCAAGAAAACGCGAGCGGGAATGCCCCGGACTCAGTTTTCTCGTCCTGGGGTAAAAAGCGGTCCCCCGACGGTTTCTTCCCTTTGCTCCGTATTGGTCATAAGTCTTTTGATCTTCGGGTCTCGTGCTCCGAGGACTTCAACCCACACTCCTGGCATGCTCCCTGACACGTTTTCCGGAGGTATAGGTCGGGAAGCGAGCTCGTTGGAGGGAGAACTGTGGTGCGACCCAAAACGGTCCAAAAGATGGCCGAAGCTTCCAACGAGTGGCGAACGCTCGTCCGGTGTCAGAAACCACTGGAAATGCACTTGCAGCGAAGGAAACGGGCTGAGCTCGAGGACTTCCGGTGCTCGTCCCAAGAAAACGCGAGCGGGAATGCCCCGGACTCAGTTTTCTCGTCCTGGGGTAAAAAGCGGTCCCCCGACGGTTTCTTCCCTTTGCTCCGTATTGGTCATAAGTCTTTCGATCTTCGGGTCTCGTGCTCCGAGGACTTCAACCCACACTCCTGGCATGCTCCCTGACACGTTTTCCGGAGGTATAGGTCGGGAAGCGAGCTCGTTGGAGGGAGAACTGTGGTGCGACCCAAAACGGTCCAAAAGATGGCCGAAGCTTCCAACGAGTGGCGAACGCTCGTCCGGTGTCAGAAACAACTGGAAATGCACTTGCAGCGAAGGAAACGGGCTGAGCTCGAGGACTTCCGGTGCTCGTCCCAAGAAAACGCGAGCGGGAATGCCCCGGACTCAGTTTTCTCGTCCTGGGGTAAAAAGCGGTCCCCCGACGGTTTCTTCCCTTTGCTCCGTATTGGTCATAAGTCTTTCGATCTTCGGGTCTCGTGCTCCGAGGACTTCAACCCACACTCCTGGCATGCTCCCTGACACGTTTTCCGGAGGTATAGGTCGGGAAGCGAGCTCGTTGGAGGGAGAACTGTGGTGCGACCCAAAACGGTCCAAAAGATGGCCGAAGCTTCCAACGAGTGGCGAACGCTCGTCCGGTGTCAGAAACCACTGGAAATGCACTTGCAGCGAAGGAAACGGGCTGAGCTCGAGGACTTCCGGTGCTCGTCTCAAGAAAACGCGAGCGGGAATGCCCCGGACTCAGTTTTCTCGTCCTGGGGTAAAAAGCGGTCCCCCGACGGTTTCTTCCCTTTGCTCCGTATTGGTCATAAGTCTTTCGATCTTCGGGTCTCGTGCTCCGAGGACTTCAACCCACACTCCTGGCATGCTCCCTGACACGTTTTCCGGAGGTATAGGTCGGGAAGCGAGCTCGTTGGAGGGAGAACTGTGGTGCGACCCAAAACGGTCCAAAAGATGGCCGAAGCTTCCAACGAGTGGCGAACGCTCGTCCGGTGTCAGAAACCACTGGAAATGCACTTGCAGCGAAGGAAACGGGCTGAGCTCGAGGACTTCCGGTGCTCGTCCCAAGAAAACGCGAGCGGGAATGCCCCGGACTCAGTTTTCTCGTCCTGGGGTAAAAAGCGGTCCCCCGACGGTTTCTTCCCTTTGCTCCGTATTGGTCATAAGTCTTTCGATCTTCGGGTCTCTTTCTCCGAGGACTTCAACCCACACTCCTGGCATGCTCCCTGACACGTTTTCCGGAGGTATATTTCGGGAACCGAGCTCGTTGGAGGGAGAACTGTGGTGCGACCCAAAACGGTCCAAAAGATGGCCGAAGCTTCCAACGAGTGGCGAACGCTCGTCCGGTGTCAGAAACCACTGGAAATGCACTTGCAGCGAAGGAAACGGGCTGAGCTCGAGGACTTCCGGTGCTCGTCCCAAGAAAACGCGAGCGGGAATGCCCCGGACTCAGTTTTCTCGTCCTGGGGTAAAAAGCGGTCCCCCGACGGTTTCTTCCCTTTGCTCCGTATTGGTCATAAGTCTCTCGATCTTCGGGTCTCGTGCTCCGAGGACTTCAACCCACACTCCTGGCATGCTCCCTGACACGTTTTCCGGAGGTATAGGTCGGGAAGCGAGCTCGTTGGAGGGAGAACTGTGGTGCGACCCAAAACGGTCCAAAAGATGGCCGAAGCTTCCAACGAGTGGCGAACGCTCGTCCGGTGTCAGAAACCACTGGAAATGCACTTGCAGCGAAGGAAACGGGCTGAGCTCGAGGACTTCCGGTTCTCGTCCCAAGAAAACGCGAGCGGGAATGCCCCGGACTCAGTTTTCTCGTCCTGGGGTAAAAAGCGGTCCCCCGACGGTTTCTTCCCTTTGCTCCGTATTGGTCATAAGTCTTTCGATCTTCGGGTCTCGTGCTCCGAGGACTTCAACCCACACTCCTGGCATGCTCCCTGACACGTTTTCCGGAGGTATAGGTCGGGAAGCGAGCTCGTTGGAGGGAGAACTGTGGTGCGACCCAAAACGGTCCAAAAGATGGCCGAAGCTTCCAACGAGTGGCGAACGCTCGTCCGGTGTCAGAAACCACTGGAAATGCACTTGCAGCGAAGGAAACGGGCTGAGCTCGAGGACTTCCGGTGCTCGTCCCAAGAAAACGCGAGCGGGAATGCCCCGGACTCAGTTTTCTCGTCCTGGGGTAAAAAGCGGTCCCCCGACGGTTTCTTCCCTTTGCTCCGTATTGGTCATAAGTCTTTCGATCTTCGGGTCTCGTGCTCCGAGGACTTCAACCCACACTCCTGGCATGCTCCCTGACACGTTTTCCGGAGGTATAGGTTGGGAAGCGAGCTCGTTGGAGGGAGAACTGTGGTGCGACCCAAAACGGTCCAAAAGATGGCCGAAGCTTCCAACGAGTGGCGAACGCTCGTCCGGTGTCAGAAACCACTGGAAATGCACTTGCAGCGAAGGAAACGGGCTGAGCTCGAGGACTTCCGGTGCTCGTCTCAAGAAAACGCGAGCGGGAATGCCCCGGACTCAGTTTTCTCGTCCTGGGGTAAAAAGCGGTCCCCCGACGGTTTCTTCCCTTTGCTCCGTATTGGTCATAAGTCTTTCGATCTTCGGGTCTCGTGCTTCGAGGACTTCAACCCACACTCCTGGCATGCTCCCTGACACGTTTTCCGGAGGTATAGGTCGGGAAGCGAGCTCGTTGGAGGGAGAACTGTGGTGCGACCCAAAACGGTCCAAAAGATGGCCGAAGCTTCCAACGAGTGGCGAACGCTCGTCCGGTGTCAGAAACCACTGGAAATGCACTTGCAGCGAAGGAAACGGGCTGAGCTCGAGGACTTCCGGTGCTCGTCCCAAGAAAACGCGAGCGGGAATGCCCCGGACTCAGTTTTCTCGTCCTGGGGTAAAAAGCGGTCCCCCGACGGTTTCTTCCCTTTGCTCCGTATTGGTCATAAGTCTTTCGATCTTCGGGTCTCTTTCTCCGAGGACTTCAACCCACACTCCTGGCATGCTCCCTGACACGTTTTCCGGAGGTATAGGTCGGGAAGCGAGCTCGTTGGAGGGAGAACTGTGGTGCGACCCAAAACGGTCCAAAAGATGGCCGAAGCTTCCAACGAGTGGCGAACGCTCGTCCGGTGTCAGAAACCACTGGAAATGCACTTGCAGCGAAGGAAACGGGCTGAGCTCGAGGACTTCCGGTGCTCGTCCCAAGAAAACGCGAGCGGGAATGCCCCGGACTCAGTTTTCTCGTCCTGGGGTAAAAAGCGGTCCCCCGACGGTTTCTTCCCTTTGCTCCGTATTGGTCATAAGTCTTTCGATCTTCGGGTCTCGTGCTCCGAGGACTTCAACCCACACTCCTGGCATGCTCCCTGACACGTTTTCCGGAGGTATAGGTCGGGAAGCGAGCTCGTTGGAGGGAGAACTGTGGTGCGACCCAAAACGGTCCAAAAGATGGCCGAAGCTTCCAACGAGTGGCGAACGCTCGTCCGGTGTCAGAAACCACTGGAAATGCACTTGCAGCGAAGGAAACGGGCTGAGCTCGAGGACTTCCGGTGCTCGTCCCAAGAAAACGCGAGCGGGAATGCCCCGGACTCAGTTTTCTCGTCCTGGGGTAAAAAGCGGTCCCCCGACGGTTTCTTCCCTTTGCTCCGTATTGGTCATAAGTCTTCCGATCTTCGGGTCTCGTGCTCCGAGGACTTCAACCCACACTCCTGGCATGCTCCCTGACACGTTTTCCGGAGGTATAGGTCGGGAAGCGAGCTCGTTGGAGAAAGAACTGTGGTGCGACCCAAAACGGTCCAAAAGATGGCCGAAGCTTCCAACGAGTGGCGAACGCTCGTCCGGTGTCATAAACCACTGGAAATGCACTTGCAGCGAAGGAAACGGGCTGAGCTCGAGGACTTCCGGTGCTCGTCCCAAGAAAACGCGAGCGGGAATGCCCCGGACTCAGTTTTCTCGTCCTGGGGTAAAAAGCGGTCCCCCGACGGTTTCTTCCCTTTGCTCCGTATTGGTCATAAGTCTTTCGATCTTCGGGTCTCGTGCTCCGAGGACTTCAACCCACACTCCTGGCATGCTCCCTGACACGTTTTCCGGAGGTATAGGTCGGGAAGCGAGCTCGTTGGAGGGAGAACTGTGGTGCGACCCAAAACGGTCCAAAAGATGGCCGAAGCTTCCAACGAGTGGCGAACGCTCGTCCGGTGTCAGAAACCACTGGAAATGCACTTGCAGCGAAGGAAACGGGCTGAGCTCGAGGACTTCCGGTGCTCGTCCCAAGAAAACGCGAGCGGGAATGCCCCAGACTCAGTTTTCTCGTCCTGGGGTAAAAAGCGGTCCCCGACGGTTTCTTCCCTTTGCTCCGTATTGGTCATAAGTCTTTCGATCTTCGGGTCTCGTGCTCCGAGGACTTCAACCCACACTCCTGGCATGCTCCCTGACACGTTTTCCGGAGGTATAGGTCGGGAAGCGAGCTCGTTGGAGGGAGAACTGTGGTGCGACCCAAAACGGTCCAAAAGATGGCCGAAGCTTCCAACGAGTGGCGAACGCTCGTCCGGTGTCAGAAACCACTGGAAATGCACTTGCAGCGAAGGAAACGGGCTGAGCTCGAGGACTTCCGGTGCTCGTCCCAAGAAAACGCGAGCGGGAATGCCCCGGACTCAGTTTTCTCGTCCTGGGGTAAAAAGCGGTCCCCCGACGGTTTCTTCCCTTTGCTCCGTATTGGTCATAAGTCTTTCGATCTTCGGGTCTCGTGCTCCGAGGACTTCAACCCACACTCCTGGCATGCTCCCTGACACGTTTTCCGGAGGTATAGGTCGGGAAGCGAGCTCGTTGGAGGGAGAACTGTGGTGCGACCCAAAACGGTCCAAAAGATGGCCGAAGCTTCCAACGAGTGGCGAACGCTCGTCCGGTGTCAGAAACCACTGGAAATGCACTTGCAGCGAAGGAAACGGGCTGAGCTCGAGGACTTCCGGTTCTCGTCCCAAGAAAACGCGAGCGGGAATGCCCCGGACTCAGTTTTCTCGTCCTGGGGTAAAAAGCGGTCCCCCGACGGTTTCTTCCCTTTGCTCCGTATTGGTCATAAGTCTTTCGATCTTCGGGTCTCTTTCTCCGAGGACTTCAACCCACACTCCTGGCATGCTCCCTGACACGTTTTCCGGAGGTATAGGTCGGGAAGCGAGCTCGTTGGAGGGAGAACTGTGGTGCGACCCAAAACGGTCCAAAAGATGGCCGAAGCTTCCAACGAGTGGCGAACGCTCGTCCGGTGTCAGAAACCACTGGAAATGCACTTGCAGCGAAGGAAACGGGCTGAGCTCGAGGACTTCCGGTGCTCGTCCCAAGAAAACGCGAGCGGGAATGCCCCGGACTCAGTTTTCTCGTCCTGGGGTAAAAAGCGGTCCCCCGACGGTTTCTTCCCTTTGCTCCGTATTGGTCATAAGTCTTTCGATCTTCGGGTCTCGTGCTCCGAGGACTTCAACCCACACTCCTGGCATGCTCCCTGACACGTTTTCCGGAGGTATAGGTCGGGAAGCGAGCTCGTTGGAGGGAGAACTGTGGTGCGACCCAAAACGGTCCAAAAGATGGCCGAAGCTTCCAACGAGTGGCGAACGCTCGTCCGGTGTCAGAAACCACTGGAAATGCACTTGCAGCGAAGGAAACGGGCTGAGCTCGAGGACTTCCGGTGCTCGTCCCAAGAAAACGCGAGCGGGAATGCCCCGGACTCAGTTTTCTCGTCCTGGGGTAAAAAGCGGTCCCCCGACGGTTTCTTCCCTTTGCTCCGTATTGGTCATAAGTCTTTCGATCTTCGGGTCTCGTGCTCCGAGGACTTCAACCCACACTCCTGGCATGCTCCCTGACACGTTTTCCGGAGGTATAGGTCGGGAAGCGAGCTCGTTGGAGAAAGAACTGTGGTGCGACCCAAAACGGTCCAAAAGATGGCCGAAGCTTCCAACGAGTGGCGAACGCTCGTCCGGTGTCATAAACCACTGGAAATGCACTTGCAGCGAAGGAAACGGGCTGAGCTCGAGGACTTCCGGTGCTCGTCCCAAGAAAACGCGAGCGGGAATGCCCCGGACTCAGTTTTCTCGTCCTGGGGTAAAAAGCGGTCCCCCGACGGTTTCTTCCCTTTGCTCCGTATTGGTCATAAGTCTTTCGATCTTCGGGTCTCGTGCTCCGAGGACTTCAACCCACACTCCTGGCATGCTCCCTGACACGTTTTCCGGAGGTATAGGTCGGGAAGCGAGCTCGTTGGAGGGAGAACTGTGGTGCGACCCAAAACGGTCCAAAAGATGGCCGAAGCTTCCAACGAGTGGCGAACGCTCGTCCGGTGTCAGAAACCACTGGAAATGCACTTGCAGCGAAGGAAACGGGCTGAGCTCGAGGACTTCCGGTGCTCGTCCCAAGAAAACGCGAGCGGGAATGCCCCAGACTCAGTTTTCTCGTCCTGGGGTAAAAAGCGGTCCCCCGACGGTTTCTTCCCTTTGCTCCGTATTGGTCATAAGTCTTTCGATCTTCGGGTCTCGTGCTCCGAGGACTTCAACCCACACTCCTGGCATGCTCCCTGACACGTTTTCCGGAGGTATAGGTCGGGAAGCGAGCTCGTTGGAGGGAGAACTGTGGTGCGACCCAAAACGGTCCAAAAGATGGCCGAAGCTTCCAACGAGTGGCGAACGCTCGTCCGGTGTCAGAAACCACTGGAAATGCACTTGCAGCGAAGGAAACGGGCTGAGCTCGAGGACTTCCGGTGCTCGTCCCAAGAAAACGCGAGCGGGAATGCCCCGGACTCAGTTTTCTCGTCCTGGGGTAAAAAGCGGTCCCCCGACGGTTTCTTCCCTTTGCTCCGTATTGGTCATAAGTCTTTCGATCTTCGGGTCTCGTGCTCCGAGGACTTCAACCCACACTCCTGGCATGCTCCCTGACACGTTTTCCGGAGGTATAGGTCGGGAAGCGAGCTCGTTGGAGGGAGAACTGTGGTGCGACCCAAAACGGTCCAAAAGATGGCCGAAGCTTCCAACGAGTGGCGAACGCTCGTCCGGTGTCAGAAACCACTGGAAATGCACTTGCAGCGAAGGAAACGGGCTGAGCTCGAGGACTTCCGGTTCTCGTCCCAAGAAAACGCGAGCGGGAATGCCCCGGACTCAGTTTTCTCGTCCTGGGGTAAAAAGCGGTCCCCCGACGGTTTCTTCCCTTTGCTCCGTATTGGTCATAAGTCTTTCGATCTTCGGGTCTCGTGCTCCGAGGACTTCAACCCACACTCCTGGCATGCTCCCTGACACGTTTTCCGGAGGTATAGGTCGGGAAGCGAGCTCGTTGGAGGGAGAACTGTGGTGCGACCCAAAACGGTCCAAAAGATGGCCGAAGCTTCCAACGAGTGGCGAACGCTCGTCCGGTGTCAGAAACCACTGGAAATGCACTTGCAGCGAAGGAAACGGGCTGAGCTCGAGGACTTCCGGTGCTCGTCCCAAGAAAACGCGAGCGGGAATGCCCCGGACTCAGTTTTCTCGTCCTGGGGTAAAAAGCGGTCCCCCGACGGTTTCTTCCCTTTGCTCCGTATTGGTCATAAGTCTTTCGATCTTCGGGTCTCGTGCTCCGAGGACTTCAACCCACACTCCTGGCATGCTCCCTGACACGTTTTCCGGAGGTATAGGTCGGGAAGCGAGCTCGTTGGAGGGAGAACTGTGGTGCGACCCAAAACGGTCCAAAAGATGGCCGAAGCTTCCAACGAGTGGCGAACGCTCGTCCGGTGTCAGAAACCACTGGAAATGCACTTGCAGCGAAGGAAACGGGCTGAGCTCGAGGACTTCCGGTGCTCGTCTCAAGAAAACGCGAGCGGGAATGCCCCGGACTCAGTTTTCTCGTCCTGGGGTAAAAAGCGGTCCCCCGACGGTTTCTTCCCTTTGCTCCGTATTGGTCATAAGTCTTTCGATCTTCGGGTCTCGTGCTCCGAGGACTTCAACCCACACTCCTGGCATGCTCCCTGACACGTTTTCCGGAGGTATAGGTCGGGAAGCGAGCTCGTTGGAGGGAGAACTGTGGTGCGACCCAAAACGGTCCAAAAGATGGCCGAAGCTTCCAACGAGTGGCGAACGCTCGTCCGGTGTCAGAAACCACTGGAAATGCACTTGCAGCGAAGGAAACGGGCTGAGCTCGAGGACTTCCGGTGCTCGTCCCAAGAAAACGCGAGCGGGAATGCCCCGGACTCAGTTTTCTCGTCCTGGGGTAAAAAGCGGTCCCCCGACGGTTTCTTCCCTTTGCTCCGTATTGGTCATAAGTCTTTCGATCTTCGGGTCTCTTTCTCCGAGGACTTCAACCCACACTCCTGGCATGCTCCCTGACACGTTTTCCGGAGGTATAGGTCGGGAAGCGAGCTCGTTGGAGGGAGAACTGTGGTGCGACCCAAAACGGTCCAAAAGATGGCCGAAGCTTCCAACGAGTGGCGAACGCTCGTCCGGTGTCAGAAACCACTGGAAATGCACTTGCAGCGAAGGAAACGGGCTGAGCTCGAGGACTTCCGGTGCTCGTCCCAAGAAAACGCGAGCGGGAATGCCCCGGACTCAGTTTTCTCGTCCTGGGGTAAAAAGCGGTCCCCCGACGGTTTCTTCCCTTTGCTCCGTATTGGTCATAAGTCTTTCGATCTTCGGGTCTCGTGCTCCGAGGACTTCAACCCACACTCCTGGCATGCTCCCTGACACGTTTTCCGGAGGTATAGGTCGGGAAGCGAGCTCGTTGGAGGGAGAACTGTGGTGCGACCCAAAACGGTCCAAAAGATGGCCGAAGCTTCCAACGAGTGGCGAACGCTCGTCCGGTGTCAGAAACCACTGGAAATGCACTTGCAGCGAAGGAAACGGGCTGAGCTCGAGGACTTCCGGTGCTCGTCCCAAGAAAACGCGAGCGGGAATGCCCCGGACTCAGTTTTCTCGTCCTGGGGTAAAAAGCGGTCCCCCGACGGTTTCTTCCCTTTGCTCCGTATTGGTCATAAGTCTTTCGATCTTCGGGTCTCGTGCTCCGAGGACTTCAACCCACACTCCTGGCATGCTCCCTGACACGTTTTCCGGAGGTATAGGTCGGGAAGCGAGCTCGTTGGAGAAAGAACTGTGGTGCGACCCAAAACGGTCCAAAAGATGGCCGAAGCTTCCAACGAGTGGCGAACGCTCGTCCGGTGTCATAAACCACTGGAAATGCACTTGCCGCGAAGGAAACGGGCTGAGCTCGAGGACTTCCGGTGCTCGTCCCAAGAAAACGCGAGCGGGAATGCCCCGGACTCAGTTTTCTCGTCCTGGGGTAAAAAGCGGTCCCCCGACGGTTTCTTCCCTTTGCTCCGTATTGGTCATAAGTCTTTCGATCTTCGGGTCTCGTGCTCCGAGGACTTCAACCCACACTCCTGGCATGCTCCCTGACACGTTTTCCGGAGGTATAGGTCGGGAAGCGAGCTCGTTGGAGGGAGAACTGTGGTGCGACCCAAAACGGTCCAAAAGATGGCCGAAGCTTCCAACGAGTGGCGAACGCTCGTCCGGTGTCAGAAACCACTGGAAATGCACTTGCAGCGAAGGAAACGGGCTGAGCTCGAGGACTTCCGGTGCTCGTCCCAAGAAAACGCGAGCGGGAATGCCCCAGACTCAGTTTTCTCGTCCTGGGGTAAAAAGCGGTCCCCCGACGGTTTCTTCCCTTTGCTCCGTATTGGTCATAAGTCTTTCGATCTTCGGGTCTCGTGCTCCGAGGACTTCAACCCACACTCCTGGCATGCTCCCTGACACGTTTTCCGGAGGTATAGGTCGGGAAGCGAGCTCGTTGGAGGGAGAACTGTGGTGCGACCCAAAACGGTCCAAAAGATGGCCGAAGCTTCCAACGAGTGGCGAACGCTCGTCCGGTGTCAGAAACCACTGGAAATGCACTTGCAGCGAAGGAAACGGGCTGAGCTCGAGGACTTCCGGTTCTCGTCCCAAGAAAACGCGAGCGGGAATGCCCCAGACTCAGTTTTCTCGTCCTGGGGTAAAAAGCGGTCCCCCGACGGTTTCTTCCCTTTGCTCCGTATTGGTCATAAGTCTTTCGATCTTCGGGTCTCGTGCTCCGAGGACTTCAACCCACACTCCTGGCATGCTCCCTGACACGTTTTCCGGAGGTATAGGTCGGGAAGCGAGCTCGTTGGAGGGAGAACTGTGGTGCGACCCAAAACGGTCCAAAAGATGGCCGAAGCTTCCAACGAGTGGCGAACGCTCGTCCGGTGTCAGAAACCACTGGAAATGCACTTGCAGCGAAGGAAACGGGCTGAGCTCGAGGACTTCCGGTGCTCGTCCCAAGAAAACGCGAGCGGGAATGCCCCGGACTCAGTTTTCTCGTCCTGGGGTAAAAAGCGGTCCCCCGACGGTTTCTTCCCTTTGCTCCGTATTGGTCATAAGTCTTTCGATCTTCGGGTCTCGTGCTCCGAGGACTTCAACCCACACTCCTGGCATGCTCCCTGACACGTTTTCCGGAGGTATAGGTCGGGAAGCGAGCTCGTTGGAGGGAGAACTGTGGTGCGACCCAAAACGGTCCAAAAGATGGCCGAAGCTTCCAACGAGTGGCGAACGCTCGTCCGGTGTCAGAAACCACTGGAAATGCACTTGCAGCGAAGGAAACGGGCTGAGCTCGAGGACTTCCGGTGCTCGTCTCAAGAAAACGCGAGCGGGAATGCCCCGGACTCAGTTTTCTCGTCCTGGGGTAAAAAGCGGTCCCCCGACGGTTTCTTCCCTTTGCTCCGTATTGGTCATAAGTCTTTCGATCTTCGGGTCTCGTGCTCCGAGGACTTCAACCCACACTCCTGGCATGCTCCCTGACACGTTTTCCGGAGGTATAGGTCGGGAAGCGAGCTCGTTGGAGGGAGAACTGTGGTGCGACCCAAAACGGTCCAAAAGATGGCCGAAGCTTCCAACGAGTGGCGAACGCTCGTCCGGTGTCAGAAACCACTGGAAATGCACTTGCAGCGAAGGAAACGGGCTGAGCTCGAGGACTTCCGGTGCTCGTCCCAAGAAAACGCGAGCGGGAATGCCCCGGACTCAGTTTTCTCGTCCTGGGGTAAAAAGCGGTCCCCCGACGGTTTCTTCCCTTTGCTCCGTATTGGTCATAAGTCTTTCGATCTTCGGGTCTCTTTCTCCGAGGACTTCAACCCACACTCCTGGCATGCTCCCTGACACGTTTTCCGGAGGTATAGGTCGGGAAGCGAGCTCGTTGGAGGGAGAACTGTGGTGCGACCCAAAACGGTCCAAAAGATGGCCGAAGCTTCCAACGAGTGGCGAACGCTCGTCCGGTGTCAGAAACCACTGGAAATGCACTTGCAGCGAAGGAAACGGGCTGAGCTCGAGGACTTCCGGTGCTCGTCCCAAGAAAACGCGAGCGGGAATGCCCCGGACTCAGTTTTCTCGTCCTGGGGTAAAAAGCGGTCCCCCGACGGTTTCTTCCCTTTGCTCCGTATTGGTCATAAGTCTTTCGATCTTCGGGTCTCGTGCTCCGAGGACTTCAACCCACACTCCTGGCATGCTCCCTGACACGTTTTCCGGAGGTATAGGTCGGGAAGCGAGCTCGTTGGAGGGAGAACTGTGGTGCGACCCAAAACGGTCCAAAAGATGGCCGAAGCTTCCAACGAGTGGCGAACGCTCGTCCGGTGTCAGAAACCACTGGAAATGCACTTGCAGCGAAGGAAACGGGCTGAGCTCGAGGACTTCCGGTGCTCGTCCCAAGAAAACGCGAGCGGGAATGCCCCGGACTCAGTTTTCTCGTCCTGGGGTAAAAAGCGGTCCCCCGACGGTTTCTTCCCTTTGCTCCGTATTGGTCATAAGTCTTTCGATCTTCGGGTCTCGTGCTCCGAGGACTTCAACCCACACTCCTGGCATGCTCCCTGACACGTTTTCCGGAGGTATAGGTCGGGAAGCGAGCTCGTTGGAGAAAGAACTGTGGTGCGACCCAAAACGGTCCAAAAGATGGCCGAAGCTTCCAACGAGTGGCGAACGCTCGTCCGGTGTCATAAACCACTGGAAATGCACTTGCAGCGAAGGAAACGGGCTGAGCTCGAGGACTTCCGGTGCTCGTCCCAAGAAAACGCGAGCGGGAATGCCCCGGACTCAGTTTTCTCGTCCTGGGGTAAAAAGCGGTCCCCCGACGGTTTCTTCCCTTTGCTCCGTATTGGTCATAAGTCTTTCGATCTTCGGGTCTCGTGCTCCGAGGACTTCAACCCACACTCCTGGCATGCTCCCTGACACGTTTTCCGGAGGTATAGGTCGGGAAGCGAGCTCGTTGGAGGGAGAACTGTGGTGCGACCCAAAACGGTCCAAAAGATGGCCGAAGCTTCCAACGAGTGGCGAACGCTCGTCCGGTGTCAGAAACCACTGGAAATGCACTTGCAGCGAAGGAAACGGGCTGAGCTCGAGGACTTCCGGTGCTCGTCCCAAGAAAACGCGAGCGGGAATGCCCCAGACTCAGTTTTCTCGTCCTGGGGTAAAAAGCGGTCCCCCGACGGTTTCTTCCCTTTGCTCCGTATTGGTCATAAGTCTTTCGATCTTCGGGTCTCGTGCTCCGAGGACTTCAACCCACACTCCTGGCATGCTCCCTGACACGTTTTCCGGAGGTATAGGTCGGGAAGCGAGCTCGTTGGAGGGAGAACTGTGGTGCGACCCAAAACGGTCCAAAAGATGGCCGAAGCTTCCAACGAGTGGCGAACGCTCGTCCGGTGTCAGAAACCACTGGAAATGCACTTGCAGCGAAGGAAACGGGCTGAGCTCGAGGACTTCCGGTTCTCGTCCCAAGAAAACGCGAGCGGGAATGCCCCGGACTCAGTTTTCTCGTCCTGGGGTAAAAAGCGGTCCCCCGACGGTTTCTTCCCTTTGCTCCGTATTGGTCATAAGTCTTTCGATCTTCGGGTCTCGTGCTCCGAGGACTTCAACCCACACTCCTGGCATGCTCCCTGACACGTTTTCCGGAGGTATAGGTCGGGAAGCGAGCTCGTTGGAGGGAGAACTGTGGTGCGACCCAAAACGGTCCAAAAGATGGCCGAAGCTTCCAACGAGTGGCGAACGCTCGTCCGGTGTCAGAAACCACTGGAAATGCACTTGCAGCGAAGGAAACGGGCTGAGCTCGAGGACTTCCGGTGCTCGTCCCAAGAAAACGCGAGCGGGAATGCCCCGGACTCAGTTTTCTCGTCCTGGGGTAAAAAGCGGTCCCCCGACGGTTTCTTCCCTTTGCTCCGTATTGGTCATAAGTCTTTCGATCTTCGGGTCTCGTGCTCCGAGGACTTCAACCCACACTCCTGGCATGCTCCCTGACACGTTTTCCGGAGGTATAGGTCGGGAAGCGAGCTCGTTGGAGGGAGAACTGTGGTGCGACCCAAAACGGTCCAAAAGATGGCCGAAGCTTCCAACGAGTGGCGAACGCTCGTCCGGTGTCAGAAACCACTGGAAATGCACTTGCAGCGAAGGAAACGGGCTGAGCTCGAGGACTTCCGGTGCTCGTCTCAAGAAAACGCGAGCGGGAATGCCCCGGACTCAGTTTTCTCGTCCTGGGGTAAAAAGCGGTCCCCCGACGGTTTCTTCCCTTTGCTCCGTATTGGTCATAAGTCTTTCGATCTTCGGGTCTCGTGCTCCGAGGACTTCAACCCACACTCCTGGCATGCTCCCTGACACGTTTTCCGGAGGTATAGGTCGGGAAGCGAGCTCGTTGGAGGGAGAACTGTGGTGCGACCCAAAACGGTCCAAAAGATGGCCGAAGCTTCCAACGAGTGGCGAACGCTCGTCCGGTGTCAGAAACCACTGGAAATGCACTTGCAGCGAAGGAAACGGGCTGAGCTCGAGGACTTCCGGTGCTCGTCCCAAGAAAACGCGAGCGGGAATGCCCCGGACTCAGTTTTCTCGTCCTGGGGTAAAAAGCGGTCCCCCGACGGTTTCTTCCCTTTGCTCCGTATTGGTCATAAGTCTTTCGATCTTCGGGTCTCTTTCTCCGAGGACTTCAACCCACACTCCTGGCATGCTCCCTGACACGTTTTCCGGAGGTATAGGTCGGGAAGCGAGCTCGTTGGAGGGAGAACTGTGGTGCGACCCAAAACGGTCCAAAAGATGGCCGAAGCTTCCAACGAGTGGCGAACGCTCGTCCGGTGTCAGAAACCACTGGAAATGCACTTGCAGCGAAGGAAACGGGCTGAGCTCGAGGACTTCCGGTGCTCGTCCCAAGAAAACGCGAGCGGGAATGCCCCGGACTCAGTTTTCTCGTCCTGGGGTAAAAAGCGGTCCCCCGACGGTTTCTTCCCTTTGCTCCGTATTGGTCATAAGTCTTTCGATCTTCGGGTCTCGTGCTCCGAGGACTTCAACCCACACTCCTGGCATGCTCCCTGACACGTTTTCCGGAGGTATAGGTCGGGAAGCGAGCTCGTTGGAGGGAGAACTGTGGTGCGACCCAAAACGGTCCAAAAGATGGCCGAAGCTTCCAACGAGTGGCGAACGCTCGTCCGGTGTCAGAAACCACTGGAAATGCACTTGCAGCGAAGGAAACGGGCTGAGCTCGAGGACTTCCGGTGCTCGTCCCAAGAAAACGCGAGCGGGAATGCCCCGGACTCAGTTTTCTCGTCCTGGGGTAAAAAGCGGTCCCCCGACGGTTTCTTCCCTTTGCTCCGTATTGGTCATAAGTCTTTCGATCTTCGGGTCTCGTGCTCCGAGGACTTCAACCCACACTCCTGGCATGCTCCCTGACACGTTTTCCGGAGGTATAGGTCGGGAAGCGAGCTCGTTGGAGAAAGAACTGTGGTGCGACCCAAAACGGTCCAAAAGATGGCCGAAGCTTCCAACGAGTGGCGAACGCTCGTCCGGTGTCATAAACCACTGGAAATGCACTTGCAGCGAAGGAAACGGGCTGAGCTCGAGGACTTCCGGTGCTCGTCCCAAGAAAACGCGAGCGGGAATGCCCCGGACTCAGTTTTCTCGTCCTGGGGTAAAAAGCGGTCCCCCGACGGTTTCTTCCCTTTGCTCCGTATTGGTCATAAGTCTTTCGATCTTCGGGTCTCGTGCTCCGAGGACTTCAACCCACACTCCTGGCATGCTCCCTGACACGTTTTCCGGAGGTATAGGTCGGGAAGCGAGCTCGTTGGAGGGAGAACTGTGGTGCGACCCAAAACGGTCCAAAAGATGGCCGAAGCTTCCAACGAGTGGCGAACGCTCGTCCGGTGTCAGAAACCACTGGAAATGCACTTGCAGCGAAGGAAACGGGCTGAGCTCGAGGACTTCCGGTGCTCGTCCCAAGAAAACGCGAGCGGGAATGCCCCAGACTCAGTTTTCTCGTCCTGGGGTAAAAAGCGGTCCCCCGACGGTTTCTTCCCTTTGCTCCGTATTGGTCATAAGTCTTTCGATCTTCGGGTCTCGTGCTCCGAGGACTTCAACCCACACTCCTGGCATGCTCCCTGACACGTTTTCCGGAGGTATAGGTCGGGAAGCGAGCTCGTTGGAGGGAGAACTGTGGTGCGACCCAAAACGGTCCAAAAGATGGCCGAAGCTTCCAACGAGTGGCGAACGCTCGTCCGGTGTCAGAAACCACTGGAAATGCACTTGCAGCGAAGGAAACGGGCTGAGCTCGAGGACTTCCGGTGCTCGTCCCAAGAAAACGCGAGCGGGAATGCCCCGGACTCAGTTTTCTCGTCCTGGGGTAAAAAGCGGTCCCCCGACGGTTTCTTCCCTTTGCTCCGTATTGGTCATAAGTCTTTCGATCTTCGGGTCTCGTGCTCCGAGGACTTCAACCCACACTCCTGGCATGCTCCCTGACACGTTTTCCGGAGGTATAGGTCGGGAAGCGAGCTCGTTGGAGGGAGAACTGTGGTGCGACCCAAAACGGTCCAAAAGATGGCCGAAGCTTCCAACGAGTGGCGAACGCTCGTCCGGTGTCAGAAACCACTGGAAATGCACTTGCAGTGAAGGAAACGGGCTGAGCTCGAGGACTTCCGGTGCTCGTCCCAAGAAAACGCGAGCGGGAATGCCCCGGACTCAGTTTTCTCGTCCTGGGGTAAAAAGCGGTCCCCCGACGGTTTCTTCCCTTTGCTCCGTATTGGTCATAAGTCTTTCGATCTTCGGGTCTCGTGCTCCGAGGACTTCAACCCACACTCCTGGCATGCTCCCTGACACGTTTTCCGGAGGTATAGGTCGGGAAGCGAGCTCGTTGGAGGGAGAACTGTGGTGCGACCCAAAACGGTCCAAAAGATGGCCGAAGCTTCCAACGAGTGGCGAACGCTCGTCCGGTGTCAGAAACCACTGGAAATGCACTTGCAGCGAAGGAAACGGGCTGAGCTCGAGGACTTCCGGTGCTCGTCCCAAGAAAACGCGAGCGGGGAATGCCCCGGACTCAGTTTTCTCGTCCTGGGGTAAAAAGCGGTACCCCGACGGTTTCTTCCCTTTGCTCCGTATTGGTCATAAGTCTTTCGGTCTTCGGGTCTCGTGCTCCGAGGACTTCAACCCACACTCCTGGCATGCTCCCAGACACGTTTTCCGGAGGTATAGGTCGGGAAGGGAGCTCGTTGGAGGGAGAACTGTGGTGCGACCCAAAACGGTCCAAAAGAAGGCCGAAGCTTCCAACGAGTGGCGAACGCTCGTCCGGTGTCAGAAACCACTGGAAATGCACTTGCAGCGAAGGAAACGGGCTGAGCTCGAGGACTTCCGGTGCTCGTCCCAAGAAAACGCGAGCGGGAATGCCCCGGACTCAGTTTTCTCGTCCTGGGGTAAAAAGCGGTCCCCCGACGGTTTCTTCCCTTTGCTCCGTATTGGTCATAAGTCTTTCGATCTTCGGTTCTCGTGCTCCGAGGACTTCAACCCACACTCCTGGCATGCTCCCTGACACGTTTTCCGGAGGTATAGGTCGGGAAGCGAGCTCGTTGGAGGGAGAACTGTGGTGCGACCCAAAACGGTCCAAAAGATGGCCGAAGCTTCCAACGAGTGGCGAACGCTCGTCCGGTGTCAGAAACCACTGGAAATGCACTTGCAGCGAAGGAAACAGGCTGAGCTCGAGGACTTCCGGTGCTCGTCCCAAGAAAACGCGAGCGGGGAATGCCCCGGACTCAGTTTTCTCGTCCTGGGGTAAAAAGCGGTCCCCCGACGGTTTCTTCCCTTTGCTCCGTATTGGTCATAAGTCTTTCGATCTTCGGGTCTCGTGCTCCGAGGACTTCAACCCACACTCCTGGCATGCTCCCTGACACGTTTTCCGGAGGTATAGGTCGGGAAGCGAGCTCGTTGGAGGGAGAACTGTGGTGCGACCCAAAACGGTCCAAAAGATGGCCGAAGCTTCCAACGAGTGGCGAACGCTCGTCCGGTGTCAGAAACCACTGGAAATGCACTTGCAGCGAAGGAAACGGGCTGAGCTCGAGGACTTCCGGTGCTCGTCCCAAGAAAACGCGAGCGGGAATGCCCCGGACTCAGTTTTCTCGTCCTGGGGTAAAAAGCGGTCCCCCGACGGTTTCTTCCCTTTGCTCCGTATTGGTCATAAGTCTTTCGATCTTCGGGTCTCGTGCTCCGAGGACTTCAACCCACACTCCTGGCATGCTCCCTGACACGTTTTCCGGAGGTATAGGTCGGGAAGCGAGCTCGTTGGAGGGAGAACTGTGGTGCGACCCAAAACGGTCCAAAAGATGGCCGAAGCTTCCAACGAGTGGCGAACGCTCGTCCGGTGTCAGAAACCACTGGAAATGCACTTGCAGCGAAGGAAACGGGCTGAGCTCGAGGACTTCCGGTGCTCGTCTCAAGAAAACGCGAGCGGGAATGCCCCGGACTCAGTTTTCTCGTCCTGGGGTAAAAAGCGGTCCCCCGACGGTTTCTTCCCTTTGCTCCGTATTGGTCATAAGTCTTTCGATCTTCGGGTCTCGTGCTCCGAGGACTTCAACCCACACTCCTGGCATGCTCCCTGACACGTTTTCCGGAGGTATAGGTCGGGAAGCGAGCTCGTTGGAGGGAGAACTGTGGTGCGACCCAAAACGGTCCAAAAGATGGCCGAAGCTTCCAACGAGTGGCGAACGCTCGTCCGGTGTCAGAAACCACTGGAAATGCACTTGCAGCGAAGGAAACGGGCTGAGCTCGAGGACTTCCGGTGCTCGTCCCAAGAAAACGCGAGCGGGAATGCCCCGGACTCAGTTTTCTCGTCCTGGGGTAAAAAGCGGTCCCCCGACGGTTTCTTCCCTTTGCTCCGTATTGGTCATAAGTCTTTCGATCTTCGGGTCTCTTTCTCCGAGGACTTCAACCCACACTCCTGGCATGCTCCCTGACACGTTTTCCGGAGGTATAGGTCGGGAAGCGAGCTCGTTGGAGGGAGAACTGTGGTGCGACCCAAAACGGTCCAAAAGATGGCCGAAGCTTCCAACGAGTGGCGAACGCTCGTCCGGTGTCAGAAACCACTGGAAATGCACTTGCAGCGAAGGAAACGGGCTGAGCTCGAGGACTTCCGGTGCTCGTCCCAAGAAAACGCGAGCGGGAATGCCCCGGACTCAGTTTTCTCGTCCTGGGGTAAAAAGCGGTCCCCCGACGGTTTCTTCCCTTTGCTCCGTATTGGTCATAAGTCTTTCGATCTTCGGGTCTCGTGCTCCGAGGACTTCAACCCACACTCCTGGCATGCTCCCTGACACGTTTTCCGGAGGTATAGGTCGGGAAGCGAGCTCGTTGGAGGGAGAACTGTGGTGCGACCCAAAACGGTCCAAAAGATGGCCGAAGCTTCCAACGAGTGGCGAACGCTCGTCCGGTGTCAGAAACCACTGGAAATGCACTTGCAGCGAAGGAAACGGGCTGAGCTCGAGGACTTCCGGTGCTCGTCCCAAGAAAACGCGAGCGGGAATGCCCCGGACTCAGTTTTCTCGTCCTGGGGTAAAAAGCGGTCCCCCGACGGTTTCTTCCCTTTGCTCCGTATTGGTCATAAGTCTTTCGATCTTCGGGTCTCGTGCTCCGAGGACTTCAACCCACACTCCTGGCATGCTCCCTGACACGTTTTCCGGAGGTATAGGTCGGGAAGCGAGCTCGTTGGAGAAAGAACTGTGGTGCGACCCAAAACGGTCCAAAAGATGGCCGAAGCTTCCAACGAGTGGCGAACGCTCGTCCGGTGTCATAAACCACTGGAAATGCACTTGCAGCGAAGGAAACGGGCTGAGCTCGAGGACTTCCGGTGCTCGTCCCAAGAAAACGCGAGCGGGAATGCCCCGGACTCAGTTTTCTCGTCCTGGGGTAAAAAGCGGTCCCCCGACGGTTTCTTCCCTTTGCTCCGTATTGGTCATAAGTCTTTCGATCTTCGGGTCTCGTGCTCCGAGGACTTCAACCCACACTCCTGGCATGCTCCCTGACACGTTTTCCGGAGGTATAGGTCGGGAAGCGAGCTCGTTGGAGGGAGAACTGTGGTGCGACCCAAAACGGTCCAAAAGATGGCCGAAGCTTCCAACGAGTGGCGAACGCTCGTCCGGTGTCAGAAACCACTGGAAATGCACTTGCAGCGAAGGAAACGGGCTGAGCTCGAGGACTTCCGGTGCTCGTCCCAAGAAAACGCGAGCGGGAATGCCCCAGACTCAGTTTTCTCGTCCTGGGGTAAAAAGCGGTCCCCCGACGGTTTCTTCCCTTTGCTCCGTATTGGTCATAAGTCTTTCGATCTTCGGGTCTCGTGCTCCGAGGACTTCAACCCACACTCCTGGCATGCTCCCTGACACGTTTTCCGGAGGTATAGGTCGGGAAGCGAGCTCGTTGGAGGGAGAACTGTGGTGCGACCCAAAACGGTCCAAAAGATGGCCGAAGCTTCCAACGAGTGGCGAACGCTCGTCCGGTGTCAGAAACCACTGGAAATGCACTTGCAGCGAAGGAAACGGGCTGAGCTCGAGGACTTCCGGTGCTCGTCCCAAGAAAACGCGAGCGGGAATGCCCCGGACTCAGTTTTCTCGTCCTGGGGTAAAAAGCGGTCCCCCGACGGTTTCTTCCCTTTGCTCCGTATTGGTCATAAGTCTTTCGATCTTCGGGTCTCGTGCTCCGAGGACTTCAACCCACACTCCTGGCATGCTCCCTGACACGTTTTCCGGAGGTATAGGTCGGGAAGCGAGCTCGTTGGAGGGAGAACTGTGGTGCGACCCAAAACGGTCCAAAAGATGGCCGAAGCTTCCAACGAGTGGCGAACGCTCGTCCGGTGTCAGAAACCACTGGAAATGCACTTGCAGTGAAGGAAACGGGCTGAGCTCGAGGACTTCCGGTGCTCGTCCCAAGAAAACGCGAGCGGGAATGCCCCGGACTCAGTTTTCTCGTCCTGGGGTAAAAAGCGGTCCCCCGACGGTTTCTTCCCTTTGCTCCGTATTGGTCATAAGTCTTTCGATCTTCGGGTCTCGTGCTCCGAGGACTTCAACCCACACTCCTGGCATGCTCCCTGACACGTTTTCCGGAGGTATAGGTCGGGAAGCGAGCTCGTTGGAGGGAGAACTGTGGTGCGACCCAAAACGGTCCAAAAGATGGCCGAAGCTTCCAACGAGTGGCGAACGCTCGTCCGGTGTCAGAAACCACTGGAAATGCACTTGCAGCGAAGGAAACGGGCTGAGCTCGAGGACTTCCGGTGCTCGTCCCAAGAAAACGCGAGCGGGAATGCCCCGGACTCAGTTTTCTCGTCCTGGGGTAAAAAGCGGTACCCCGACGGTTTCTTCCCTTTGCTCCGTATTGGTCATAAGTCTTTCGGTCTTCGGGTCTCGTGCTCCGAGGACTTCAACCCACACTCCTGGCATGCTCCCAGACACGTTTTCCGGAGGTATAGGTCGGGAAGGGAGCTCGTTGGAGGGAGAACTGTGGTGCGACCCAAAACGGTCCAAAAGAAGGCCGAAGCTTCCAACGAGTGGCGAACGCTCGTCCGGTGTCAGAAACCACTGGAAATGCACTTGCAGCGAAGGAAACGGGCTGAGCTCGAGGACTTCCGGTGCTCGTCCCAAGAAAACGCGAGCGGGAATGCCCCGGACTCAGTTTTCTCGTCCTGGGGTAAAAAGCGGTCCCCCCGACGGTTTCTTCCCTTTGCTCCGTATTGGTCATAAGTCTTTCGATCTTCGGTTCTCGTGCTCCGAGGACTTCAACCCACACTCCTGGCATGCTCCCTGACACGTTTTCCGGAGGTATAGGTCGGGAAGCGAGCTCGTTGGAGGGAGAACTGTGGTGCGACCCAAAACGGTCCAAAAGATGGCCGAAGCTTCCAACGAGTGGCGAACGCTCGTCCGGTGTCAGAAACCACTGGAAATGCACTTGCAGCGAAGGAAACAGGCTGAGCTCGAGGACTTCCGGTGCTCGTCCCAAGAAAACGCGAGCGGGAATGCCCCGGACTCAGTTTTCTCGTCCTGGGGTAAAAAGCGGTCCCCCCGACGGTTTCTTCCCTTTGCTCCGTATTGGTCATAAGTCTTTCGATCTTCGGGTCTCGTGCTCCGAGGACTTCAACCCACACTCCTGGCATGCTCCCTGACACGTTTTCCGGAGGTATAGGTCGGGAAGCGAGCTCGTTGGAGGGAGAACTGTGGTGCGACCCAAAACGGTCCAAAAGATGGCCGAAGCTTCCAACGAGTGGCGAACGCTCGTCCGGTGTCAGAAACCACTGGAAATGCACTTGCAGCGAAGGAAACGGGCTGAGCTCGAGGACTTCCGGTGCTCGTCCCAAGAAAACGCGAGCGGGAATGCCCCGGACTCAGTTTTCTCGTCCTGGGGTAAAAAGCGGTCCCCCGACGGTTTCTTCCCTTTGCTCCGTATTGGTCATAAGTCTTTCGATCTTCGGGTCTCGTGCTTCGAGGACTTCAACCCACACTCCTGGCATGCTCCCAGACACGTTTTCCGGAGGTATAGGTCGGGAAGGGAGCTCGTTGGAGGGAGAACTGTGGTGCGACCCAAAACGGTCCAAAAGAAGGCCGAAGCTTCCAACGAGTGGCGAACGCTCGTCCGGTGTCAGAAACCACTGGAAATGCACTTGCAGCGAAGGAAACGGGCTGAGCTCGAGGACTTCCGGTGCTCGTCCCAAGAAAACGCGAGCGGGAATGCCCCGGACTCAGTTTTCTCGTCCTGGGGTAAAAAGCGGTCCCCCGACGGTTTCTTCCCTTTGCTCCGTATTGGTCATAAGTCTTTCGATCTTCGGGTCTCGTGCTCCGAGGACTTCAACCCACACTCCTGGCATGCTCCCTGACACGTTTTCCGGAGGTATAGGTCGGGAAGCGAGCTCGTTGGAGGGAGAACTGTGGTGCGACCCAAAACGGTCCAAAAGAAGGCCGAAGCTTCCAACGAGTGGCGAACGCTCGTCCGGTGTCAGAAACCACTGGAAATGCACTTGCAGCGAAGGAAACGGGCTGAGCTCGAGGACTTCCGGTGCTCGTCCCAAGAAAACGCGAGCGGGAATGCCCCGGACTCAGTTTTCTCGTCCTGGGGTAAAAAGCGGTCCCCCGACGGTTTCTTCCCTTTCCTCCGTATTGGTCATAAGTCTTTCGATCTTCGGGTCTCGTGCTCCGAGGACTTCAACCCACACTCCTGGCATGCTCCCTGACACGTTTTCCGGAGGTATAGGTCGGGAAGCGAGCTCGTTGGAGGGAGAACTGTGGTGCGACCCAAAACGGTCCAAAAGATGGCCGAAGCTTCCAACGAGTGGCGAACGCTCGTCCGGTGTCAGAAACCACTGGAAATGCACTTGCAGCGAACGAAACGGGCTGAGCTCGAGGACTTCCGGTACTCGTCCCAAGAAAACGCGAGCCGGAATGCCTTGGACTCAGTTTTCTCGTCCTGGGGTAAAAAGCGGTCCCCCGACGGTTTCTTCCCTTTGCTCCGTATTGGTCATAAGTCTTTCGATCTTCGGGTCTCGTGCTCCGAGGACTTCAACCCACACTCCTGGCATGCTCCCAGACACGTTTTCCGGAGGTATAGGTCGGGAAGCGAGCTCGTTGGAGGGAGAACTGTGGTGCGACCCAAAACGGTCCAAAAGAAGGCCGAAGCTTCCAACGAGTGGCGAACGCTCGTCCGGTGTCAGAAACCACTGGAAATGCACTTGCAGCGAAGGAAACGGGCTGAGCTCGAGGACTTCCGGTGCTCGTCCCAAGAAAACGCGAGCGGGAATGCCCCGGACTCAGTTTTCTCGTCCTGGGGTAAAAAGCGGTCCCCCGACGGTTTCTTCCCTTTGCTCCGTATTGGTCATAAGTCTTTCGATCTTCGGGTCTCGTGCTCCGAGGACTTCAACCCACACTCCTGGCATGCTCCCAGACACGTTTTCCGGAGGTATAGGTCGGGAAGGGAGCTCGTTGGAGGGAGAACTGTGGTGCGACCCAAAACGGTCCAAAAGAAGGCCGAAGCTTCCAACGAGTGGCGAACGCTCGTCCGGTGTCAGAAACCACTGGAAATGCACTTGCAGCGAAGGAAACGGGCTGAGCTCGAGGACTTCCGGTGCTCGTCCCAAGAAAACGCGAGCGGGAATGCCCCGGACTCAGTTTTCTCGTCCTGGGGTAAAAAGCGGTCCCCCGACGGTTTCTTCCCTTTGCTCCGTATTGGTCATAAGTCTTTCGATCTTCGGGTCTCGTGCTCCGAGGACTTCAACCCACACTCCTGGCATGCTCCCTGACACGTTTTCCGGAGGTATAGGTCGGGAAGCGAGCTCGTTGGAGGGAGAACTGTGGTGCGACCCAAAACGGTCCAAAAGAAGGCCGAAGCTTCCAACGAGTGGCGAACGCTCGTCCGGTGTCAGAAACCACTGGAAATGCACTTGCAGCGAAGGAAACGGGCTGAGCTCGAGGACTTCCGGTGCTCGTCCCAAGAAAACGCGAGCGGGAATGCCCCGGACTCAGTTTTCTCGTCCTGGGGTAAAAAGCGGTCCCCCGACGGTTTCTTCCCTTTCCTCCGTATTGGTCATAAGTCTTTCGATCTTCGGGTCTCGTGCTCCGAGGACTTCAACCCACACTCCTGGCATGCTCCCTGACACGTTTTCCGGAGGTATAGGTCGGGAAGCGAGCTCGTTGGAGGGAGAACTGTGGTGCGACCCAAAACGGTCCAAAAGATGGCCGAAGCTTCCAACGAGTGGCGAACGCTCGTCCGGTGTCAGAAACCACTGGAAATGCACTTGCAGCGAACGAAACGGGCTGAGCTCGAGGACTTCCGGTACTCGTCCCAAGAAAACGCGAGCCGGAATGCCTTGGACTCAGTTTTCTCGTCCTGGGGTAAAAAGCGGTCCCCCGACGGTTTCTTCCCTTTGCTCCGTATTGGTCATAAGTCTTTCGATCTTCGGGTCTCGTGCTCCGAGGACTTCAACCCACACTCCTGGCATTCTCCCAGACACGTTTTCCGGAGGTATAGGTCGGGAAGGGAGCTCGTTGGAGGGAGAACTGTGGTGCGACCCAAAACGGTCCAAAAGAAGGCCGAAGCTTCCAACGAGTGGCGAACGCTCGTCCGGTGTCAGAAACCACTGGAAATGCACTTGCAGCGAAGGAAACGGGCTGAGCTCGAGGACTTCCGGTGCTCGTCCCAAGAAAACGCGAGCGGGAATGCCCCGGACTCAGTTTTCTCGTCCTGGGGTAAAAAGCGGTCCCCCGACGGTTTCTTCCCTTTGCTCCGTATTGGTCATAAGTCTTTCGATCTTCGGGTCTCGTGCTCCGAGGACTTCAACCCACACTCCTGGCATGCTCCCTGACACGTTTTCCGGAGGTATAGGTCGGGAAGCGAGCTCGTTGGAGGGAGAACTGTGGTGCGACCCAAAACGGTCCAAAAGAAGGCCGAAGCTTCCAACGAGTGGCGAACGCTCGTCCGGTGTCAGAAACCACTGGAAATGCACTTGCAGCGAAGGAAACGGGCTGAGCTCGGGGACTTCCGGTGCTCGTCCCAAGAAAACGCGAGCGGGAATGCCCCGGACTCAGTTTTCTCGTCCTGGGGTAAAAAGCGGTCCCCCGACGGTTTCTTCCCTTTGCTCCGTATTGGTCATAAGTCTTTCGATCTTCGGGTCTCGTGCTCCGAGGACTTCAACCCACACTCCTGGCATGCTCCCTGACACGTTTTTCGGAGGTATAGGTCGGGAAGCGAGCTCGTTGGAGGGAGAACTGTGGTGCGACCCAAAACGGTCCAAAAGATGGCCGAAGCTTCCAACGAGTGGCGAACGCTCGTCCGGTGTCAGAAACCACTGGAAATGCACTTGCAGCGAAGGAAACGGGCTGAGCTCGAGGACTTCCGGTGCTCGTCCCAAGAAAACGCGAGCGGGAATGCCCCGGACTCAGTTTTCTCGTCCATGGGTAAAAAGCGGTCCCTCGACGGTTTCTTCCCTTTGCTTCGTATTGGTCATAAGTCTTTCGATCTTCGGGTCTCGTGCTCCGAGGACTTCAACCCACACTCCTGGCATGCTCCCTGACACGTTTTCCGGAGGTATAGGTCGGGAAGCGAGCTCGTTGGAGGGAGAACTGTGGTGCGACCCAAAACGGTCCAAAAGATGGCCGAAGCTTCCAACGAGTGGCGAACGCTCGTCCGGTGTCAGAAACCACTGGAAATGCACTTGCAGCGAAGGAAACGGGCTGAGCTCGAGGACTTCCGGTGCTCGTCCCAAGAAAACGCGAGCGGGAATGCCCCGGACTCAGTTTTCTCGTCCTGGGGTAAAAAGCGGTCCCCCGACGGTTTCTTCCCTTTGCTCCGTATTGGTCATAAGTCTTTCGATCTTCGGGTCTCGTGCTCCGAGGACTTCAACCCACACTCCTGGCATGCTCCCTGACACGTTTTCCGGAGGTATAGGTCGGGAAGCGAGCTCGTTGGAGGGAGAACTGTGGTGCGACCCAAAACGGTCCAAAAGATGGCCGAAGCTTCCAACGAGTGGCGAACGCTCGTCCGGTGTCAGAAACCACTGGAAATGCACTTGCAGCGAAGGAAACGGGCTGAGCTCGAGGACTTCCGGTGCTCGTCCCAAGAAAACGCGAGCGGGAATGCCCCGGACTCAGTTTTCTCGTCCTGGGGTAAAAAGCGGTCCCCCGACGGTTTCTTCCCTTTGCTCCGTATTGGTCATAAGTCTTTCGATCTTCGGGTCTCGTGCTCCGAGGACTTCAACCCACACTCCTGGCATGCTCCCTGACACGTTTTCCGGAGGTATAGGTCGGGAAGCGAGCTCGTTGGAGGGAGAACTGTGGTGCGACCCAAAACGGTCCAAAAGATGGCCGAAGCTTCCAACGAGTGGCGAACGCTCGTCCGGTGTCAGAAACCACTGGAAATGCACTTGCAGCGAAGGAAACGGGCTGAGCTCGAGGACTTCCGGTGCTCGTCCCAAGAAAACGCGAGCGGGAATGCCCCGGACTCAGTTTTCTCGTCCTGGGGTAAAAAGCGGTCCCCCGACGGTTTCTTCCCTTTGCTCCGTATTGGTCATAAGTCTTTCGATCTTCGGGTCTCGTGCTCCGAGGACTTCAACCCACACTCCTGGCATGCTCCCTGACACGTTTTCCGGAGGTATAGGTCGGGAAGCGAGCTCGTTGGAGGGAGAACTGTGGTGCGACCCAAAACGGTCCAAAAGATGGCCGAAGCTTCCAACGAGTGGCGAACGCTCGTCCGGTGTCAGAAACCACTGGAAATGCACTTGCAGCGAAGGAAACGGGCTGAGCTCGAGGACTTCCGGTGCTCGTCCCAAGAAAACGCGAGCGGGAATGCCCCGGACTCAGTTTTCTCGTCCTGGGGTAAAAAGCGGTCCCCCGACGGTTTCTTCCCTTTGCTCCGTATTGGTCATAAGTCTTTCGATCTTCGGGTCTCGTGCTCCGAGGACTTCAACCCACACTCCTGGCATGCTCCCTGACACGTTTTCCGGAGGTATAGGTCGGGAAGCGAGCTCGTTGGAGGGAGAACTGTGGTGCGACCCAAAACGGTCCAAAAGATGGCCGAAGCTTCCAACGAGTGGCGAACGCTCGTCCGGTGTCAGAAACCACTGGAAATGCACTTGCAGCGAAGGAAACGGGCTGAGCTCGAGGACTTCCGGTGCTCGTCCCAAGAAAACGCGAGCGGGAATGCCCCGGACTCAGTTTTCTCGTCCTGGGGTAAAAAGCGGTCCCCCGACGGTTTCTTCCCTTTGCTCCGTATTGGTCATAAGTCTTTCGATCTTCGGGTCTCGTGCTCCGAGGACTTCAACCCACACTCCTGGCATGCTCCCTGACACGTTTTCCGGAGGTATAGGTCGGGAAGCGAGCTCGTTGGAGGGAGAACTGTGGTGCGACCCAAAACGGTCCAAAAGATGGCCGAAGCTTCCAACGAGTGGCGAACGCTCGTCCGGTGTCAGAAACCACTGGAAATGCACTTGCAGCGAAGGAAACGGGCTGAGCTCGAGGACTTCCGGTGCTCGTCCCAAGAAAACGCGAGCGGGAATGCCCCGGACTCAGTTTTCTCGTCCTGGGGTAAAAAGCGGTCCCCCGACGGTTTCTTCCCTTTGCTCCGTATTGGTCATAAGTCTTTCGATCTTCGGGTCTCGTGCTCCGAGGACTTCAACCCACACTCCTGGCATGCTCCCTGACACGTTTTCCGGAGGTATAGGTCGGGAAGCGAGCTCGTTGGAGGGAGAACTGTGGTGCGACCCAAAACGGTCCAAAAGATGGCCGAAGCTTCCAACGAGTGGCGAACGCTCGTCCGGTGTCAGAAACCACTGGAAATGCACTTGCAGCGAAGGAAACGGGCTGAGCTCGAGGACTTCCGGTGCTCGTCCCAAGAAAACGCGAGCGGGAATGCCCCGGACTCAGTTTTCTCGTCCTGGGGTAAAAAGCGGTCCCCCGACGGTTTCTTCCCTTTGCTCCGTATTGGTCATAAGTCTTTCGATCTTCGGGTCTCGTGCTCCGAGGACTTCAACCCACACTCCTGGCATGCTCCCTGACACGTTTTCCGGAGGTATAGGTCGGGAAGCGAGCTCGTTGGAGGGAGAACTGTGGTGCGACCCAAAACGGTCCAAAAGATGGCCGAAGCTTCCAACGAGTGGCGAACGCTCGTCCGGTGTCAGAAACCACTGGAAATGCACTTGCAGCGAAGGAAACGGGCTGAGCTCGAGGACTTCCGGTGCTCGTCCCAAGAAAACGCGAGCGGGAATGCCCCGGACTCAGTTTTCTCGTCCTGGGGTAAAAAGCGGTCCCCCGACGGTTTCTTCCCTTTGCTCCGTATTGGTCATAAGTCTTTCGATCTTCGGGTCTCGTGCTCCGAGGACTTCAACCCACACTCCTGGCATGCTCCCTGACACGTTTTCCGGAGGTATAGGTCGGGAAGCGAGCTCGTTGGAGGGAGAACTGTGGTGCGACCCAAAACGGTCCAAAAGATGGCCGAAGCTTCCAACGAGTGGCGAACGCTCGTCCCGTGTCAGAAACCACTGGAAATGCACTTGCAGCGAAGGAAACGGGCTGAGCTCGAGGACTTCCGGTGCTCGTCCCAAGAAAACGCGAGCGGGAATGCCCCGGACTCAGTTTTCTCGTCCTGGGGTAAAAAGCGGTCCTCCGACGGTTTCTTCCCTTTGCTCCGTATTGGTCATAAGTCTTTCGATCTTCGGGTCTCGTGCTCCGAGGACTTCAACCCACACTCCTGGCATGCTCCCTGACACGTTTTCCGGAGGTATAGGTCGGGAAGCGAGCTCGTTGGAGGGAGAACTGTGGTGCGACCCAAAACGGTCCAAAAGATGGCCGAAGCTTCCAACGAGTGGCGAACGCTCGTCCGGTGTCAGAAACCACTAGAAATGCACTTGCAGCGAAGGAAACGGGCTGAGCTCGAGGACTTCCGGTGCTCGTCCCAAGAAAACGCGAGCGGGAATGCCCCGGACTCAGTTTTCTCGTCCTGGGGTAAAAAGCGGTCCCCCGACGGTTTCTTCCCTTTGCTCCGTATTGGTCATAAGTCTTTCGATCTTCGGGTCTCGTGCTCCGAGGACTTCAACCCACACTCCTGGCATGCTCCCTGACACGTTTTCCGGAGGTATAGGTCGGGAAGCGAGCTCGTTGGAGGGAGAACTGTGGTGCGACCCAAAACGGTCCAAAAGATGGCCGAAGCTTCGAACGAGTGGCGAACGCTCGTCCGGTGTCAGAAACCACTGGAAATGCACTTGCAGCGAAGGAAACTGGCTGAGCTCGAGGACTTCCGGTGCTCGTCCCAAGAAAACGCGAGCGGGAATGCCCCGGACTCAGTTTTCTCGTCCTGGGGTAAAAAGCGGTCCCCCGACGGTTTCTTCCCTTTGCTCCGTATTGGTCATAAGTCTTTCGATCTTCGGGTCTCGTGCTCCGAGGACTTCAACCCACACTCCTGGCATGCTCCCTGACACGTTTTCCGGAGGTATAGGTCGGGAAGCGAGCTCGTTGGAGGGAGAACTGTGGTGCGACCCAAAACGGTCCAAAAGATGGCCGAAGCTTCCAACGAGTGGCGAACGCTCGTCCGGTGTCAGAAACCACTGGAAATGCACTTGCAGCGAAGGAAACGGGCTGAGCTCGAGGACTTCTGATGCTCGTCCCAAGAAAACGCGAGCGGGAATGCCCCGGACTCAGTTTTCTCGTCCTGGGGTAAAAAGCGGTCCCCCGACGGTTTCTTCCCTTTGCTCCGTATTGGTCATAAGTCTTTCGATCTTCGGGTCTCGTGCTCCGAGGACTTCAACCCACACTCCTGGCATGCTCCCTGACACGTTTTCCGGAGGTATAGGTCGGGAAGCGAGCTCGTTGGAGGGAGAACTGTGGTGCGACCCAAAACGGTCCAAAAGATGGCCGAAGCTTCCAACGAGTGGCGAACGCTCGTCCGGTGTCAGAAACCACTGGAAATGCACTTGCAGCGAAGGAAACGGGCTGAGCTCGAGGACTTCCGGTGCTCGTCCCAAGAAAACGCGAGCGGGAATGCCCCGGACTCAGTTTTCTCGTCCTGGGGTAAAAAGCGGTCCCCCGACGGTTTCTTCCCTTTGCTCCGTATTGGTCATAAGTCTTTCGATCTTCGGGTCTCGTGCTCCGAGGACTTCAACCCACACTCCTGGCATGCTCCCTGACACGTTTTCCGGAGGTATAGGTCGGGAAGCGAGCTCGTTGGAGGGAGAACTGTAGTGCGACCCAAAACGGTCCAAAAGATGGCCGAAGCTTCCAACGAGTGGCGAACGCTCGTCCGGTGTCAGAAACCACTGGAAATGCACTTGCAGCGAAGGAAACGGGCTGAGCTCGAGGACTTCCGGTGCTCGTCCCAAGAAAACGCGAGCGGGAATGCCCCGGACTCAGTTTTCTCGTCCTGGGGTAAAAAGCGGTCCCCCGACGGTTTCTTCCCTTTGCCCCGTATTGGTCATAAGTCTTTCGATCTTCGGGTCTCGTGCTCGGAGGACTTCAACCCACACTCCTGGCATGCTCCCTGACACGTTTTCCGGAGGTATAGGTCGGGAAGCGAGCTCGTTGGAGGGAGAACTGTGGTGCGACCCAAAACGGTCCAAAAGATGGCCGAAGCTTCCAACGAGTGGCGAACGCTCGTCCGGTGTCAGAAACCACTGGAAATGCACTTGCAGCGAAGGAAACGGGCTGAGCTCGAGGACTTCCGGTGCTCGTCCCAAGAAAACGCGAGCGGGAATGCCCCGGACTCAGTTTTCTCGTCCTGGGGTAAAAAGCGGTCCCCCGACAGTTTCTTCCCTTTGCCCCGTATTGGTCATAAGTCTTTCGATCTTCGGGTCTCGTGCTCGGAGGACTTCAACCCACACTCCTGGCATGCTCCCTGACACGTTTTCCGGAGGTATAGGTCGGGAAGCGAGCTCGTTGGAGGGAGAACTGTGGTGCGACCCAAAACGGTCCAAAAGATGGTCGAAGCTTCCAACGAGTGGCGAACGCTCGTCCGGTGTCAGAAACCACTGGAAATGCACTTGCAGCGAAGGAAACGGGCTGAGCTCGAGGACTTCCGGTGCTCGTCCCAAGAAAACGCGAGCGGGAATGCCCCGGACTCAGTTTTCTCGTCCTGGGGTAAAAAGCGGTCCCCCGACGGTTTCTTCCCTTTGCTCCGTATTGGTCATAAGTCTTTCGATCTTCGGGTCTCGTGCTCCGAGGACTTCAACCCACACTCCTGGCATGCTCCCTGACACGTTTTCCGGAGGTATAGGTCGGGAAGCGAGCTCGTTGGAGGGAGAACTGTGGTGCGACCCAAAACGGTCCAAAAGATGGCCGAAGCTTCCAACGAGTGGCGAACGCTCGTCCGGTGTCAGAAACCACTGGAAATGCACTTGCAGCGAAGGAAACGGGCTGAGCTCGAGGACTTCCGGTGCTCGTCCCAAGAAAACGCGAGCGGGAATGCCCCGGACTCAGTTTTCTCGTCCTGGGGTAAAAAGCGGTCCCCCGACGGTTTCTTCCCTTTGCTCCGTATTGGTCATAAGTCTTTCGATCTTCGGGTCTCGTGCTCGGAGGACTTCAACCCACACTCCTGGCATGCTCCCTGACACGTTTTCCGGAGGTATAGGTCGGGAAGCGAGCTCGTTGGAGGGAGAACTGTGGTGCGACCCAAAACGGTCCAAAAGATGGCCGAAGCTTCCAACGAGTGGCGAACGCTCGTCCGGTGTCAGAAACCACTGGAAATGCGCTTGCAGCGAAGGAAACGGGCTGAGCTCGAGGACTTCCGGTGCTCGTCCCAAGAAAACGCGAGCGGGAATGCCCCGGACTCAGTTTTCTCGTCCTGGGGTAAAAAGCGGTCCCCCGACGGTTTCTTCCCTTTGCTCCGTATTGGTCATAAGTCTTTCGATCTTCGGGTCTCGTGCTCGGAGGACTTCAACCCACACTCCTGGCATGCTCCCTGACACGTTTTCCGGAGGTATAGGTCGGGAAGCGAGCTCGTTGGAGGGAGAACTGTGGTGCGACCCAAAACGGTCCAAAAGATGGCCGAAGCTTCCAACGAGTGGCGAACGCTCGTCCGGTGTCAGAAACCACTGGAAATGCGCTTGCAGCGAAGGAAACGGGCTGAGCTCGAGGACTTCCGGTGCTCGTCCCAAGAAAACGCGAGCGGGAATGCCCCGGACTTAGTTTTCTCGTCCTGGGGTAAAAAGCGGTCCCCCCACGGTTTCTTCCCTTTGCCCCGTATTGGTCATAAGTCTTTCGGTCTTCGGTTCTCGTGCTCGGAGGACTTCAACCCACACTCCTGGCATGCTCCCTGACACGTTTTCCGGAGGTATAGGTCGGGAAGCGAGCTCGTTGGAGGGAGAACTGTGGTGCGACCCAAAACGGTCCAAAAGATGGCCGAAGCTTCCAACGAGTGGCGAACGCTCGTCCGGTGTCAGAAACCACTGGAAATGCACTTGCAGCGAAGGAAACGGGCTGAGCTCGAGGACTTCCGGTGCTCGTCCCAAGAAAACGCGAGCGGGAATGCCCCGGACTCAGTTTTCTCGTCCTGGGGTAAAAAGCGGTCCCCCGACGGTTTCTTCCCTTTGCTCCGTATTGGTCATAAGTCTTTCGATCTTCGGGTCTCGTGCTCGGAGGACTTCAACCCACACTCCTGGCATGCTCCCTGACACGTTTTCCGGAGGTATAGGTCGGGAAGCGAGCTCGTTGGAGGGAGAACTGTGGTGCGACCCAAAACGGTCCAAAAGATGGCCGAAGCTTCCAACGAGTGGCGAACGCTCGTCCGGTGTCAGAAACCACTGGAAATGCACTTGCAGCGAAGGAAACGGGCTGAGCTCGAGGACTTCCGGTGCTCGTCCCAAGAAAACGCGAGCGGGAATGCCCCGGACTCAGTTTTCTCGTCCTGGGGTAAAAAGCAATCCCCCGACGGTTTCTTCCCTTTGCTCCGTATTGGTCATAAGTCTTTCGATCTTCGGGTCTCGTGCTCGGAGGACTTCAACCCACACTCCTGGCATGCTCCCTGACACGTTTTCCGGAGGTATAGGTCGGGAAGCGAGCTCGTTGGAGGGAGAACTGTGGTGCGACCCAAAACGGTCCAAAAGATGGCCGAAGCTTCCAACGAGTGGCGAACGCTCGTCCGGTGTCAGAAACCACTGGAAATGCACTTGCAGCGAAGGAAACGGGCTGAGCTCGAGGACTTCCGGTGCTCGTCCCAAGAAAACGCGAGCGGGAATGCCCCGGACTCAGTTTTCTCGTCCTGGGGTAAAAAGCGGTCCCCCGACGGTTTCTTCCCTTTGCTCCGTATTGGTCATAAGTCTTTCGATCTTCGGGTCTCGTGCTCCGAGGACTTCAACCCACACTCCTGGCATGCTCCCTGACACGTTTTCCGGAGGTATAGGTCGGGAAGCGAGCTCGTTGGAGGGAGAACTGTGGTGCGACCCAAAACGGTCCAAAAGATGGCCGAAGCTTCCAACGAGTGGCGAACGCTCGTCCGGTGTCAGAAACCACTGGAAATGCACTTGCAGCGAAGGAAACGGGCTGAGCTCGAGGACTTCCGGTGCTCGTCCCAAGAAAACGCGACCGGGAATGCCCCGGACTCAGTTTTCTCGTCCTGGGGTAAAAAGCGGTCCCCCGACCGTTTCTTCCCTTTGCCCCGTATTGGTCATAAGTCTTTCGATCTTCGGGTCTCGTGCTCGGAGGACTTCAACCCACACTCCTGGCATGCTCCCTGACACGTTTTCCGGAGGTATAGGTCGGGAAGCGAGCTCGTTGGAGGGAGAACTGTGGTGCGACCCAAAACGGTCCAAAAGATGGCCGAAGCTTCCAACGAGTGGCGAACGCTCGTCCGGTGTCAGAAACCACTGGAAATGCACTTGCAGCGAAGGAAACGGGCTGAGCTCGAGGACTTCCGGTGCTCGTCCCAAGAAAACGCGAGCGGGAATGCCCCGGACTCAGTTTTCTCGTCCTGGGGTAAAAAGCGGTCCCCCGACGGTTTCTTCCCTTTGCTCCGTATTGGTCATAAGTCTTTCGATCTTCGGGTCTCGTGCTCCGAGGACTTCAACCCACACTCCTGGCATGCTCGCTGACACGTTTTCCGGAGGTATAGGTCGGGAAGCGAGCTCGTTGGAGGGAGAACTGTGGTGCGACCCAAAACGGTCCAAAAGATGGCCGAAGCTTCCAACGAGTGGCGAACGCTCGTCCGGTGTCAGAAACCACTGGAAATGCACTTGCAGCGAAGGAAACGGGCTGAGCTCGAGGACTTCCGGTGCTTGTCCCAAGAAAACGCGAGCGGGAATGCCCCGGACTCAGTTTTCTCGTCCTGGGGTAAAAAGCGGTCCCCCGACGGTTTCTTCCCTTTGCTCCGTATTGGTCATAAGTCTTTCGATCTTCGGGTCTCGTGCTCCGAGGACTTCAACCCACACTCCTGGCATGCTCGCTGACACTTTTTCCGGAGGTATAGGTCGGGAAGCGAGCTCGTTCGAGGGAGAACTGTGGTGCGACCCAAAACGGTCCAAAAGATGGCCGAAGCTTCCAACGAGTGGCGAACGCTCGTCCGGTGTCAGAAACCACTGGAAATGCGCTTGCAGCGAAGGAAACGGGCTGAGCTCGAGGACTTCCGGTGCTCGTCCCAAGAAAACGCGAGCGGGAATGCCCCGGACTCAGTTTTCTCGTCCTGGGGTAAAAAGCGGTCCCCCGACGGTTTCTTCCCTTTGCTCCGTATTGGTCATAAGTCTTTCGATCTTCGGGTCTCGTGCTCCGAGGACTTCAACCCACACTCCTGGCATGCTCCCTGACACGTTTTCCGGAGGTATAGGTCGGGAAGCGAGCTCGTTGGAGGGAGAACTGTGGTGCGACCCAAAACGGTCCAAAAGATGGCCGAAGCTTCCAACGAGTGGCGAACGCTCGTCCGGTGTCAGAAACCACTGGAAATGCACTTGCAGCGAAGGAAACGGGCTGAGCTCGAGGACTTCCGGTGCTCGTCCCAAGAAAACGCGAGCGGGAATGCCCCGGACTCAGTTTTCTCGTCCTGGGGTAAAAAGCGGTCCCCCGACGGTTTCTTCCCTTTGCTCCGTATTGGTCATAAGTCTTTCGATCTTCGGGTCTCGTGCTCGGAGGACTTCAACCCACACTCCTGGCATGCTCCCTGACACGTTTTCCGGAGGTATAGGTCGGGAAGCGAGCTCGTTGGAGGGAGAACTGTGGTGCGACCCAAAACGGTCCAAAAGATGGCCGAAGCTTCCATTGAGTGGCGAACGCTCGTCCGGTGTCAGAAACCACTGGAAATGCACTTGCAGCGAAGGAAACGGGCTGAGCTCGAGGACTTCCGGTGCTCGTCCCAAGAAAACGCGAGCGGGAATGCCCCGGACTCAGTTTTCTCGTCCTGGGGTAAAAAGCGGTCCCCCGACGGTTTCTTCCCTTTGCTCCGTATTGGTCATAAGTCTTTCGATCTTCGGGTCTCGTGCTCGGAGGACTTCAACCCACACTCCTGGCATGCTCCCTGACACGTTTTCCGGAGGTATAGGTCGGGAAGCGAGCTCGTTGGAGGGAGAACTGTGGTGCGACCCAAAACGGTCCAAAAGATGGCCGAAGCTTCCAACGAGTGGCGAACGCTCGTCCGGTGTCAGAAACCACTGGAAATGCACTTGCAGCGAAGGAAACGGGCTGAGCTCGAAGACTTCCGGTGCTCGTCCCAAGAAAACGCGAGCGGGAATGCCCCGGACTCAGTTTTCTCGTCCTGGGGTAAAAAGCGGTCCCCCGACGGTTTCTTCCCTTTGCTCCGTATTGGTCATAAGTCTTTCGATCTTCGGGTCTCGTGCTCCGAGGACTTCAACCCACACTCCTGGCATGCTCCCTGACACGTTTTCCGGAGGTATAGGTCGGGAAGCGAGCTCGTTGGAGGGAGAACTGTGGTGCGACCCAAAACGGTCCAAAAGATGGCCGAAGCTTCCAACGAGTGGCGAACGCTCGTCCGGTGTCAGAAACCACTGGAAATGCACTTGCAGCGAAGGAAACGGGCTGAGCTCGAGGACTTCCGGTGCTCGTCCCAAGAAAACGCGAGCGGGAATGCCCCGGACTCAGTTTTCTCGTCCTGGGGTAAAAAGCGGTCCCCCGACCGTTTCTTCCCTTTGCCCCGTATTGGTCATAAGTCTTTCGATCTTCGGGTCTCGTGCTCGGAGGACTTCAACCCACACTTCTGGCATGCTCCCTGACACGTTTTCCGGAGGTATAGGTCGGGAAGCGAGCTCGTTGGAGGGAGAACTGTGGTGCGACCCAAAACGGTCCAAAAGATGGCCGAAGCTTCCAACGAGTGGCGAACACTCGTCCGGTGTCAGAAACCACTGGAAATGCACTTGCAGCGAAGGAAACGGGCTGAGCTCGAGGACTTCCGGTGCTCGTCCCAAGAAAACGCGAGCGGGAATGCCCCGGACTCAGTTTTCTCGTCCTGGGGTAAAAAGCGGTCCCCCGACGGTTTCTTCCCTTTGCTCCGTATTGGTCATAAGTCTTTCGATCTTCGGGTCTCGTGCTCCGAGGACTTCAACCCACACTCCTGGCATGCTCGCTGACACGTTTTCCGGAGGTATAGGTCGGGAAGCGAGCTCGTTGGAGGGAGAACTGTGGTGCGACCCAAAACGGTCCAAAAGATGGCCGAAGCTTCCAATGAGTGGCGAACGCTCGTCCGGTGTCAGAAACCACTGGAAATGCACTTGCAGCGAAGGAAACGGGCTGAGCTCGAGGACTTCCGGTGCTCGTCCCAAGAAAACGCGAGCGGGAATGCCCCGGACTCAGTTTTCTCGTCCTGGGGTAAAAAGCGGTCCCCCGACGGTTTCTTCCCTTTGCTCCGTATTGGTCATAAGTCTTTCGATCTTCGGGTCTCGTGCTCCGAGGACTTCAACCCACACTCCTGGCATGCTCGCTGACACGTTTTCCGGAGGTATAGGTCGGGAAGCGAGCTCGTTGGAGGGAGAACTGTGGTGCGACCCAAAACGGTCCAAAAGATGGCCGAAGCTTCCAACGAGTGGCGAACGCTCGTCCGGTGTCAGAAACCACTGGAAATGCACTTGCAGCGAAGGAAACGGGCTGAGCTCGAGGACTTCCGGTGCTTGTCCCAAGAAAACGCGAGCGGGAATGCCCCGGACTCAGTTTTCTCGTCCTGGGGTAAAAAGCGGTCCCCCGACGGTTTCTTCCCTTTGCTCCGTATTGGTCATAAGTCTTTCGATCTTCGGGTCTCGTGCTCCGAGGACTTCAACCCACACTCCTGGCATGCTCGCTGACACTTTTTCCGGAGGTATAGGTCGGGAAGCGAGCTCGTTGGAGGGAGAACTGTGGTGCGACCCAAAACGGTCCAAAAGATGGCCGAAGCTTCCAACGAGTGGCGAACGCTCGTCCGGTGTCAGAAACCACTGGAAATGCGCTTGCAGCGAAGGAAACGGGCTGAGCTCGAGGACTTCCGGTGCTCGTCCCAAGAAAACGCGAGCGGGAATGCCCCGGACTCAGTTTTCTCGTCCTGGGGTAAAAAGCGGTCCCCCGACGGTTTCTTCCCTTTGCTCCGTATTGGTCATAAGTCTTTCGATCTTCGGGTCTCGTGCTCCGAGGACTTCAACCCACACTCCTGGCATGCTCCCTGACACGTTTTCCGGAGGTATAGGTCGGGAAGCGAGCTCGTTGGAGGGAGAACTGTGGTGCGACCCAAAACGGTCCAAAAGATGGCCGAAGCTTCCAACGAGTGGCGAACGCTCGTCCGGTGTCAGAAACCACTGGAAATGCACTTGCAGCGAAGGAAACGGGCTGAGCTCGAGGACTTCCGGTGCTCGTCCCAAGAAAACGCGAGCGGGAATGCCCCGGACTCAGTTTTCTCGTCCTGGGGTAAAAAGCGGTCCCCCGACGGTTTCTTCCCTTTGCTCCGTATTGGTCATAAGTCTTTCGATCTTCGGGTCTCGTGCTCGGAGGACTTCAACCCACACTCCTGGCATGCTCCCTGACACGTTTTCCGGAGGTATAGGTCGGGAAGCGAGCTCGTTGGAGGGAGAACTGTGGTGCGACCCAAAACGGTCCAAAAGATGGCCGAAGCTTCCAACGAGTGGCGAACGCTCGTCCGGTGTCAGAAACCACTGGAAATGCACTTGCAGCGAAGGAAACGGGCTGAGCTCGAGGACTTCCGGTGCTCGTCCCAAGAAAACGCGAGCGGGAATGCCCCGGACTCAGTTTTCTCGTCCTGGGGTAAAAAGCGGTCCCCCGACGGTTTCTTCCCTTTGCTCCGTATTGGTCATAAGTCTTTCGATCTTCGGGTCTCGTGCTCGGAGGACTTCAACCCACACTCCTGGCATGCTCCCTGACACGTTTTCCGGAGGTATAGGTCGGGAAGCGAGCTCGTTGGAGGGAGAACTGTGGTGCGACCCAAAACGGTCCAAAAGATGGCCGAAGCTTCCAACGAGTGGCGAACGCTCGTCCGGTGTCAGAAACCACTGGAAATGCACTTGCAGCGAAGGAAACGGGCTGAGCTCGAGGACTTCCGGTGCTCGTCCCAAGAAAACGCGAGCGGGAATGCCCCGGACTCAGTTTTCTCGTCCTGGGGTAAAAAGCGGTCCCCCGACGGTTTCTTCCCTTTGCTCCGTATTGGTCATAAGTCTTTCGATCTTCGGGTCTCGTGCTCGGAGGACTTCAACCCACACTCCTGGCATGCTCCCTGACACGTTTTCCGGAGGTATAGGTCGGGAAGCGAGCTCGTTGGAGGGAGAACTGTGGTGCGACCCAAAACGGTCCAAAAGATGGCCGAAGCTTCCAACGAGTGGCGAACGCTCGTCCGGTGTCAGAAACCACTGGAAATGCACTTGCAGCGAAGGAAACGGGCTGAGCTCGAAGACTTCCGGTGCTCGTCCCAAGAAAACGCGAGCGGGAATGCCCCGGACTCAGTTTTCTCGTCCTGGGGTAAAAAGCGGTCCCCCGACGGTTTCTTCCCTTTGCTCCGTATTGGTCATAAGTCTTTCGATCTTCGGGTCTCGTGCTCCGAGGACTTCAACCCACACTCCTGGCATGCTCCCTGACACGTTTTCCGGAGGTATAGGTCGGGAAGCGAGCTCGTTGGAGGGAGAACTGTGGTGCGACCCAAAACGGTCCAAAAGATGGCCGAAGCTTCCAACGAGTGGCGAACGCTCGTCCGGTGTCAGAAACCACTGGAAATGCACTTGCAGCGAAGGAAACGGGCTGAGCTCGAGGACTTCCGGTGCTCGTCCCAAGAAAACGCGAGCGGGAATGCCCCGGACTCAGTTTTCTCGTCCTGGGGTAAAAAGCGGTCCCCCGACCGTTTCTTCCCTTTGCCCCGTATTGGTCATAAGTCTTTCGATCTTCGGGTCTCGTGCTCGGAGGACTTCAACCCACACTCCTGGCATGCTCCCTGACACGTTTTCCGGAGGTATAGGTCGGGAAGCGAGCTCGTTGGAGGGAGAACTGTGGTGCGACCCAAAACGGTCCAAAAGATGGCCGAAGCTTCCAACGAGTGGCGAACACTCGTCCGGTGTCAGAAACCACTGGAAATGCACTTGCAGCGAAGGAAACGGGCTGAGCTCGAGGACTTCCGGTGCTCGTCCCAAGAAAACGCGAGCGGGAATGCCCCGGACTCAGTTTTCTCGTCCTGGGGTAAAAAGCGGTCCCCCGACGGTTTCTTCCCTTTGCTCCGTATTGGTCATAAGTCTTTCGATCTTCGGGTCTCGTGCTCCGAGGACTTCAACCCACACTCCTGGCATGCTCGCTGACACGTTTTCCGGAGGTATAGGTCGGGAAGCGAGCTCGTTGGAGGGAGAACTGTGGTGCGACCCAAAACGGTCCAAAAGATGGCCGAAGCTTCCAACGAGTGGCGAACGCTCGTCCGGTGTCAGAAACCACTGGAAATGCACTTGCAGCGAAGGAAACGGGCTGAGCTCGAGGACTTCCGGTGCTCGTCCCAAGAAAACGCGAGCGGGAATGCCCCGGACTCAGTTTTCTCGTCCTGGGGTAAAAAGCGGTCCCCCGACGGTTTCTTCCCTTTGCTCCGTATTGGTCATAAGTCTTTCGATCTTCGGGTCTCGTGCTCCGAGGACTTCAACCCACACTCCTGGCATGCTCCCTGACACGTTTTCCGGAGGTATAGGTCGGGAAGCGAGCTCGTTGGAGGGAGAACTGTGGTGCGACCCAAAACGGTCCAAAAGATGGCCGAAGCTTCCAACGAGTGGCGAACGCTCGTCCGGTGTCAGAAACCACTGGAAATGCACTTGCAGCGAAGGAAACGGGCTGAGCTCGAGGACTTCCGGTGCTCGTCCCAAGAAAACGCGAGCGGGAATGCCCCGGACTCAGTTTTCTCGTCCTGGGGTAAAAAGCGGTCCCCCGACGGTTTCTTCCCTTTGCTCCGTATTGGTCATAAGTCTTTCGATCTTCGGGTCTCGTGCTCCGAGGACTTCAACCCACACTCCTGGCATGCTCCCTGACACGTTTTCCGGAGGTATAGGTCGGGAAGCGAGCTCGTTGGAGGGAGAACTGTGGTGCGACCCAAAACGGTCCAAAAGATGGCCGAAGCTTCCAACGAGTGGCGAACGCTCGTCCGGTGTCAGAAACCACTGGAAATGCACTTGCAGCGAAGGAAACGGGCTGAGCTCGAGGACTTCCGGTGCTCGTCCCAAGAAAACGCGAGCGGGAATGCCCCGGACTCAGTTTTCTCGTCCTGGGGTAAAAAGCGGTCCCCCGACGGTTTCTTCCCTTTGCTCCGTATTGGTCATAAGTCTTTCGATCTTCGGGTCTCGTGCTCCGAGGACTTCAACCCACACTCCTGGCATGCTCCCTGACACGTTTTCCGGAGGTATAGGTCGGGAAGCGAGCTCGTTGGAGGGAGAACTGTGGTGCGACCCAAAACGGTCCAAAAGATGGCCGAAGCTTCCAACGAGTGGCGAACGCTCGTCCGGTGTCAGAAACCACTGGAAATGCACTTGCAGCGAAGGAAACGGGCTGAGCTCGAGGACTTCCGGTGCTCGTCCCAAGAAAACGCGAGCGGGAATGCCCCGGACTCAGTTTTCTCGTCCTGGGGTAAAAAGCGGTCCCCCGACGGTTTCTTCCCTTTGCTCCGTATTGGTCATAAGTCTTTCGATCTTCGGGTCTCGTGCTCCGAGGACTTCAACCCACACTCCTGGCATGCTCCCTGACACGTTTTCCGGAGGTATAGGTCGGGAAGCGAGCTCGTTGGAGGGAGAACTGTGGTGCGACCCAAAACGGTCCAAAAGATGGCCGAAGCTTCCAACGAGTGGCGAACGCTCGTCCGGTGTCAGAAACCGCTGGAAATGCACTTGCAGCGAAGGAAACGGGCTGAGCTCGAGGACTTCCGGTGCTCGTCCCAAGAAAACGCGAGCGGGAATGCCCCGGACTCAGTTTTCTCGTCCTGTGGTAAAAAGCGGTCCCCCGACGGTTTCTTCCCTTTGCTCCGTATTGGTCATAAGTCTTTCGATCTTCGGGTCTCGTGCTCCGAGGACTTCAACCCACACTCCTGGCATGCTCCCTGACACGTTTTCCGGAGGTATAGGTCGGGAAGCGAGCTCGTTGGAGGGAGAACTGTGGTGCGACCCAAAACGGTCCAAAAGATGGCCGAAGCTTCCAACGAGTGGCGAACGCTCGTCCGGTGTCAGAAACCGCTGGAAATGCACTTGCAGCGAAGGAAACGGGCTGAGCTCGAGGACTTTCGGTGCTCGTCCCAAGAAAACGCGAGCGGGAATGCCCCGGACTCAGTTTTCTCGTCCTGGGGTAAAAAGCGGTCCCCCGACGGTTTCTTCCCTTTGCTCCGTATTGGTCATAAGTCTTTCGATCTTCGGGTCTCGTGCTCCGAGGACTTCAACCCACACTCCTGGCATGCTCCCTGACACGTTTTCCGGAGGTATAGGTCGGGAAGCGAGCTCGTTGGAGGGAGAACTGTGGTGCGACCCAAAACGGTCCAAAAGATGGCCGAAGCTTCCAACGAGTGGCGAACGCTCGTCCGGTGTCAGAAACCGCTGGAAATGCACTTGCAGCGAAGGAAACGGGCTGAGCTCGAGGACTTCCGATGCTCGTCCCAAGAAAACGCGAGCGGGAATGCCCCGGACTCAGTTTTCTCGTCCTGGGGTAAAAAGCGGTCCCCCGACGGTTTCTTCCTTTTGCTCCGTATTGGTCATAAGTCTTTCGATCTTCGGGTCTCGTGCTCCGAGGACTTCAACCCACACTCCTGGCATGCTCCCTGACACGTTTTCCGGAGGTATAGGTCGGGAAGCGAGCTCGTTGGAGGGAGAACTGTGGTGCGACCCAAAACGGTCCAAAAGATGGCCGAAGCTTCCAACGAGTGGCGAACGCTCGTCCGGTGTCAGAAACCGCTGGAAATGCACTTGCAGCGAAGGAAACGGGCTGAGCTCGAGGACTTCCGATGCTCGTCCCAAGAAAACGCGAGCGGGAATGCCCCGGACTCAGTTTTCTCGTCCTGGGGTAAAAAGCGGTCCCCCGACGGTTTCTTCCTTTTGCTCCGTATTAGTCATAAGTCTTTCGATCTTCGGGTCTCGTGCTCCGAGGACTTCAACCCACACTCCTGGCATGCTCCCTGACACGTTTTCCGGAGGTATAGGTCGGGAAGCGAGCTCGTTGGAGGGAGAACTGTGGTGCGACCCAAAACGGTCCAAAAGATGGCCGAAGCTTCCAACGAGTGGCGAACGCTCGTCCGGTGTCAGAAACCGCTGGAAATGCACTTGCAGCGAAGGAAACGGGCTGAGCTCGAGGACTTTCGGTGCTCGTCCCAAGAAAACGCGAGCGGGAATGCCCCGGACTCAGTTTTCTCGTCCTGGGGTAAAAAGCGGTCCCCCGACGGTTTCTTCCCTTTGCTCCGTATTGGTCATAAGTCTTTCGATCTTCGGGTCTCGTGCTCCGAGGACTTCAACCCACACTCCTGGCATGCTCCCTGACACGTTTTCCGGAGGTATAGGTCGGGAAGCGAGCTCGTTGGAGGGAGAACTGTGGTGCGACCCAAAACGGTCCAAAAGATGGCCGAAGCTTCCAACGAGTGGCGAACGCTCGTCCGGTGTCAGAAACCGCTGGAAATGCACTTGCAGCGAAGGAAACGGGCTGAGCTCGAGGACTTCCGATGCTCGTCCCAAGAAAACGCGAGCGGGAATGCCCCGGACTCAGTTTTCTCGTCCTGGGGTAAAAAGCGGTCCCCCGACGGTTTCTTCCTTTTGCTCCGTATTGGTCATAAGTCTTTCGATCTTCGGGTCTCGTGCTCCGAGGACTTCAACCCACACTCCTGGCATGCTCCCTGACACGTTTTCCGGAGGTATAGGTCGGGAAGCGAGCTCGTTGGAGGGAGAACTGTGGTGCGACCCAAAACGGTCCAAAAGATGGCCGAAGCTTCCAACGAGTGGCGAACGCTCGTCCGGTGTCAGAAACCGCTGGAAATGCACTTGCAGCGAAGGAAACGGGCTGAGCTCGAGGACTTCCGATGCTCGTCCCAAGAAAACGCGAGCGGGAATGCCCCGGACTCAGTTTTCTCGTCCTGGGGTAAAAAGCGGTCCCCCGACGGTTTCTTCCTTTTGCTCCGTATTGGTCATAAGTCTTTCGATCTTCGGGTCTCGTGCTCCGAGGACTTCAACCCACACTCCTGGCATGCTCCCTGACACGTTTTCCGGAGGTATAGGTCGGGAAGCGAGCTCGTTGGAGGGAGAACTGTGGTGCGACCCAAAACGGTCCAAAAGATGGCCGAAGCTTCCAACGAGTGGCGAACGCTCGTCCGATGTCAGAAACCGCTGGAAATGCACTTGCAGCGAAGGAAACGGGCTGAGCTCGAGGACTTCCGGTGCTCGTCCCAAGAAAACGCGAGCGGGAATGCCCCGGACTCAGTTTTCTCGTCCTGGGGTAAAAAGCGGTCCCCCGACGGTTTCTTCCCTTTGCTCCGTATTGGTCATAAGTCTTTCGATCTTCGGGTCTCGTGCTCCGAGGACTTCAACCCACACTCCTGGCATGCTCCCTGACACGTTTTCCGGAGGTATAGGTCGGGAAGGGAGCTCGTTGGAGGGAGAACTGTGGTGCGACCCAAAACGGTCCAAAAGATGGCCGAAGCTTCCAACGAGTGGCGAACGCTCGTCCGGTGTCAGAAACCACTGGAAATGCACTTGCAGCGAAGGAAACGGGCTGAGCTCGAGGACTTCCGGTGCTCGTCCCAAGAAAACGCGAGCGGGAATGCCCCGGACTCAGTTTTCTCGTCCTGGGGTAAAAAGCGGTCCCCCGACGGTTTCTTCCCTTTGCTCCGTATTGGTCATAAGTCTTTCGATCTTCGGGTCTCGTGCTCCGAGGACTTCAACCCACACTCCTGGCATGCTCCCTGACACGTTTTCCGGAGGTATAGGTCGGGAAGCGAGCTCGTTGGAGGGAGAACTGTGGTGCGACCCAAAACGGTCCAAAAGATGGCCGAAGCTTCCAACGAGTGGCGAACGCTCGTCCGGTGTCAGAAACCGCTGGAAATGCACTTGCAGCGAAGGAAACGGGCTGAGCTCGAGGACTTCCGGTGCTCGTCCCAAGAAAACGCGAGCGGGAATGCCCCGGACTCAGTTTTCTCGTCCTGGGGTAAAAAGCGGTCCCCCGACGGTTTCTTCCCTTTGCTCCGTATTGGTCATAAGTCTTTCGATCTTCGGGTCTCGTGCTCCGAGGACTTCAACCCACACTCCTGGCATGCTCCCTGACACGTTTTCCGGAGGTATAGGTCGGGAAGCGAGCTCGTTGGAGGGAGAACTGTGGTGCGACCCAAAACGGTCCAAAAGATGGCCGAAGCTTCCAACGAGTGGCGAATGCTCGTCCGGTGTCAGAAACCACTGGAAATGCACTTGCAGCGAAGGAAACGGGCTGAGCTCGAGGTCTTCCGGTGCTTGTCCCAAGAAAACGCGAGCGGGAATGCCCCGGACTCAGTTTTCTCGTCCTGGGGTAAAAAGCGGTCCCCCGACGGTTTCTTCCCTTTGCTCCGTATTGGTCATAAGTCTTTCGATCTTCGGGTCTCGTGCTCCGAGGACTTCAACCCACACTCCTGGCATGCTCCCTGACACGTTTTCCGGAGGTATAGGTCGGGAAGCGAGCTCGTTGGAGGGAGAACTGTGGTGCGACCCAAAACGGTCCAAAAGATGGCCGAAGCTTCCAACGAGTGGCGAACGCTCGTCCGGTGTCAGAAACCGCTGGAAATGCACTTGCAGCGAAGGAAACGGGCTGAGCTCGAGGACTTCCGGTGCTCGTCCCAAGAAAACGCGAGCGGGAATGCCCCGGACTCAGTTTTCTCGCCCTGGGGTAAAAAGCGGTCCCCCGACGGTTTCTTCCCTTTGCTCCGTATTGGTCATAAGTCTTTCGATCTTCGGGTCTCGTGCTCCGAGGACTTCAACCCACACTCCTGGCATGCTCCCTGACACGTTTTCCGGAGGTATAGGTCGGGAAGGGAGCTCGTTGGAGGGAGAACTGTGGTGCGACCCAAAACGGTCCAAAAGATGGCCGAAGCTTCCAACGAGTGGCGAACGCTCGTCCGGTGTCAGAAACCACTGGAAATGCACTTGCAGCGAAGGAAACGGGCTGAGCTCGAGGACTTCCGGTGCTCGTCCCAAGAAAACGCGAGCGGGAATGCCCCGGACTCAGTTTTCTCGTCCTGGGGTAAAAAGCGGTCCCCCGACGGTTTCTTCCCTTTGCTCCGTATTGGTCATAAGTCTTTCGATCTTCGGGTCTCGTGCTCCGAGGACTTCAACCCACACTCCTGGCATGCTCCCTGACACGTTTTCCGGAGGTATAGGTCGGGAAGGGAGCTCGTTGGAGGGAGAACTGTGGTGCGACCCAAAACGGTCCAAAAGATGGCCGAAGCTTCCAACGAGTGGCGAACGCTCGTCCGGTGTCAGAAACCACTGGAAATGCACTTGCAGCGAAGGAAACGGGCTGAGCTCGAGGACTTCCGGTGCTCGTCCCAAGAAAACGCGAGCGGGAATGCCCCGGACTCAGTTTTCTCGTCCTGGGGTAAAAAGCGGTCCCCCGACGGTTTCTTCCCTTTGCTCCGTATTGGTCATAAGTCTTTCGATCTTCGGGTCTCGTGCTCCGAGGATTTCAACCCACACTCCTGGCATGCTCCCTGACACGTTTTCCGGAGGTATAGGTCGGGAAGCGAGCTCGTTGGAGGGAGAACTGTGGTGCGACCCAAAACGGTCCAAAAGATGGCCGAAGCTTCCAACGAGTGGCGAACGCTCGTCCGGTGTCAGAAACCACTGGAAATGCACTTGCAGCGAAGGAAACGGGCTGAGCTCGAGGACTTCCGGTGCTCGTCCCAAGAAAACGCGAGCGGGAATGCCCCGGACTCAGTTTTCTCGTCCTGGGGTAAAAAGCGGTCCCCCGACGGTTTCTTCCCTTTGCTCCGTATTGGTCATAAGTCTTTCGATCTTCGGGTCTCGTGCTCCGAGGACTTCAACCCACACTCCTGGCATGCTCCCTGACACGTTTTCCGGAGGTATAGGTCGGGAAGCGAGCTCGTTGGAGGGAGAACTGTGGTGCGACCCAAAACGGTCCAAAAGATGGCCGAAGCTTCCAACGAGTGGCGAACGCTCGTCCGGTGTCAGAAACCGCTGGAAATGCACTTGCAGCGAAGGAAACGGGCTGAGCTCGAGGACTTCCGGTGCTCGTCCCAAGAAAACGCGAGCGGGAATGCCCCGGACTCAGTTTTCTCGTCCTGGGGTAAAAAGCGGTCCCCCGACGGTTTCTTCCCTTTGCTCCGTATTGGTCATAAGTCTTTCGATCTTCGGGTCTCGTGCTCTGAGGACTTCAACCCACACTCCTGGCATGCTCCCTGACACGTTTTCCGGAGGTATAGGTCGGGAAGCGAGCTCGTTGGAGGGAGAACTGTGGTGCGACCCAAAACGGTCCAAAAGATGGCCGAAGCTTCCAACGAGTGGCGAACGCTCGTCCGGTATCAGAAACCACTGGAAATGCACTTGCAGCGAAGGAAACGGGCTGAGCTCGAGGACTTCCGGTGCTCGTCCCAAGAAAACGCGAGCGGGAATGCCCCGGACTCAGTTTTCTCGTCCTGGGGTAAAAAGCGGTCCCCCGACGGTTTCTTCCCTTTGCTCCGTATTGGTCATAAGTCTTTCGATCTTCGGGTCTCGTGCTCCGAGGACTTCAACCCACACTCCTGGCATGCTCCCTGACACGTTTTCCGAAGGTATAGGTCGGGAAGCGAGCTCGTTGGAGGGAGAACTGTGGTGCGACCCAAAACGGTCCAAAAGATGGCCGAAGCTTCCAACGAGTGGCGAACGCTCGTCCGGTGTCAGAAACCGCTGGAAATGCACTTGCAGCGAAGGAAACGGGCTGAGCTCGAGGACTTCCGGTGCTCGTCCCAAGAAAACGCGAGCGGGAATGCCCCGGACTCAGTTTTCTCGTCCTGGGGTAAAAAGCGGTCCCCCGACGGTTTCTTCCCTTTGCTCCGTATTGGTCATAAGTCTTTCGATCTTCGGGTCTCGTGCTCTGAGGACTTCAACCCACACTCCTGGCATGCTCCCTGACACGTTTTCCGGAGGTATAGGTCGGGAAGCGAGCTCGTTGGAGGGAGAACTGTGGTGCGACCCAAAACGGTCCAAAAGATGGCCGAAGCTTCCAACGAGTGGCGAACGCTCGTCCGGTGTCAGAAACCACTGGAAATGCACTTGCAGCGAAGGAAACGGGCTGAGCTCGAGGACTTCCGGTGCTCGTCCCAAGAAAACGCGAGCGGGAATGCCCCGGACTCAGTTTTCTCGTCCTGGGGTAAAAAGCGGTCCCCCGACGGTTTCTTCCCTTTGCTCCGTATTGGTCATAAGTCTTTCGATCTTCGGGTCTCGTGCTCCGAGGACTTCAACCCACACTCCTGGCATGCTCCCTGACACGTTTTCCGGAGGTATAGGTCGGGAAGCGAGCTCGTTGGAGGGAGAACTGTGGTGCGACCCAAAACGGTCCAAAAGATGGCCGAAGCTTCCAACGAGTGGCGAACGCTCGTCCGGTGTCAGAAACCGCTGGAAATGCACTTGCAGCGAAGGAAACGGGCTGAGCTCGAGGACTTCCGGTGCTCGTCCCAAGAAAACGCGAGCGGGAATGCCCCGGACTCAGTTTTCTCGTCCTGGGGTAAAAAGCGGTCCCCCGACGGTTTCTTCCCTTTGCTCCGTATTGGTCATAAGTCTTTCGATCTTCGGGTCTCGTGCTCTGAGGACTTCAACCCACACTCCTGGCATGCTCCCTGACACGTTTTCCGGAGGTATAGGTCGGGAAGCGAGCTCGTTGGAGGGAGAACTGTGGTGCGACCCAAAACGGTCCAAAAGATGGCCGAAGCTTCCAACGAGTGGCGAACGCTCGTCCGGTATCAGAAACCACTGGAAATGCACTTGCAGCGAAGGAAACGGGCTGAGCTCGAGGACTTCCGGTGCTCGTCCCAAGAAAACGCGAGCGGGAATGCCCCGGACTCAGTTTTCTCGTCCTGGGGTAAAAAGCGGTCCCCCGACGGTTTCTTCCCTTTGCTCCGTATTGGTCATAAGTCTTTCGATCTTCGGGTCTCGTGCTCCGAGGACTTCAACCCACACTCCTGGCATGCTCCCTGACACGTTTTCCGGAGGTATAGGTCGGGAAGCGAGCTCGTTGGAGGGAGAACTGTGGTGCGACCCAAAACGGTCCAAAAGATGGCCGAAGCTTCCAACGAGTGGCGAACGCTCGTCCGGTGTCAGAAACCGCTGGAAATGCACTTGCAGCGAAGGAAACGGGCTGAGCTCGAGGACTTCCGGTGCTCGTCCCAAGAAAACGCGAGCGGGAATGCCCCGGACTCAGTTTTCTCGTCCTGGGGTAAAAAGCGGTCCCCCGACGGTTTCTTCCCTTTGCTCCGTATTGGTCATAAGTCTTTCGATCTTCGGGTCTCGTGCTCCGAGGACTTCAACCCACACTCCTGGCATGCTCCCTGACACGTTTTCCGGAGGTATAGGTCGGGAAGCGAGCTCGTTGGAGGGAGAACTGTGGTGCGACCCAAAACGGTCCAAAAGATGGCCGAAGCTTCCAACGAGTGGCGAACGCTCGTCCGGTGTCAGAAACCACTGGAAATGCACTTGCAGCGAAGGAAACGGGCTGAGCTCGAGGACTTCCGGTGCTCGTCCCAAGAAAATGCGAGCGGGAATGCCCCGGACTCAGTTTTCTCGTCCTGGGGTAAAAAGCGGTCCCCCGACGGTTTCTTCCCTTTGCTCCGTATTGGTCATAAGTCTTTCGATCTTCGGGTCTCGTGCTCTGAGGACTTCAACCCACACTCCTGGCATGCTCCCTGACACGTTTTCCGGAGGTATAGGTCGGGAAGCGAGCTCGTTGGAGGGAGAACTGTGGTGCGACCCAAAACGGTCCAAAAGATGGCCGAAGCTTCCAACGAGTGGCGAACGCTCGTCCGGTATCAGAAACCACTGGAAATGCACTTGCAGCGAAGGAAACGGGCTGAGCTCGAGGACTTCCGGTGCTCGTCCCAAGAAAACGCGAGCGGGAATGCCCCGGACTCAGTTTTCTCGTCCTGGGGTAAAAAGCGGTCCCCCGACGGTTTCTTCCCTTTGCTCCGTATTGGTCATAAGTCTTTCGATCTTCGGGTCTCGTGCTCCGAGGACTTCAACCCACACTCCTGGCATGCTCCCTGACACGTTTTCCGGAGGTATAGGTCGGGAAGCGAGCTCGTTGGAGGGAGAACTGTGGTGCGACCCAAAACGGTCCAAAAGATGGCCGAAGCTTCCAACGAGTGGCGAACGCTCGTCCGGTGTCAGAAACCGCTGGAAATGCACTTGCAGCGAAGGAAACGGGCTGAGCTCGAGGACTTCCGGTGCTCGTCCCAAGAAAACGCGAGCGGGAATGCCCCGGACTCAGTTTTCTCGTCCTGGGGTAAAAAGCGGTCCCCCGACGGTTTCTTCCCTTTGCTCCGTATTGGTCATAAGTCTTTCGATCTTCGGGTCTCGTGCTCCGAGGACTTCAACCCACACTCCTGGCATGCTCCCTGACACGTTTTCCGGAGGTATAGGTCGGGAAGCGAGCTCGTTGGAGGGAGAACTGTGGTGCGACCCAAAACGGTCCAAAAGATGGCCGAAGCTTCCAACGAGTGGCGAACGCTCGTCCGGTGTCAGAAACCACTGGAAATGCACTTGCAGCGAAGGAAACGGGCTGAGCTCGAGGACTTCCGGTGCTCGTCCCAAGAAAATGCGAGCGGGAATGCCCCGGACTCAGTTTTCTCGTCCTGGGGTAAAAAGCGGTCCCCCGACGGTTTCTTCCCTTTGCTCCGTATTGGTCATAAGTCTTTCGATCTTCGGGTCTCGTGCTCGGAGGACTTCAACCCACACTCCTGGCATGCTCCCTGACACGTTTTCCGGAGGTATAGGTCGGGAAGCGAGCTCGTTGGAGGGAGAACTGTGGTGCGACCCAAAACGGTCCAAAAGATGGCCGAAGCTTCCAACGAGTGGCGAACGCTCGTCCGGTGTTAGAAACCACTGGAAATGCACTTGCAGCGAAGGAAACGGGCTGAGCTCGAGGACTTCCGGTGCTCGTCCCAAGAAAACGCGAGCGGGAATGCCCCGGACTCAGTTTTCTCGCCCTGGGGTAAAAAGCGGTCCCCCGACGGTTTCTTCCCTTTGCTCCGTATTGGTCATAAGTCTTTCGATCTTCGGGTCTCGTGCTCCGAGGACTTCAACCCACACTCCTGGCATGCTCCCTGACACGTTTTCCGGAGGTATAGGTCGGGAAGCGAGCTCGTTGGAGGGAGAACTGTGGTGCGACCCAAAACGGTCCAAAAGATGGTCGAAGCTTCCAACGAGTGGCGAACGCTCGTCCGGTGTCAGAAACCACTGGAAATGCACTTGCAGCGAAGGAAACGGGCTGAGCTCGAGGAGTTCCGGTGCTCGTCCCAAGAAAACGCGAGCGGGAATGCCCCGGACTCAGTTTTCTCGCCCTGGGGTAAAAAGCGGTCCCCCGACGGTTTCTTCCCTTTGCTCCGTATTGGTCATAAGTCTTTCGATCTTCGGGTCTCGTGCTCCGAGGACTTCAACCCACACTCCTGGCATGCTCCCTGACACGTTTTCCGGAGGTATAGGTCGGGAAGCGAGCTCGTTGGAGGGAGAACTGTGGTGCGACCCAAAACGGTCCAAAAGATGGCCGAAGCTTCCAACGAGTGGCGAACGCTCGTCCGGTGTCAGAAACCGCTGGAAATGCACTTGCAGCGAAGGAAACGGGCTGAGTTCGAGGACTTCCGGTGCTCGTCCCAAGAAAACGCGAGCGGGAATGCCCCGGACTCAGTTTTCTCGTCCTGGGGTAAAAAGCGGTCCCCCGACGGTTTCTTCCCTTTGCTCCGTATTGGTCATAAGTCTTTCGATCTTCGGGTCTCGTGCTCCGAGGACTTCAACCCACACTCCTGGCATGCTCCCTGACACGTTTTCCGGAGGTATAGGTCGGGAAGCGAGCTCGTTGGAGGGAGAACTGTGGTGCGACCCAAAACGGTCCAAAAGATGGCCGAAGCTTCCAACGAGTGGCGAACGCTCGTCCGGTGTCAGAAACCACTGGAAATGCACTTGCAGCGAAGGAAACGGGCTGAGCTCGAGGACTTCCGGTGCTCGTCCCAAGAAAACGCGAGCGGGAATGCCCCGGACTCAGTTTTCTCGTCCTGGGGTAAAAAGCGGTCCCCCGACGGTTTCTTCCCTTTGCTCCGTATTGGTCATAAGTCTTTCGATCTTCGGGTCTCGTGCTCCGAGGACTTCAACCCACACTCCTGGCATGCTCCCTGACACGTTTTCCGGAGGTATAGGTCGGGAAGCGAGCTCGTTGGAGGGAGAACTGTGGTGCGACCCAAAACGGTCCAAAAGATGGCCGAAGCTTCCAACGAGTGGCGAACGCTCGTCCGGTGTCAGAAACCGCTGGAAATGCACTTGCAGCGAAGGAAACGGGCTGAGCTCGAGGACTTCCGGTGCTCGTCCCAAGAAAACGCGAGCGGGAATGCCCCGGACTCAGTTTTCTCGTCCTGGGGTAAAAAGCGGTCCCCCGACGGTTTCTTCCCTTTGCTCCGTATTGGTCATAAGTCTTTCGATCTTCGGGTCTCGTGCTCCGAGGACTTCAACCCACACTCCTGGCATGCTCCCTGACACGTTTTCCGGAGGTATAGGTCGGGAAGCGAGCTCGTTGGAGGGAGAACTGTGGTGCGACCCAAAACGGTCCAAAAGATGGCCGAAGCTTCCAACGAGTGGCGAACGCTCGTCCGGTGTCAGAAACCACTGGAAATGCACTTGCAGCGAAGGAAACGGGCTGAGCTCGAGGACTTCCGGTGCTCGTCCCAAGAAAACGCGAGCGGGAATGCCCCGGACTCAGTTTTCTCGTCCTGGGGTAAAAAGCGGTCCCCCGACGGTTTCTTCCCTTTGCTCCGTATTGGTCATAAGTCTTTCGATCTTCGGGTCTCGTGCTCCGAGGACTTCAACCCACACTCCTGGCATGCTCCCTGACACGTTTTCCGGAGGTATAGGTCGGGAAGCGAGCTCGTTGGAGGGAGAACTGTGGTGCGACCCAAAACGGTCCAAAAGATGGCCGAAGCTTCCAACGAGTGGCGAACGCTCGTCCGGTGTCAGAAACCACTGGAAATGCACTTGCAGCGAAGGAAACGGGCTGAGCTCGAGGACTTCCGGTGCTCGTCCCAAGAAAACGCGAGCGGGAATGCCCCGGACTCAGTTTTCTCGTCCTGGGGTAAAAAGCGGTCCCCCGACGGTTTCTTCCCTTTGCTCCGTATTGGTCATAAGTCTTTCGATCTTCGGGTCTCGTGCTCCGAGGACTTCAACCCACACTCCTGGCATGCTCCCTGACACGTTTTCCGGAGGTATAGGTCGGGAAGCGAGCTCGTTGGAGGGAGAACTGTGGTGCGACCCAAAACGGTCCAAAAGATGGCCGAAGCTTCCAACGAGTGGCGAACGCTCGTCCGGTGTCAGAAACCACTGGAAATGCACTTGCAGCGAAGGAAACGGGCTGAGCTCGAGGACTTCCGGTGCTCGTCCCAAGAAAACGCGAGCGGGAATGCCCCGGACTCAGTTTTCTCGTCCTGGGGTAAAAAGCGGTCCCCCGACGGTTTCTTCCCTTTGCTCCGTATTGGTCATAAGTCTTTCGATCTTCGGGTCTCGTGCTCCGAGGACTTCAACCCACACTCCTGGCATGCTCCCTGACACGTTTTCCGGAGGTATAGGTCGGGAAGCGAGCTCGTTGGAGGGAGAACTGTGGTGCGACCCAAAACGGTCCAAAAGATGGCCGAAGCTTCCAACGAGTGGCGAACGCTCGTCCGGTGTCAGAAACCACTGGAAATGCACTTGCAGCGAAGGAAACGGGCTGAGCTCGAGGACTTCCGGTGCTCGTCCCAAGAAAACGCGAGCGGGAATGCCCCGGACTCAGTTTTCTCGTCCTGGGGTAAAAAGCGGTCCCCCGACGGTTTCTTCCCTTTGCTCCGTATTGGTCATAAGTCTTTCGATCTTCGGGTCTCGTGCTCCGAGGACTTCAACCCACACTCCTGGCATGCTCCCTGACACGTTTTCCGGAGGTATAGGTCGGGAAGCGAGCTCGTTGGAGGGAGAACTGTGGTGCGACCCAAAACGGTCCAAAAGATGGCCGAAGCTTCCAACGAGTGGCGAACGCTCGTCCGGTGTCAGAAACCACTGGAAATGCACTTGCAGCGAAGGAAACGGGCTGAGCTCGAGGACTTCCGGTGCTCGTCCCAAGAAAACGCGAGCGGGAATGCCCCGGACTCAGTTTTCTCGTCCTGGGGTAAAAAGCGGTCCCCCGACGGTTTCTTCCCTTTGCTCCGTATTGGTCATAAGTCTTTCGATCTTCGGGTCTCGTGCTCCGAGGACTTCAACCCACACTCCTGGCATGCTCCCTGACACGTTTTCCGGAGGTATAGGTCGGGAAGGGAGCTCGTTGGAGGGAGAATTGTGGTGCGACCCAAAACGGTCCAAAAGATGGCCGAAGCTTCCAACGAGTGGCGAACGCTCGTCCGGTGTCAGAAACCACTGGAAATGCACTTGCAGCGAAGGAAACGGGCTGAGCTCGAGGACTTCCGGTGCTCGTCCCAAGAAAACGCGAGCGGGAATGCCCCGGACTCAGTTTTCTCGTCCTGGGGTAAAAAGCGGTCCCCCGACGGTTTCTTCCCTTTGCTCCGTATTGGTCATAAGTCTTTCGATCTTCGGGTCTCGTGCTCCGAGGACTTCAACCCACACTCCTGGCATGCTCCCTGACACGTTTTCCGGAGGTATAGGTCGGGAAGCGAGCTCGTTGGAGGGAGAACTGTGGTGCGACCCAAAACGGTCCAAAAGATGGCCGAAGCTTCCAACGAGTGGCGAACGCTCGTCCGGTGTCAGAAACCACTGGAAATGCACTTGCAGCGAAGGAAACGGGCTGAGCTCGAGGACTTCCGGTGCTCGTCCCAAGAAAACGCGAGCGGGAATGCCCCGGACTCAGTTTTCTCGTCCTGGGGTAAAAAGCGGTCCCCCGACGGTTTCTTCCCTTTGCTCCGTATTGGTCATAAGTCTTTCGATCTTCGGGTCTCGTGCTCCGAGGACTTCAACCCACACTCCTGGCATGCTCCCTGACACGTTTTCCGGAGGTATAGGTCGGGAAGCGAGCTCGTTGGAGGGAGAACTGTGGTGCGACCCAAAACGGTCCAAAAGATGGCCGAAGCTTCCAACGAGTGGCGAACGCTCGTCCGGTGTCAGAAACCGCTGGAAATGCACTTGCAGCGAAGGAAACGGGCTGAGCTCGAGGACTTCCGGTGCTCGTCCCAAGAAAACGCGAGCGGGAATGCCCCGGACTCAGTTTTCTCGTCCTGGGGTAAAAAGCGGTCCCCCGACGGTTTCTTCCCTTTGCTCCGTATTGGTCATAAGTCTTTCGATCTTCGGGTCTCGTGCTCCGAGGACTTCAACCCACACTCCTGGCATGCTCCCTGACACGTTTTCCGGAGGTATAGGTCGGGAAGCGAGCTCGTTGGAGGGAGAACTGTGGTGCGACCCAAAACGGTCCAAAAGATGGCCGAAGCTTCCAACGAGTGGCGAACGCTCGTCCGGTGTCAGAAACCACTGGAAATGCACTTGCAGCGAAGGAAACGGGCTGAGCTCGAGGACTTCCGGTGCTCGTCCCAAGAAAACGCGAGCGGGAATGCCCCGGACTCAGTTTTCTCGTCCTGGGGTAAAAAGCGGTCCCCCGACGGTTTCTTCCCTTTGCTCCGTATTGGTCATAAGTCTTTCGATCTTCGGGTCTCGTGCTCCGAGGACTTCAACCCACACTCCTGGCATGCTCCCTGACACGTTTTCCGGAGGTATAGGTCGGGAAGCGAGCTCGTTGGAGGGAGAACTGTGGTGCGACCCAAAACGGTCCAAAAGATGGTCGAAGCTTCCAACGAGTGGCGAACGCTCGTCCGGTGTCAGAAACCACTGGAAATGCACTTGAAGCGAAGGAAACGGGCTGAGCTCGAGGACTTCCGGTGCTCGTCCCAAGAAAACGCGAGCGGGAATGCCCCGGACTCAGTTTTCTCGCCCTGGGGTAAAAAGCGGTCCCCCGACGGTTTCTTCCCTTTGCTCCGTATTGGTCATAAGTCTTTCGATCTTCGGGTCTCGTGCTCCGAGGACTTCAACCCACACTCCTGGCATGCTCCCTGACACGTTTTCCGGAGGTATAGGTCGGGAAGCGAGCTCGTTGGAGGGAGAACTGTGGTGCGACCCAAAACGGTCCAAAAGATGGCCGAAGCTTCCAACGAGTGGCGAACGCTCGTCCGGTGTCAGAAACCACTGGAAATGCACTTGCAGCGAAGGAAACGGGCTGAGCTCGAGGACTTCCGGTGCTCGTCCCAAGAGAACGCGAGCGGGAATGCCCCGGACTCAGTTTTCTCGTCCTGGGGTAAAAAGCGGTCCCCCGACGGTTTCTTCCCTTTGCTCCGTATTGGTCATAAGTCTTTCGATCTTCGGGTCTCGTGCTCCGAGGACTTCAACCCACACTCCTGGCATGCTCCCTGACACGTTTTCCGGAGGTATAGGTCGGGAAGCGAGCTCGTTGGAGGGAGAACTGTGGTGCGACCCAAAACGGTCCAAAAGATGGCCGAAGCTTCCAACGAGTGGCGAACGCTCGTCCGGTGTCAGAAACCACTGGAAATGCACTTGCAGCGAAGGAAACGGGCTGAGCTCGAGGACTTCCGGTGCTCGTCCCAAGAAAACGCGAGCGGGAATGCCCCGGACTCAGTTTTCTCGTCCTGGGGTAAAAAGCGGTCCCCCGACGGTTTCTTCCCTTTGCTCCGTATTGGTCATAAGTCTTTCGATCTTCGGGTCTCGTGCTCCGAGGACTTCAACCCACACTCCTGGCATGCTCCCTGACACGTTTTCCGGAGGTATAGGTCGGGAAGCGAGCTCGTTGGAGGGAGAATTGTGGTGCGACCCAAAACGGTCCAAAAGATGGCCGAAGCTTCCAACGAGTGGCGAACGCTCGTCCGGTGTCAGAAACCACTAGAAATGCACTTGCAGCGAAGGAAACGGGCTGAGCTTGAGGACTTCCGGTGCTCGTCCCAAGAAAACGCGAGCGGGAATGCCCCGGACTCAGTTTTCTCGTCCTGGGGTAAAAAGCGGTCCCCCGACGGTTTCTTCCCTTTGCTCCGTATTGGTCATAAGTCTTTCGATCTTCGGGTCTCGTGCTCCGAGGACTTCAACCCACACTCCTGGCATGCTCCCTGTCACGTTTTCCGGAGGTATAGGTCGGGAAGCGAGCTCGTTGGAAGGAGAACTGTGGTGCGACCCAAAACGGTCCAAAAGATGGCCGAAGCTTCCAACGAGTGGCGAACGCTCGTCCGGTGTCAGAAACCACTGGAAATGCACTTGCAGCGAAGGAAACGGGCTGAGCTCGAGGACTTCTGGTGCTCGTCCCAAGAAAACGCGAGCGGGAATGCCCCGGACTCAGTTTTCTCGTCCTGGGGTAAAAAGCGGTCCCCCGACGGTTTCTTCCCTTTGCTCCGTATTGGTCATAAGTCTTTCGATCTTCGGGTCTCGTGCTCCGAGGACTTCAACCCACACTCCTGGCATGCTCCCTGACACGTTTTCCGGAGGTATAGGTCGGGAAGCGAGCTCGTTGGAGGGAGAACTGTGGTGCGACCCAAAACGGTCCAAAAGATGGCCGAAGCTTCCAACGAGTGGCGAACGCTCGTCCGGTGTCAGAAACCACTGGAAATGCACTTGCAGCGAAGGAAACGGGCTGAGCTCGAGGACTTCCGGTGCTCGTCCCAAGAAAACGCGAGCGGGAATGCCCCGGACTCAGTTTTCTCGTCCTGGGGTAAAAAGCGGTCCCCCGACGGTTTCTTCCCTTTGCTCCGTATTGGTCATAAGTCTTTCGATCTTCGGGTCTCGTGCTCCGAGGACTTCAACCCACACTCCTGGCATGCTCCCTGACACGTTTTCCGGAGGTATAGGTCGGGAAGCGAGCTCGTTGGAGGGAGAACTGTGGTGCGACCCAAAACGGTCCAAAAGATGGCCGAAGCTTCCAACGAGTGGCGAACGCTCGTCCGGTGTCAGAAACCACTGGAAATGCACTTGCAGCGAAGGAAACGGGCTGAGCTCGAGGACTTCCGGTGCTCGTCCCAAGAAAACGCGAGCGGGAATGCCCCGGACTCAGTTTTCTCGTCCTGGGGTAAAAAGCGGTCCCCCGACGGTTTCTTCCCTTTGCTCCGTATTGGTCATAAGTCTTTCGATCTTCGGGTCTCGTGCTCCGAGGACTTCAACCCACACTCCTGGCATGCTCCCTGACACGTTTTCCGGAGGTATAGGTCGGGAAGCGAGCTCGTTGGAGGGAGAACTGTGGTGCGACCCAAAACGGTCCAAAAGATGGCCGAAGCTTCCAACGAGTGGCGAACGCTCGTCCGGTGTCAGAAACCACTGGAAATGCACTTGCAGCGAAGGAAACGGGCTGAGCTCGAGGACTTCCGGTGCTCGTCCCAAGAAAACGCGAGCGGGAATGCCCCGGACTCAGTTTTCTCGTCCTGGGGTAAAAAGCGGTCCCCCGACGGTTTCTTCCCTTTGCTCCGTATTGGTCATAAGTCTTTCGATCTTCGGGTCTCGTGCTCCGAGGACTTCAACCCACACTCCTGGCATGCTCCCTGACACGTTTTCCGGAGGTATAGGTCGGGAAGCGAGCTCGTTGGAGGGAGAACTGTGGTGCGACCCAAAACGGTCCAAAAGATGGCCGAAGCTTCCAACGAGTGGCGAACGCTCGTCCGGTGTCAGAAACCACTGGAAATGCACTTGCAGCGAAGGAAACGGGCTGAGCTCGAGGACTTCCGGTGCTCGTCCCAAGAAAACGCGAGCGGGAATGCCCCGGACTCAGTTTTCTCGTCCTGGGGTAAAAAGCGGTCCCCCGACGGTTTCTTCCCTTTGCTCCGTATTGGTCATAAGTCTTTCGATCTTCGGGTCTCGTGCTCCGAGGACTTCAACCCACACTCCTGGCATGCTCCCTGACACGTTTTCCGGAGGTATAGGTCGGGAAGCGAGCTCGTTGGAGGGAGAACTGTGGTGCGACCCAAAACGGTCCAAAAGATGGCCGAAGCTTCCAACGAGTGGCGAACGCTCGTCCGGTGTCAGAAACCACTGGAAATGCACTTGCAGCGAAGGAAACGGGCTGAGCTCGAGGACTTCCGGTGCTCGTCCCAAGAAAACGCGAGCGGGAATGCCCCGGACTCAGTTTTCTCGTCCTGGGGTAAAAAGCGGTCCCCCGACGGTTTCTTCCCTTTGCTCCGTATTGGTCATAAGTCTTTCGATCTTCGGGTCTCGTGCTCCGAGGACTTCAACCCACACTCCTGGCATGCTCCCTGACACGTTTTCCGGAGGTATAGGTCGGGAAGCGAGCTCGTTGGAGGGAGAACTGTGGTGCGACCCAAAACGGTCCAAAAGATGGCCGAAGCTTCCAACGAGTGGCGAACGCTCGTCCGGTGTCAGAAACCACTGGAAATGCACTTGCAGCGAAGGAAACGGGCTGAGCTCGAGGACTTCCGGTGCTCGTCCCACGAAAACGCGAGCGGGAATGCCCCGGACTCAGTTTTCTCGTCCTGGGGTAAAAAGCGGTCCCCCGACGGTTTCTTCCCTTTGCTCCGTATTGGTCATAAGTCTTTCGATCTTCGGGTCTCGTGCTCCGAGGACTTCAACCCACACTCCTGGCATGCTCCCTGACACGTTTTCCGGAGGTATAGGTCGGGAAGCGAGCTCGTTGGAGGGAGAACTGTGGTGCGACCCAAAACGGTCCAAAAGAAGGCCGAAGCTTCCAACGAGTGGCGAACGCTCGTCCGGTGTCAGAAACCACTGGAAATGCACTTGCAGCGAAGGAAACGGGCTGAGCTCGAGGACTTCCGGTGCTCGTCCCAAGAAAACGCGAGCGGGAATGCCCCGGACTCAGTTTTCTCGTCCTGGGGTAAAAAGCGGTCCCCCGACGGTTTCTTCCCTTTGCTCCGTATTGGTCATAAGTCTTTCGATCTTCGGGTCTCGTGCTCCGAGGACTTCAACCCACACTCCTGGCATGCTCCCTGTCACGTTTTCCGGAGGTATAGGTCGGGAAGCGAGCTCGTTGGAAGGAGAACTGTGGTGCGACCCAAAACGGTCCAAAAGATGGCCGAAGCTTCCAACGAGTGGCGAACGCTCGTCCGGTGTCAGAAACCACTGGAAATGCACTTGCAGCGAAGGAAACGGGCTGAGCTCGAGGACTTCCGGTGCTCGTCCCAAGAAAACGCGAGCGGGAATGCCCCGGACTCAGTTTTCTCGTCCTGGGGTAAAAAGCGGTCCCCCGACGGTTTCTTCCCTTTGCTCCGTATTGGTCATAAGTCTTTCGATCTTCGGGTCTCGTGCTCTGAGGACTTCAACCCACACTCCTGGCATGCTCCCTGACACGTTTTCCGGAGGTATAGGTCGGGAAGCGAGCTCGTTGGAGGGAGAACTGTGGTGCGACCCAAAACGGTCCAAAAGATGGCCGAAGCTTCCAACGAGTGGCGAACGCTCGTTCGGTGTCAGAAACCACTGGAAATGCACTTGCAGCGAATGAAACGGGCTGAGCTCGAGGACTTCCGGTGCTCGTCCCAAGAAAACGCGAGCGGGAATGCCTCGGACTCAGTTTTCTCGTCCTGGGGTAAAAAGCGGTCCCCCGACGGTTTCTTCCCTTTGCTCCGTATTGGTCATAAGTCTTTCGATCTTCGGGTCTCGTGCTCCGAGGACTTCAACCCACACTCCTGGCATGCGCCCTGACACGTTTTCCGGAGGTATAGGTCGGGAAGCGAGCTCGTTGGAGGGAGAACTGTGGTGCGACCCAAAACGGTCCAAAAGATGGTCGAAGCTTCCAACGAGTGGCGAACGCTCGTCCGGTGTCAGAAACCACTGGAAATGCACTTGCAGCGAAGGAAACGGGCTGAGCTCGAGGACTTCCGGTGCTCGTCCCAAGAAAACGCGAGCCGGAATGCCCCGAACTCAGTTTTCTCGTCCTGGGGTAAAAAGCGGTCCCCCGACGGTTTCTTCCCTTTGCTCCGTATTGGTCATAAGTCTTTCGATCTTCGGGTCTCGTGCTCCGAGGACTTCAACCCACACTCCTGTCATGCTCCCTGACACGTTTTCCGGAGGTATACGTCGGGAAGCGAGCTCGTTGGAGGGAGAACTGTGGTGCGACCCAAAACGGTCCAAAAGATGGCCGAAGCTTCCAACGAGTGGCGAACGCTCGTCCGGTGTCAGAAACCACTGGAAATGCACTTGCAGCGAAGGAAACGGGCTGAGCTCGAGGACTTCCGGTGCTCGTCCCAAGAAAATGCGAGCGGGAATGCCCCGGACTCAGTTTTCTCGTCCTGGGGTAAAAAGCGGTCCCCCGACGGTTTCTTCCCTTTGCTCCGTATTGGTCATAAGTCTTTCGATCTTCGGGTCTCGTGCTCCGAGGACTTCAACCCACACTCCTGGCATGCTCCCTGACACGTTTTCCGGAGGTATAGGTCGGGAAGCGAGCTCGTTGGAGGGAGAACTGTGGTGCGACCCAAAACGGTCCAAAAGATGGCCGAAGCTTCCAACGAGTGGCGAACGCTCGTCCGGTGTCAGAAACCACTGGAAATGCACTTGCAGCGAAGGAAACGGGCTGAGCTCGAGGACTTCCGGTGCTCGTCCCAAGAAAACGCGAGCGGGAATGCCCCGGACTCAGTTTTCTCGTCCTGGGGTAAAAAGGGGTCCCCCGACGGTTTCTTCCCTTTGCTCCGTATTGGTCATAAGTCTTTCGATCTTCGGGTCTCGTGCTCCGAGGACTTCAACCCACACTCCTGGCATGCTCCCTGACACGTTTTCCGGAGGTATAGGTCGGGAAGCGAGCTCGTTGGAGGGAGAACTGTGGTGCGACCCAAAACGGTCCAAAAGATGGCCGAAGCTTCCAACGAGTGGCGAACGCTCGTCCGGTGTCAGAAACCACTGGAAATGCACTTGCAGCGAAGGAAACGGGCTGAGCTCGAGGACTTCCGGTGCTCGTCCCAAGAAAACGCGAGCGGGAATGCCCCGGACTCAGTTTTCTCGTCCTGGGGTAAAAAGCGGTCCCCCGACGGTTTCTTCCCTTTGCTCCGTATTGGTCATAAGTCTTTCGATCTTCGGGTCTCGTGCTCCGAGGACTTCAACCCACACTCCTGGCATGCTCCCTGACACGTTTTCCGGAGGTATAGGTCGGGAAGCGAGCTCGTTGGAGGGAGAACTGTGGTGCGACCCAAAACGGTCCAAAAGATGGCCGAAGCTTCCAACGAGTGGCGAACGCTCGTCCGGTGTCAGAAACCACTGGAAATGCACTTGCAGCGAAGGAAACGGGCTGAGCTCGAGGACTTCCGGTGCTCGTCCCAAGAAAACGCGAGCGGGAATGCCCCGGACTCAGTTTTCTCGTCCTGGGGTAAAAAGCGGTCCCCCGACGGTTTCTTCCCTTTGCTCCGTATTGGTCATAAGTCTTTCGATCTTCGGGTCTCGTGCTCCGAGGACTTCAACCCACACTTCTGGCATGCTCGCTGACACGTTTTCCGGAGGTATAGGTCGGGAAGCGAGCTCGTTGGAGGGAGAACTGTGGTGCGACCCAAAACGGTCCAAAAGATGGCCGAAGCTTCCAACGAGTGGCGAACGCTCGTCCGGTGTCAGAAACCACTGGAAATGCACTTGCAGCGAAGGAAACGGGCTGAGCTCGAGGACTTCCGGTGCTCGTCCCAAGAAAACGCGAGCGGGAATGCCCCGGACTCAGTTTTCTCGTCCTGGGGTAAAAAGCGGTCCCCCGACGGTTTCTTCCCTTTGCTCCGTATTGGTCATAAGTCTTTCGATCTTCGGGTCTCGTGCTCCGAGGACTTCAACCCACACTCCTGGCATGCTCCCTGACACGTTTTCCGGAGGTATAGGTCGGGAAGCGAGCTCGTTGGAGGGAGAACTGTGGTGCGACCCAAAACGGTCCAAAAGATGGCCGAAGCTTCCAACGAGTGGCGAACGCTCGTCCGGTGTCAGAAACCACTGGAAATGCACTTGCAGCGAAGGAAACGGGCTGAGCTCGAGGACTTCCGGTGCTCGTCCCAAGAAAACGCGAGCGGGAATGCCCCGGACTCAGTTTTCTCGTCCTGGGGTAAAAAGCGGTCCCCCGACGGTTTCTTCCCTTTGCTCCGTATTGGTCATAAGTCTTTCGATCTTCGGGTCTCGTGCTCCGAGGACTTCAACCCACACTCCTGGCATGCTCCCTGACACGTTTTCCGGAGGTATAGGTCGGGAAGCGAGCTCGTTGGAGGGAGAACTGTGGTGCGACCCAAAACGGTCCAAAAGAAGGCCGAAGCTTCCAACGAGTGGCGAACGCTCGTCCGGTGTCAGAAACCACTGGAAATGCACTTGGAGCGAAGGAAACGGGCTGAGCTCGAGGACTTCCGGTGCTCGTCCCAAGAAAACGCGAGCGGGAATGCCCCGGACTCAGTTTTCTCGTCCTGGGGTAAAAAGCGGTCCCCCGACGGTTTCTTCCCTTTGCTCCGTATTGGTCATAAGTCTTTCGATCTTCGGGTCTCGTGCTCCGAGGACTTCAACCCACACTCCTGGCATGCTCCCTGACACGTTTTCCGGAGGTATAGGTCGGGAAGCGAGCACGTTGGAGGGAGAACTGTGGTGCGACCCAAAACGGTCCAAAAGATGGCCGAAGCTTCCAACGAGTGGCGAACGCTCGTCCGGTGTCAGAAACCACTGGAAATGCACTTGCAGCGAAGGAAACGGGCTGAGCTCGAGGACTTCCGGTGCGCGTCCCAAGAAAACGCGAGCGGGAATGCCCCGGACTCAGTTTTCTCGTCCTGGGGTAAAAAGCGGTCCCCCGACGGTTTCTTCCCTTTGCTCCGTATTGGTCATAAGTCTTTCGATCTTCGGGTCTCGTGCTCCGAGGACTTCAACCCACACTCCTGGCATGCTCCCTGACACGTTTTCTGGAGGTATAGGTCGGGAAGCGAGCACGTTGGAGGGAGAACTGTGGTGCGACCCAAAACGGTCCAAAAGATGGCCGAAGCTTCCAACGAGTGGCGAACGCTCGTCCGGTGTCAGAAACCACTGGAAATGCACTTGCAGCGAAGGAAACGGGCTGAGCTCGAGGACTTCCGGTGCTCGTCCCAAGAGAACGCGAGCGGGAATGCCCCGGACTCAGTTTTCTCGTCCTGGGGTAAAAAGCGGTCCCCCGACGGTTTCTTCCCTTTGCTCCGTATTGGTCATAAGTCTTTCGATCTTCGGGTCTCGTGCTCCGAGGACTTCAACCCACACTTCTGGCATGCTCCCTGACACGTTTTCCGGAGGTATAGGTCGGGAAGCGAGCTCGTTGGAGGGAGAACTGTGGTGCGACCCAAAACGGTCCAAAAGATGGCCGAAGCTTCCAACGAGTGGCGAACGCTCGTCCGGTGTTAGAAACCACTGGAAATGCACTTGCAGCGAAGGAAACGGGCTGAGCTCGAGGACTTCCGGTGCTCGTCCCAAGAAAACGCGAGCGGGAATGCCCCGGACTCAGTTTTCTCGTCCTGGGGTAAAAAGCGATCCCCCGACGGTTTCTTTCCTTTGCTCCGTATTGGTCATAATTCTTTCGATCTTCGGGTCTCGTGCTCCGAGGACTTCAACCCACACTCCTGGCATGCTCCCTGACACGTTTTCCGGAGGTATAGGTCGGGAAGCGAGCTCGTTGCAGGGAGAACTGTGGTGCGACCCAAAACGGTCCAAAAGATGGCCGAAGCTTCCAACGAGTGGCGAACGCTCGTCCGGTGTCAGAAACCACTGGAAATGCACTTGCAGCGAAGGAAACGGGCTGAGCTCGAGGACTTCCGGTGCGCGTCCCAAGAAAACGCGAGCGGGAATGCCCCGGACTCAGTTTTCTCGTCCTGGGGTAAAAAGCGGTCCCCTGACGGTTTCTTCCCTTTGCTCCGTATTGGTCATAAGTCTTTCGATCTTCGGGTCTCGTGCTCCGAGGACTTCAACCCACACTCCTGGCATGCTCCCTGACACGTTTTCTGGAGGTATAGGTCGGGAAGCGAGCACGTTGGAGGGAGAAATGTGGTGCGACCCAAAACGGTCCAAAAGATGGCCGAAGCTTCCAACGAGTGGCGAACGCTCGTCCGGTGTCAGAAACCACTGGAAATGCACTTGCAGCGAAGGAAACAGGCTGAGCTCGAGGACTTCCGGTGCTCGTCCCAAGAAAACGCGAGCGGGAATGCCCCGGACTCAGTTTTCTCGTCCTGGGGTAAAAAGCGGTCCCCCGACGGTTTCTTCCCTTTGCTCCGTATTGGTCATAAGTCTTTCGATCTTCGGGTCTCGTGCTCCGAGGACTTCAACCCACACTCCTGGCATGCTCCTTGACACGTTTTCCGGAGGTATAGGTCGGGAAGCGAGCTCGTTGGAGGGAGAACTGTGGTGCGACCCAAAACGGTCCAAACGATGGCCGAAGCTTCCAACGAGTGGCGAACGCTCGTCCGGTGTCAGAAACCACTGGAAATGCACTTGCAGCGAAGGAAACGGGCTGAGCTCGAGGACTTCCGGTGCTCGTCCCAAGAGAACGCGAGCGGGAATGCCCCGGACTCAGTTTTCTCGTCCTGGGGTAAAAAGCGGTCCCCCGACGGTTTCTTCCCTTTGCTCCGTATTGGTCATAAGTCTTTCGATCTTCGGGTCTCGTGCTCCGAGGACTTCAACCCACACTCCTGGCATGCTCCCTGACACGTTTTCCGGAGGTATAGGTCGGGAAGCGAGCTCGTTGGAGGGAGAACTGTGGTGCGACCCAAAACGGTCCAAAAGATGGCCGAAGCTTCCAACGAGTGGCGAACGCTCGTCCGGTGTTAGAAACCACTGGAAATGCACTTGCAGCGAAGGAAACGGGCTGAGCTCGAGGACTTCCGGTGCTCGTCCCAAGAAAACGCGAGCGGGAATGCCCCGGACTCAGTTTTCTCGTCCTGGGGTAAAAAGCGGTCCCCCGACGGTTTCTTTCCTTTGCTCCGTATTGGTCATAATTCTTTCGATCTTCGGGTCTCGTGCTCCGAGGACTTCAACCCACACTCCTGGCATGCTCCCTGACACGTTTTCCGGAGGTATAGGTCGGGAAGCGAGCTCGTTGGAGGGAGAACTGTGGTGCGACCCAAAACGGTCCAAAAGATGGCCGAAGCTTCCAACGAGTGGCGAACGCTCGTCCGGTGTCAGAAACCACTGGAAATGCACTTGCAGCGAAGGAAACGGGCTGAGCTCGAGGACTTCCGGTGCTCGTCCCAAGAGAACGCGAGCGGGAATGCCCCGGACTCAGTTTTCTCGTCCTGGGGTAAAAAGCGGTCCCCCGACGGTTTCTTCCCTTTGCTCCGTATTGGTCATAAGTCTTTCGATCTTCGGGTCTCGTGCTCCGAGGACTTCAACCCACACTCCTGGCATGCTCCCTGACACGTTTTCCGGAGGTATAGGTCGGGAAGCGAGCTCGTTGGAGGGAGAACTGTGGTGCGACCCAAAACGGTCCAAAAGATGGCCGAAGCTTCCAACGAGTGGCGAACGCTCGTCCGGTGTTAGAAACCACTGGAAATGCACTTGCAGCGAAGGAAACGGGCTGAGCTCGAGGACTTCCGGTGCTCGTCCCAAGAAAACGCGAGCGGGAATGCCCCGGACTCAGTTTTCTCGTCCTGGGGTAAAAAGCGGTCCCCCGACGGTTTCTTTCCTTTGCTCCGTATTGGTCATAATTCTTTCGATCTTCGGGTCTCGTGCTCCGAGGACTTCAACCCACACTCCTGGCATGCTCCCTGACACGTTTTCCGGAGGTATAGGTCGGGAAGCGAGCTCGTTGGAGGGAGAACTGTGGTGCGACCCAAAACGGTCCAAAAGATGGCCGAAGCTTCCAACGAGTGGCGAACGCTCGTCCGGTGTCAGAAACCACTGGAAATGCACTTGCAGCGAAGGAAACGGGCTGAGCTCGAGGACTTCCGGTGCTCGTCCCAAGAAAACGCGAGCGGGAATGCCCCGGACTCAGTTTTCTCGTCCTGGGGTAAAAAGCGGTCCCCCGACGGTTTCTTCCCTTTGCTCCGTATTGGTCATAAGTCTTTCGATCTTCGGGTCTCGTGCTCCGAGGACTTCAACCCACACTCCTGGCATGCTCCCTGACACGTTTTCCGGAGGTATAGGTCGGGAAGCGAGCTCGTTGGAGGGAGAACTGTGGTGCGACCCAAAACGGTCCAAAAGATGGCCGAAGCTTCCAACGAGGGGCGAACGCTCGTCCGGTGTCAGAAACCACTGGAAATGCACTTGCAGCGAAGGAAACGGGCTGAGCTCGAGGACTTCCGGTGCTCGTCCCAAGAAAACGCGAGCGGGAATGCCCCGGACTCAGTTTTCTCGTCCTGGGGTAAAAAGCGGTCCCCCGACGGTTTCTTCCCTTTGCTCCGTATTGGTCATAAGTCTTTCGATCTTCGGGTCTCGTGCTCCGAGGACTTCAACCCACACTCCTGGCATGCTCCCTGACACGTTTTCCGGAGGTATAGGTCGGGAAGCGAGCTCGTTGGAGGGAGAACTGTGGTGCGACCCAAAACGGTCCAAAAGATGGCCGAAGCTTCCAACGAGTGGCGAACGCTCGTCCGGTGTCAGAAACCACTGGAAATGCACTTGCAGCGAAGGAAACGGGCTGAGCTCGAGGACTTCCGGTGCTCGTCCCAAGAAAACGCGAGCGGGAATGCCCCGGACTCAGTTTTCTCGTCCTGGGGTAAAAAGCGGTCCCCCGACGGTTTCTTCCCTTTGCTCCGTATTGGTCATAAGTCTTTCGATCTTCGGGTCTCGTGCTCCGAGGACTTCAACCCACACTCCTGGCATGCTCCCTGACACGTTTTCCGGAGGTATAGGTCGGGAAGCGAGCTCGTTGGAGGGAGAACTGTGGTGCGACCCAAAACGGTCCAAAAGATGGTCGAAGCTTCCAACGAGTGGCGAACGCTCGTCCGGTGTCAGAAACCACTGGAAATGCACTTGCAGCGAAGGAAACGGGCTGAGCTCGAGGACTTCCGGTGCTCGTCCCAAGAAAACGCGAGCGGGAATGCCCCGGACTCAGTTTTCTCGTCCTGGGGTAAAAAGCGGTCCCCCCGACGGTTTCTTCCCTTTGCTCCGTATTGGTCATAAGTCTTTCGATCTTCGGGTCTCGTGCTCCGAGGACTTCAACCCACACTCCTGGCATGCTCCCTGACACGTTTTCCGGAGGTATAGGTCGGGAAGCGAGCTCGTTGGAGGGAGAACTGTGGTGCGACCCAAAACGGTCCAAAAGATGGCCGAAGCTTCCAACGAGTGGCGAACGCTCGTCCGGTGTCAGAAACCACTGGAAATGCACTTGCAGCGAAGGAAACGGGCTGAGCTCGAGGACTTCCGGTGCTCGTCCCAAGAAAACGCGAGCGGGAATGCCCCGGATTCAGTTTTCTCGTCCTGGGGTAAAAAGCGATCCCCCGACGGTTTCTTCCCTTTGCTTCGTATTGGTCATAAGTCTTTCGATCTTCGGGTCTCGTGCTCCGAGGACTTCAACGCACACTCCTGGCATGCTCCCTGTCACGTTTTCCGGAGGTATAGGTCGGGAAGCGAGCTCGTTGGAGGGAGAACTGAGGTGCGACCCAAAACGGTCCAAAAGATGGCCGAAGCTTCCAACGAGTGGCGAACGCTCGTCCGTTGTCAGAAACCACTGGAAATGCACTTGCAGCGAAGGAAACGGGCTGAGCTCGAGGACTTCCGGTGCTCGTCCCAAGAAAACGCGAGCGGGAATGCCCCGGACTCAGTTTTCTCGTCCTGGGGTAAAAAGCGGTCCCCCGACGGTTTCTTCCCTTTGCTCCGTATTGGTCATAAGTCTTTCGATCTTCGGGTCTCGTGCTCCGAGGACTTCAACCCACACTCCTGGCATGCTCCCTGACACGTTTTCCGGAGGTATAGGTCGGGAAGCGAGCTCGTTGGAGGGAGAACTGTGGTGCGACCCAAAACGGTCCAAAAGATGGCCGAAGCTTCCAACGAGTGGCGAACGCTCGTCCGGTGTCAGAAACCACTGGAAATGCACTTGCAGCGAAGGAAACGGGCTGAGCTCGAGGACTTCCGGTGCTCGTCCCAAGAAAACGCGAGCGGGAATGCCCCGGATTCAGTTTTCTCGTCCTGGGGTAAAAAGCGATCCCCCGACGGTTTCTTCCCTTTGCTTCGTATTGGTCATAAGTCTTTCGATCTTCGGGTCTCGTGCTCCGAGGACTTCAACGCACACTCCTGGCATGCTCCCTGTCACGTTTTCCGGAGGTATAGGTCGGGAAGCGAGCTCGTTGGAGGGAGAACTGAGGTGCGACCCAAAACGGTCCAAAAGATGGCCGAAGCTTCCAACGAGTGGCGAACGCTCGTCCGTTGTCAGAAACCACTGGAAATGCACTTGCAGCGAAGGAAACGGGCTGAGCTCGAGGACTTCCGGTGCTCGTCCCAAGAAAACGCGAGCGGGAATGCCCCGGACTCAGTTTTCTCGTCCTGGGGTAAAAAGCGGTCCCCCGACGGTTTCTTCCCTTTGCTCCGTATTGGTCATAAGTCTTTCGATCTTCGGGTCTCGTGCTCCGAGGACTTCAACCCACACTCCTGGCATGCTCCCTGACACGTTTTCCGGAGGTATAGGTCGGGAAGCGAGCTCGTTGGAGGGAGAACTGTGGTGCGACCCAAAACGGTCCAAAAGATGGCCGAAGCTTCCAACGAGTGGCGAACGCTCGTCCGGTGTCAGAAACCACTGGAAAGGCACTTGCAGCGAAGGAAACGGGCTGAGCTCGAGGACTTCCGGTGCTCGTCCCAAGAAAACGCGAGCGGGAATGCCCCGGACTCAGTTTTCTCGTCCTGGGGTAAAAAGCGGTCCCCCGACGGTTTCTTCCCTTTGCTCCGTATTGGTCATAAGTCTTTCGATCTTCGGGTCTCGTGCTCCGAGGACTTCAACCCACACTCCTGGCATGCTCCCTGACACGTTTTCCGGACGTATAGGTCGGGAAGCGAGCTCGTTGGAGGGAGAACTGTGGTGCGACCCAAAACGGTCCAAAAGATGGCCGAAGCTTCCAACGAGTGGCGAACGCTCGTCCGGTGTAAGAAACCACTGGAAATGCACTTGCAGCGAAGGAAACGGGCTGAGCTCGAGGACTTCCGGTGCTCGTCCCAAGAAAACGCGAGCGGGAATGCCCCGGACTCAGTTTTCTCGTCCTGGGGTAAAAAGCGGTCCCCCGACGGTTTCTTCCCTTTGCTCCGTATTGGTCATAAGTCTTTCGATCTTCGGGTCTCGTGCTCCGAGGACTTCAACCCACACTCCTGGCATGCTCCCTGACACGTTTTCCGGAGGTATAGGTCGGGAAGCGAGCTCGTTGGAGGGAGAACTGTGGTGCGACCCAAAACGGTCCAAAAGATGGCCGAAGCTTCCAACGAGTGGCGAACGCTCGTCCGGTGTCAGAAACCACTGGAAATGCACTTGCAGCGAAGGAAACGGGCTGAGCTCGAGGACTTCCGGTGCTCGTCCCAAGAAAACGCGAGCGGGAATGCCCCGGACTCAGTTTTCTCGTCCTGGGGTAAAAAGCGGTCCCCCGACGGTTTCTTCCCTTTGCTCCGTATTGGTCATAAGTCTTTCGATCTTCGGGTCTCGTGCTCCGAGGACTTCAACCCACACTCCTGGCATGCTCCCTGACACGTTTTCCGGAGGTATAGGTCGGGAAGCGAGCTCGTTGGAGGGAGAACTGTGGTGCGACCCAAAACGGTCCAAAAGATGGCCGAAGCTTCCAACGAGTGGCGAACGCTCGTCCGGTGTCAGAAACCACTGGAAATGCACTTGCAGCGAAGGAAACGGGCTGAGCTCGAGGACTTCCGGTGCTCGTCCCAAGAAAACGCGAGCGGGAATGCCCCGGACTCAGTTTTCTCGTCCTGGGGTAAAAAGCGGTCCCCCGACGGTTTCTTCCCTTTGCTCCGTATTGGTCATAAGTCTTTCAATCTTCGGGTCTCGTGCTCCGAGGACTTCAACCCACACTCCTGGCATGCTCCCTGACACGTTTTCCGGAGGTATAGGTCGGGAAGCGAGCTCGTTGGAGGGAGAACTGTGGTGCGACCCAAAACGGTCCAAAAGATGGCCGAAGCTTCCAACGAGTGGCGAACGCTCGTCCGGTGTCAGAAACCACTGGAAATGCACTTGCAGCGAAGGAAACGGGCTGAGCTCGAGGACTTCCGGTGCTCGTCCCAAGAAAACGCGAGCGGGAATGCCCCGGACTCAGTTTTCTCGTCCTGGGGTAAAAAGCGGTCCCCCGACGGTTTCTTCCCTTTGCTCCGTATTGGTCATAAGTCTTTCGATCTTCGGGTCTCGTGCTCCGAGGACTTCAACCCACACTCCTGGCATGCTCCCTGACACGTTTTCCGGAGGTATAGGTCGGGAAGCGAGCTCGTTGGAGGGAGAACTGTGGTGCGACCCAAAACGGTCCAAAAGATGGCCGAAGCTTCCAACGAGTGGCGAACGCTCGTCCGGTGTCAGAAACCACTGGAAATGCACTTGCAGCGAAGGAAACGGGCTGAGCTCGAGGACTTCCGGTGCTCGTCCCAAGAAAACGCGAGCGGGAATGCCCCGGACTCAGTTTTCTCGTCCTGGGGTAAAAAGCGGTCCCCCGACGGTTTCTTCCCTTTGCTCCGTATTGGTCATAAGTCTTTCAATCTTCGGGTCTCGTGCTCCGAGGACTTCAACCCACACTCCTGGCATGCTCCCTGACACGTTTTCCGGAGGTATAGGTCGGGAAGCGAGCTCGTTGGAGGGAGAACTGTGGTGCGACCCAAAACGGTCCAAAAGATGGCCGAAGCTTCCAACGAGTGGCGAACGCTCGTCCGGTGTCAGAAACCACTGGAAATGCACTTGCAGCGAAGGAAACGGGCTGAGCTCGAGGACTTCCGGTGCTCGTCCCAAGAAAACGCGAGCGGGAATGCCCCGGACTCAGTTTTCTCGTCCTGGGGTAAAAAGCGGTCCCCCGACGGTTTCTTCCCTTTGCTCCGTATTGGTCATAAGTCTTTCGATCTTCGGGTCTCGTGCTCCGAGGACTTCAACCCACACTCCTGGCATGCTCCCTGACACGTTTTCCGGAGGTATAGGTCGGGAAGCGAGCTCGTTGGAGGGAGAACTGTGGTGCGACCCAAAACGGTCCAAAAGATGGCCGAAGCTTCCAACGAGTGGCGAACGCTCGTCCGGTGTCAGAAACCACTGGAAATGCACTTGCAGCGAAGGAAACGGGCTGAGCTCGAGGACTTCCGGTGCTCGTCCCAAGAAAACGCGAGCGGGAATGCCCCGGACTCAGTTTTCTCGTCCTGGGGTAAAAAGCGGTCCCCCGACGGTTTCTTCCCTTTGCTCCGTATTGGTCATAAGTCTTTCAATCTTCGGGTCTCGTGCTCCGAGGACTTCAACCCACACTCCTGGCATGCTCCCTGACACGTTTTCCGGAGGTATAGGTCGGGAAGCGAGCTCGTTGGAGGGAGAACTGTGGTGCGACCCAAAACGGTCCAAAAGATGGCCGAAGCTTCCAACGAGGGGCGAACGCTCGTCCGGTGTCAGAAACCACTGGAAATGCACTTGCAGCGAAGGAAACGGGCTGAGCTCGAGGACTTCCGGTGCTCGTCCCAAGAAAACGCGAGCGGGAATGCCCCGGACTCAGTTTTCTCGTCCTGGGGTAAAAACCGGTCCCCCGACGGTTTCTTCCCTTTGCTACGTATTGGTCATAAGTCTTTCGATCTTCGGGTCTCGTGCTCCGAGGACTTCAACCCACACTCCTGGCATGCTCCCTGACACGTTTTCCGGAGGTATAGGTCGGGAAGCGAGCTCGTTGGAGGGAGAACTGTGGTGCGACCCAAAACGGTCCAAAAGATGGCCGAAGCTTCCAACGAGTGGCGAACGCTCGTCCGGTGTCAGAAACCACTGGAAATGCACTTGCAGCGAAGGAAACGGGCTGAGCTCGAGGACTTCCGGTGCTCGTCCCAAGAAAACGCGAGCGGGAATGCCCCGGACTCAGTTTTCTCGTCCTGGGGTAAAAAGCGGTCCCCCCACGGTTTCTTCCCTTTGCTCCGTATTGGTCATAAGTCTTTCGATCTTCGGGTCTCGTGCTCCGAGGACTTCAACCCACACTCCTGGCATGCTCCCTGACACGTTTTCCGGAGGTATAGGTCGGGAAGCGAGCTCGTTGGAGGGAGAACTGTGGTGCGACCCAAAATGGTCCAACAGATGGCCGAAGCTTCCAACGAGTGGCGAACGCTCGTCCGGTGTCAGAAACCACTGAAAATGCACTTGCAGCGAAGGAAACGGGCTGAGCTCGAGGACTTCCGGTGCTCGTCCCAAGAAAACGCGAGCGGGAATGCCCCGGACTCAGTTTTCTCGTCCTGGGGTAAAAAGCGGTCCCCCGACGGTTTCTTCCCTTTGCTCCGTATTGGTCATAAGTCTTTCGATCTTCGGGTCTCGTGCTCCGAGGACTTCAACCCACACTCCTGGCATGCTCCCTGACACGTTTTCCGGAGGTATAGGTCGGGAAGCGAGCTCGTTGGAGGGAGAACTGTGGTGCGACCCAAAACGGTCCAAAAGATGGCCGAAGCTTCCAACGAGTGGCGAACGCTCGTCCGGTGTCAGAAACCACTGGAAATGCACTTGCAGCGAAGGAAACGGGCTGAGCTCGAGGACTTCCGGTGCTCGTCCCAAGAAAACGCGAGCGGGAATGCCCCGGACTCAGTTTTCTCATCCTGGGGTAAAAAGCGGTCCCCCGACGGTTTCTTCCCTTTGCTCCGTATTGGTCATAAGTCTTTCGATCTTCGGGTCTCGTGCTCCGAGGACTTCAACCCACACTCCTGGCATGCTCCCTGACACGTTTTCCGGAGGTATAGGTCGGGAAGCGAGCTCGTTGGAGGGAGAACTGTGGTGCGACCCAAAACGGTCCAAAAGATGGCCGAAGCTTCCAACGAGGGGCGAACGCTCGTCCGGTGTCAGAAACCACTGGAAATGCACTTGCAGCGAAGGAAACGGGCTGAGCTCGAGGACTTCCGGTGCTCGTCCCAAGAAAACGCGAGCGGGAATGCCCCGGACTCAGTTTTCTCGTCCTGGGGTAAAAACCGGTCCCCCGACGGTTTCTTCCCTTTGCTCCGTATTGGTCATAAGTCTTTCGATCTTCGGGTCTCGTGCTCCGAGGACTTCAACCCACACTCCTGGCATGCTCCCTGACACGTTTTCCGGAGGTATAGGTCGGGAAGCGAGCTCGTTGGAGGGAGAACTGTGGTGCGACCCAAAACGGTCCAAAAGATGGCCGAAGCTTCCAACGAGTGGCGAACGCTCGTCCGGTGTCAGAAACCACTGGAAATGCACTTGCAGCGAAGGAAACGGGCTGAGCTCGAGGACTTCCGGTGCTCGTCCCAAGAAAACGCGAGCGGGAATGCCCCGGACTCAGTTTTCTCGTCCTGGGGTAAAAAGCGGTCCCCCCACGGTTTCTTCCCTTTGCTCCGTATTGGTCATAAGTCTTTCGATCTTCGGGTCTCGTGCTCCGAGGACTTCAACCCACACTCATGGCATGCTCCCTGACACGTTTTCCGGAGGTATAGGTCGGGAAGCGAGCTCGTTGGAGGGAGAACTGTGGTGCGACCCAAAACGGTCCAAAAGATGGTCGAAGCTTCCAACGAGTGGCGAACGCTCGTCCGGTGTCAGAAACCACTGGAAATGCACTTGCAGCGAAGGAAACGGGCTGAGCTCGAGGACTTCCGGTGCTCGTCCCAAGAAAACGCGAGCGGGAATGCCCCGGACTCAGTTTTCTCGTCCTGGGGTAAAAAGCGGTCCCCCGACGGTTTCTTCCCTTTGCTCCGTATTGGTCATAAGTCTTTCGATCTTCGGGTCTCGTGCTCCGAGGACTTCAACCCACACTCCTGGCATGCTCCCTGACACGTTTTCCGGAGGTATAGGTCGGGAAGCGAGCTCGTTGGAGGGAGAACTGTGGTGCGACCCAAAACGGTCCAAAAGATGGCCGAAGCTTCCAACGAGTGGCGAACGCTCGTCCGGTGTCAGAAACCACTGGAAATGCACTTGCAGCGAAGGAAACGGGCTGAGCTCGAGGACTTCCGGTGCTCGTCGCAAGAAAACGCGAGCGGGAATGCCCCGGACTCAGTTTTCTCGTCCTGGGGCAAAAAGCGGTCCCCCGACGGTTTCTTCCCTTTGCTCCGTATTGGTCATAAGTCTTTCGATCTTCGGGTCTCGTGCTCCGAGGACTTCAACCCACACTCCTGGCATGCTCCCTGACACGTTTTCCGGAGGTATAGGTCGGGAAGCGAGCTCGTTGGAGGGAGAACTGTGGTGCGACCCAAAACGGTCCAAAAGATGGCCGAAGCTTCCAACGAGTGGCGAACGCTCGTCCGGTGTCAGAAACCACTGGAAATGCACTTGCAGCGAAGGAAACGGGCTGAGCTCGAGGACTTCCGGTGCTCGTCGCAAGAAAACGCGAGCGGGAATGCCCCGGACTCAGTTTTCTCGTCCTGGGGCAAAAAGCGGTCCCCCGACGGTTTCTTCCCTTTGCTCCGTATTGGTCATAAGTCTTTCGATCTTCGGGTCTCGTGCTCCGAGGACTTCAACCCACACTCCTGGCATGCTCCCTGACACGTTTTCCGGAGGTATAGGTCGGGAAGCGAGCTCGTTGGAGGGAGAACTGTGGTGCGACCCAAAACGGTCCAAAAGATGGCCGAAGCTTCCAACGAGTGGCGAACGCTCGTCCGGTGTCAGAAACCACTGGAAATGCACTTGCAGCGAAGGAAAGGGGCTGAGCTCGAGGAGTTCCGGTGCTCGTCCCAAGAAAACGCGAGCGGGAATGCCCCGGACTCAGTTTTCTCGTCCTGGGGCAAAAAGCGGTCCCCCGACGGTTTCTTCCCGTTGCTCCGTATTGGTCATAAGTCTTTCGATCTTCGGGTCTCGTGCTCCGAGGACTTCAACCCACACTCATGGCATGCTCCCTGACACGTTTTCCGGAGGTATAGGTCGGGAAGCGAGCTCGTTGGAGGGAGAACTGTGGTGCGACCCAAAACGGTCCAAAAGATGGCCGAAGCTTCCAACGAGTGGCGAACGCTCGTCCGGTGTCAGAAACCACTGGAAATGCACTTGCAGCGAAGGAAACGGGCTGAGCTCGAGGACTTCCGGTGCTCGTCGCAAGAAAACGCGAGCGGGAATGCCCCGGACTCAGTTTTCTCGTCCTGGGGCAAAAAGCGGTCCCCCGACGGTTTCTTCCCTTTGCTCCGTATTGGTCATAAGTCTTTCGATCTTCGGGTCTCGTGCTCCGAGGACTTCAACCCACACTCCTGGCATGCTCCCTGACACGTTTTCCGGAGGTATAGGTCGGGAAGCGAGCTCGTTGGAGGGAGAACTGTGGTGCGACCCAAAACGGTCCAAAAGATGGCCGAAGCTTCCAACGAGTGGCGAACGCTCGTCCGGTGTCAGAAACCACTGGAAATGCACTTGCAGCGAAGGAAACGGGCTGAGCTCGAGGACTTCCGGTGCTCGTCCCAAGAAAACGCGAGCGGGAATGCCCCGGACTCAGTTTTCTCGTCCTGGGGTAAAAACCGGTCCCCCCACGGTTTCTTCCCTTTGCTCCGTATTGGTCATAAGTCTTTCGATCTTCGGGTCTCGTGCTCCGAGGACTTCAACCCACACTCATGGCATGCTCCCTGACACGTTTTCCGGAGGTATAGGTCGGGAAGCGAGCTCGTTGGAGGGAGAACTGTGGTGCGACCCAAAATGGTCCAAAAGATGGCCGAAGCTTCCAACGAGTGGCGAACGCTCGTCCGGTGTCAGAAACCACTGGAAATGCACTTGCAGCGAAGGAAACGGGCTGAGCTCGAGGACTTCCGGTGCTCGTCCCAAGAAAACGCGAGCGGGAATGCCCCGGACTCAGTTTTCTCGTCCTGGGGTAAAAAGCGGTCCCCCGACGGTTTCTTCCCTTTGCTCCGTATTGGTCATAAGTCTTTCGATCTTCGGGTCTCGTGCTCCGAGGACTTCAACCCACACTCCTGGCATGCTCCCTGACACGTTTTCCGGAGGTATAGGTCGGGAAGCGAGCTCGTTGGAGGGAGAACTGTGGTGCGACCCAAAACGGTCCAAAAGATGGCCGAAGCTTCCAACGAGTGGCGAACGCTCGTCCGGTGTCAGAAACCACTGGAAATGCACTTGCAGCGAAGGAAACGGGCTGAGCTCGAGGACTTCCGGTGCTCGTCCCAAGAAAACGCGAGCGGGAATGCCCCGGACTCAGTTTTCTCGTCCTGGGGTAAAAAGCGGTCCCCCGACGGTTTCTTCCCTTTGCTCCGTATTGGTCATAAGTCTTTCGATCTTCGGGTCTCGTGCTCCGAGGACTTCAACCCACACTCCTGGCATGCTCCCTGACACGTTTTCCGGAGGTATAGGTCGGGAAGCGAGCTCGTTGGAGGGAGAACTGTGGTGCGACCCAAAACGGTCCAAAAGATGGCCGAAGCTTCCAACGAGGGGCGAACGCTCGTCCGGTGTCAGAAACCACTGGAAATGCACTTGCAGCGAAGGAAACGGGCTGAGCTCGAGGACTTCCGGTGCTCGTCCCAAGAAAACGCGAGCGGGAATGCCCCGGACTCAGTTTTCTCGTCTTGGGGTAAAAACCGGTCCCCCGACGGTTTCTTCCCTTTGCTCCGTATTGGTCATAAGTCTTTCGATCTTCGGGTCTCGTGCTCCGAGGACTTCAACCCACACTCCTGGCATGCTCCCTGACACGTTTTCCGGAGGTATAGGTCGGGAAGCGAGCTCGTTGGAGGGAGAACTGTGGTGCGACCCAAAACGGTCCAAAAGATGGCCGAAGCTTCCAACGAGTGGCGAACGCTCGTCCGGTGTCAGAAACCACTGGAAATGCACTTGCAGCGAAGGAAACGGGCTGAGCTCGAGGACTTCCGGTGCTCGTCCCAAGAAAACGCGAGCGGGAATGCCCCGGACTCAGTTTTCTCGTCCTGGGGTAAAAAGCGGTCCCCCCACGGTTTCTTCCCTTTGCTCCGTATTGGTCATAAGTCTTTCGATCTTCGGGTCTCGTGCTCCGAGGACTTCAACCCACACTCATGGCATGCTCCCTGACACGTTTTCCGGAGGTATAGGTCGGGAAGCGAGCTCGTTGGAGGGAGAACTGTGGTGCGACCCAAAACGGTCCAAAAGATGGCCGAAGCTTCCAACGAGTGGCGAACGCTCGTCCGGTGTCAGAAACCACTGGAAATGCACTTGCAGCGAAGGAAACGGGCTGAGCTCGAGGACTTCCGGTGCTCGTCCCAAGAAAACGCGAGCGGGAATGCCCCGGACTCAGTTTTCTCGTCCTGGGGTAAAAAGCGGTCCCCCGACGGTTTCTTCCCTTTGCTCCGTATTGGTCATAAGTCTTTCGATCTTCGGGTCTCGTGCTCCGAGGACTTCAACCCACACTCCTGGCATGCTCCCTGACACGTTTTCCGGAGGTATAGGTCGGGAAGCGAGCTCGTTGGAGGGAGAACTGTGGTGCGACCCAAAACGGTCCAAAAGATGGCCGAAGCTTCCAACGAGTGGCGAACGCTCGTCCGGTGTCAGAAACCACTGGAAATGCACTTGCAGCGAAGGAAACGGGCTGAGCTCGAGGACTTCCGGTGCTCGTCGCAAGAAAACGCGAGCGGGAATGCCCCGGACTCAGTTTTCTCGTCCTGGGGCAAAAAGCGGTCCCCCGACGGTTTCTTCCCTTTGCTCCGTATTGGTCATAAGTCTTTCGATCTTCGGGTCTCGTGCTCCGAGGACTTCAACCCACACTCCTGGCATGCTCCCTGACACGTTTTCCGGAGGTATAGGTCGGGAAGCGAGCTCGTTGGAGGGAGAACTGTGGTGCGACCCAAAACGGTCCAAAAGATGGCCGAAGCTTCCAACGAGTGGCGAACGCTCGTCCGGTGTCAGAAACCACTGGAAATGCACTTGCAGCGAAGGAAACGGGCTGAGCTCGAGGACTTCCGGTGCTCGTCGCAAGAAAACGCGAGCGGGAATGCCCCGGACTCAGTTTTCTCGTCCTGGGGCAAAAAGCGGTCCCCCGACGGTTTCTTCCCTTTGCTCCGTATTGGTCATAAGTCTTTCGATCTTCGGGTCTCGTGCTCCGAGGACTTCAACCCACACTCCTGGCATGCTCCCTGACACGTTTTCCGGAGGTATAGGTCGGGAAGCGAGCTCGTTGGAGGGAGAACTGTGGTGCGACCCAAAACGGTCCAAAAGATGGCCGAAGCTTCCAACGAGTGGCGAACGCTTGTCCGGTGTCAGAAACCACTGGAAATGCACTTGCAGCGAAGGAAAGGGGCTGAGCTCGAGGAGTTCCGGTGCTCGTCCCAAGAAAACGCGAGCGGGAATGCCCCGGACTCAGTTTTCTCGTCCTGGGGCAAAAAGCGGTCCCCCGACGGTTTCTTCCCTTTGCTCCGTATTGGTCATAAGTCTTTCGATCTTCGGGTCTCGTGCTCCGAGGACTTCAACCCACACTCATGGCATGCTCCCTGACACGTTTTCCGGAGGTATAGGTCGGGAAGCGAGCTCGTTGGAGGGAGAACTGTGGTGCGACCCAAAACGGTCCAAAAGATGGCCGAAGCTTCCAACGAGTGGCGAACGCTCGTCCGGTGTCAGAAACCACTGGAAATGCACTTGCAGCGAAGGAAACGGGCTGAGCTCGAGGACTTCCGGTGCTCGTCGCAAGAAAACGCGAGCGGGAATGCCCCGGACTCAGTTTTCTCGTCCTGGGGCAAAAAGCGGTCCCCCGACGGTTTCTTCCCTTTGCTCCGTATTGGTCATAAGTCTTTCGATCTTCGGGTCTCGTGCTCCGAGGACTTCAACCCACACTCCTGGCATGCTCCCTGACACGTTTTCCGGAGGTATAGGTCGGGAAGCGAGCTCGTTGGAGGGAGAACTGTGGTGCGACCCAAAACGGTCCAAAAGATGGCCGAAGCTTCCAACGAGTGGCGAACGCTCGTCCGGTGTCAGAAACCACTGGAAATGCACTTGCAGCGAAGGAAACGGGCTGAGCTCGAGGACTTCCGGTGCTCGTCGCAAGAAAACGCGAGCGGGAATGCCCCGGACTCAGTTTTCTCGTCCTGGGGCAAAAAGCGGTCCCCCGACGGTTTCTTCCCTTTGCTCCGTATTGGTCATAAGTCTTTCGATCTTCGGGTCTCGTGCTCCGAGGACTTCAACCCACACTCCTGGCATGCTCCCTGACACGTTTTCCGGAGGTATAGGTCGGGAAGCGAGCTCGTTGGAGGGAGAACTGTGGTGCGACCCAAAACGGTCCAAAAGATGGCCGAAGCTTCCAACGAGTGGCGAACGCTCGTCCGGTGTCAGAAACCACTGGAAATGCACTTGCAGCGAAGGAAAGGGGCTGAGCTCGAGGACTTCCGGTGCTCGTCCCAAGAAAACGCGAGCGGGAATGCCCCGGACTCAGTTTTCTCGTCCTGGGGTAAAAAGCGGTCCCCCCACGGTTTCTTCCCTTTGCTCCGTATTGGTCATAAGTCTTTCGATCTTCGGGTCTCGTGCTCCGAGGACTTCAACCCACACTCCTGGCATGCTCCCTGACACGTTTTCCGGAGGTATAGGTCGGGAAGCGAGCTCGTTGGAGGGAGAACTGTGGTGCGACCCAAAACGGTCCAAAAGATGGCCGAAGCTTCCAACGAGTGGCGAACGCTCGTCCGGTGTCAGAAACCACTGGAAATGCACTTGCAGCGAAGGAAACGGGCTGAGCTCGAGGACTTCCGGTGCTCGTCCCAAGAAAACGCGAGCGGGAATGCCCCGGACTCAGTTTTCTCGTCCTGGGGTAAAAAGCGGTCCCCCGACGGTTTCTTCCCTTTGCTCCGTATTGGTCATAAGTCTTTCGATCTTCGGGTCTCGTGCAACGAGGACTTCAACCCACACTCCTGGCATGCTCCCTGACACGTTTTCCGGAGGTATAGGTCGGGAAGCGAGCTCGTTGGAGGGAGAACTGTGGTGCGACCCAAAACGGTCCAAAAGATGGCCGAAGCTTCCAACGAGTGGCGAACGCTCGTCCGGTGTCAGAAACCACTGGAAATGCACTTGCAGCGAAGGAAAGGGGCTGAGCTCGAGGACTTCCGGTGCTCGTCCCAAGAAAACGCGAGCGGGAATGCCCCGGACTCAGTTTTCTCGTCCTGGGGCAAAAAGCGGTCCCCCGACGGTTTCTTCCCTTTGCTCCGTATTGGTCATAAGTCTTTCGATCTTCGGGTCTCGTGCTCCGAGGACTTCAACCCACACTCCTGGCATGCTCCCTGACACGTTTTCCGGAGGTATAGGTCGGGAAGCGAGCTCGTTGGAGGGAGAACTGTGGTGCGACCCAAAACGGTCCAAAAGATGGCCGAAGCTTCCAACGAGGGGCGAACGCTCGTCCGGTGTCAGAAACCACTGGAAATGCACTTGCAGCGAAGGAAACGGGCTGAGCTCGAGGACTTCCGGTGCTCGTCCCAAGAAAACGCGAGCGGGAATGCCCCGGACTCAGTTTTCTCGTCCTGGGGTAAAAACCGGTCCCCCGACGGTTTCTTCCCTTTGCTCCGTATTGGTCATAAGTCTTTCGATCTTCGGGTCTCGTGCTCCGAGGACTTCAACCCACACTCCTGGCATGCTCCCTGACACGTTTTCCGGAGGTATAGGTCGGGAAGCGAGCTCGTTGGAGGGAGAACTGTGGTGCGACCCAAAACGGTCCAAAAGATGGCCGAAGCTTCCAACGAGTGGCGAACGCTCGTCCGGTGTCAGAAACCACTGGAAATGCACTTGCAGCGAAGGAAACGGGCTGAGCTCGAGGACTTCCGGTGCTCGTCCCAAGAAAACGCGAGCGGGAATGCCCCGGACTCAGTTTTCTCGTCCTGGGGTAAAAAGCGGTCCCCCCACGGTTTCTTCCCTTTGCTCCGTATTGGTCATAAGTCTTTCGATCTTCGGGTCTCGTGCTCCGAGGACTTCAACCCACACTCCTGGCATGCTCCCTGACACGTTTTCCGGAGGTATAGGTCGGGAAGCGAGCTCGTTGGAGGGAGAACTGTGGTGCGACCCAAAACGGTCCAAAAGATGGCCGAAGCTTCCAACGAGTGGCGAACGCTCGTCCGGTGTCAGAAACCACTGGAAATGCACTTGCAGCGAAGGAAACGGGCTGAGCTCGAGGACTTCCGGTGCTCGTCCCAAGAAAACGCGAGCGGGAATGCCCCGGACTCAGTTTTCTCGTCCTGGGGTAAAAAGCGGTCCCCCCACGGTTTCTTCCCTTTGCTCCGTATTGGTCATAAGTCTTTCGATCTTCGGGTCTCGTGCTCCGAGGACTTCAACCCACACTCCTGGCATGCTCCCTGACACGTTTTCCGGAGGTATAGGTCGGGAAGCGAGCTCGTTGGAGGGAGAACTGTGGTGCGACCCAAAACGGTCCAAAAGATGGCCGAAGCTTCTAACGAGTGGCGAACGCTCGTCCGGTGTCAGAAACCACTGGAAATGCACTTGCAGCGAAGGAAACGGGCTGAGCTCGAGGACTTCCGGTGCTCGTCCCAAGAAAACGCGAGCGGGAATGCCCCGGACTCAGTTTTCTCGTCCTGGGGTAAAAAGCGGTCCCCCGACGGTTTCTTCCCTTTGCTCCGTATTGGTCATAAGTCTTTCGATCTTCGGGTCTCGTGCTCCGAGGACTTCAACCCACACTCCTGGCATGCTCCCTGACACGTTTTCCGGAGGTATAGGTCGGGAAGCGAGCTCGTTGGAGGGAGAACTGTGGTGCGACCCAAAACGGTCCAAAAGATGGCCGAAGCTTCCAACGAGTGGCGAACGCTCGTCCGGTGTCAGAAACCACTGGAAATGCACTTGCAGCGAAGGAAACGGGCTGAGCTCGAGGACTTCCGGTGCTCGTCCCAAGAAAACGCGAGCGGGAATGCCCCGGACTCAGTTTTCTCGTCCTGGGGCAAAAAGTGGTCCCCCGACGGTTTCTTCCCTTTGCTCCGTAATTGTCAGAAGTCTTTCGATCTTCGGGTCTCGTGCTCCGAGGACTTCAACCCACACTCCTGGCATGCTCACTGACACGTTTTCCGGAGGTATAGGTCGGGAAGCGAGCTCGTTGGAGGGAGAACTGTGGTGCGACCCAAAACGGTCCAAAAGATGGCCGAAGCTTCCAACGAGTGGCGAACGCTCGTCCGGTGTCAGAAACCACTGGAAATGCACTTGCAGCGAAGAAAACGGGCTGAGCTCGAGGACTTCCGGTGCTCGTCCCAAGAAAACGCGAGCGGGAATGCCCCGGACTCAGTTTTCTCGTCCTGGGGTAAAAAGCGGTCCCCCGACGGTTTCTTCCCTTTGCTCCGTATTGGTCATAAGTCTTTCGATCTTCGGGTCTCGTGCTCCGAGGACTTCAACCCACACTCCTGGCATGCTCCCTGACACGTTTTCCGGAGGTATAGGTCGGGAAGCGAGCTCGTTGGAGGGAGAACTGTGGTGCGACCCAAAACGGTCCAAAAGATGGCCGAAGCTTCCAACGAGGGGCGAACGCTCGTCCGGTGTCAGAAACCACTGGAAATGCACTTGCAGCGAAGGAAACGGGCTGAGCTCGAGGACTTCCGGTGCTCGTCCCAAGAAAACGCGAGCGGGAATGCCCCGGACTCAATTTTCTCGTCCTGGGGTAAAAAGCGGTCCCCCGACGGTTTCTTCCCTTTGCTCCGTATTGGTCATAAGTCTTTCGATCTTCGGGTCTCGTGCTCCGAGGACTTCAACCCACACTCCTGGCATGCTCCCTGACACGTTTTCCGGAGGTATAGGTCGGGAAGCGAGCTCGTTGGAGGGAGAACAGTGGTGCGACCCAAAACGGTCCAAAAGATGGCCGAAGCTTCCAACGAGGGGCGAACGCTCGTCCGGTGTCAGAAACCACTGGAAATGCACTTGCAGCGAAGGAAACGGGCTGAGCTCGAGGACTTCCGGTGCTCGTCCCAAGAAAACGCGAGCGGGAATGCCCCGGACTCAGTTTTCTCGTCCTGGGGTAAAAAGCGGTCCCCCGACGGTTTCTTCCCTTTGCTCCGTATTGGTCATAAGTCTTTCGATCTTCGGGTCTCGTGCTCCGAGGACTTCAACCCACACTCCTGGCATGCTCCCTGACACGTTTTCCGGAGGTATAGGTCGGGAAGCGAGCTCGTTGGAGGGAGAACTGTGGTGCGACCCAAAACGGTCCAAAAGATGGCCGAAGCTTCCAACGAGGGGCGAACGCTCGTCCGGTGTCAGAAACCACTGGAAATGCACTTGCAGCGAAGGAAACGGGCTGAGCTCGAGGACTTCCGGTGCTCGTCCCAAGAAAACGCGAGCGGGAATGCCCCGGACTCAGTTTTCTCGTCCTGGGGTAAAAAGCGGTCCCCCGACAGTTTCTTCCCTTTGCTCCGTATTGGTTATAAGTCTTTCGATCTTCGGGTCTCGTGCTCCGAGGACTTCAACCCACACTCTTGGCATGCTCCCTGACACGTTTTCCGGAGGTATAGGTCGGGAAGCGAGCTCGTTGGAGGGAGAACTGTGGTGCGACCCAAAACGGTCCAAAAGATGGCCGAAGCTTCCAACGAGGGGCGAACGCTCGTCCGGTGTCAGAAACCACTGGAAATGCACTTGCAACGAAGGAAACGGGCTGAGCTCGAGGACTTCCGGTGCTCGTCCCAAGAAAACGCGAGCGGGAATGCCCCGGACTCAGTTTTCTCGTCCTGGGGTAAAAAGCGGTCCCCCGACGGTTTCTTCCCTTTGCTCCGTATTGGTCATAAGTCTTTCGATCTTCGGGTCTCGTGCTCCGAGGACTTCAACCCACACTCCTGGCATGCTCCCTGACACGTTTTCCGGAGGTATAGGTCGGGAAGCGAGCTCGTTGGAGGGAGAACTGTGGTGCGACCCAAAACGGTCCAAAAGATGGCCGAAGCTTCCAACGAGGGGCGAACGCTCGTCCGGTGTCAGAAACCACTGGAAATGCACTTGCAGCGAAGGAAACGGGCTGAGCTCGAGGACTTCCGGTGCTCGTCCCAAGAAAACGCGAGCGGGAATGCCCCGGACTCAGTTTTCTCGTCCTGGGGTAAAAAGCGGTCCCCCGACGGTTTCTTCCCTTTGCTCCGTATTGGTCATAAGTCTTTCGATCTTCGGGTCTCGTGCTCCGAGGACTTCAACCCACACTCCTGGCATGCTCCCTGACACGTTTTATGGAGGTATAGGTCGGGAAGCGAGCTCGTTGGAGGGAGAACTGTGGTGCGACCCAAAACGGTCCAAAAGATGGCCGAAGCTTCCAACGAGGGGCGAACGCTCGTCCGGTGTCAGAAACCACTGGAAATGCACTTGCAGCGAAGGAAACGGGCTGAGCTCGAGGACTTCCGGTGCTCGTCGCAAGAAAACGCGAGCGGGAATGCCCCGGAATCAGTTTTCTCGTCCTGGGGCAAAAAGCGGTCCCCCGACGGTTTCTTCCCTTTGCTCCGTATTGGTCATAAGTCTTTCGATCTTCGGGTCTCGTGCTCCGAGGACTTCAACCCACACTCCTGGCATGCTCCCTGACACGTTTTCCGGAGGTATAGGTCGGGAAGCGAGCTCGTTGGAGGGAGAACTGTGGTGCGACCCAAAACGGTCCAAAAGATGGCCGAAGCTTCCAACGAGTGGCGAACGCTCGTCCGGTGTCAGAAACCACTGGAAATGCACTTGCAGCGAAGGAAACGGGCTGAGCTCGAGGACTTCCGGTGCTCGTCCCAAGAAAACGCGAGCGGGAATGCCCCGGACTCAGTTTTCTCGTCCTGGGGCAAAAAGCGGTCCCCCGACGGTTTCTTCCCTTTGCTCCGTATTGGTCATAAGTCTTTCGATCTTCGGGTCTCGTGCTCCGAGGACTTCAACCCACACTCCTGGCATGCTCCCTGACACGTTTTCCGGAGGTATAGGTCGGGAAGCGAGCTCGTTGGAGGGAGAACTGTGGTGCGACCCAAAACGGTCCAAAAGATGGCCGAAGCTTCCAACGAGTGGCGAACGCTCGTCCGGTGTCAGAAACCACTGGAAATGCACTTGCAGCGAAGGAAACGGGCTGAGCTCGAGGACTTCCGGTGCTCGTCGCAAGAAAACGCGAGCGGGAATGCCCCGGACTCAGTTTTCTCGTCCTGGGGCAAAAAGCGGTCCCCCGACGGTTTCTTCCCTTTGCTCCGTATTGGTCATAAGTCTTTCGATCTTCGGGTCTCGTGCTCCGAGGACTTCAACCCACACTCCTGGCATGCTCCCTGACACGTTTTCCGGAGGTATAGGTCGGGAAGCGAGCTCGTTGGAGGGAGAACTGTGGTGCGACCCAAAACGGTCCAAAAGATGGCCGAAGCTTCCAACGAGTGGCGAACGCTCGTCCGGTGTCAGAAACCACTGGAAATGCACTTGCAGCGAAGGAAACGGGCTGAGCTCGAGGACTTCCGGTGCTCGTCCCAAGAAAACGCGAGCGGGAATGCCCCGGACTCAGTTTTCTCGTCCTGGGGCAAAAAGCGGTCCCCCGACGGTTTCTTCCCTTTGCTCCGTATTGGTCATAAGTCTTTCGATCTTCGGGTCTCGTGCTCCGAGGACTTCAACCCACACTCCTGGCATGCTCCCTGACACGTTTTCCGGAGGTATAGGTCGGGAAGCGAGCTCGTTGGAGGGAGAACTGTGGTGCGACCCAAAACGGTCCAAAAGATGGCCGAAGCTTCCAACGAGTGGCGAACGCTCGTCCGGTGTCAGAAACCACTGGAAATGCACTTGCAGCGAAGGAAACGGGCTGAGCTCGAGGACTTCCGGTGCTCGTCGCAAGAAAACGCGAGCGGGAATGCCCCGGACTCAGTTTTCTCGTCCTGGGGCAAAAAGCGGTCCCCCGACGGTTTCTTCCCTTTGCTCCGTATTGGTCATAAGTCTTTCGATCTTCGGGTCTCGTGCTCCGAGGACTTCAACCCACACTCCTGGCATGCTCCCTGACACGTTTTCCGGAGGTATAGGTCGGGAAGCGAGCTCGTTGGAGGGAGAACTGTGGTGCGACCCAAAACGGTCCAAAAGATGGCCGAAGCTTCCAACGAGTGGCGAACGCTCGTCCGGTGTCAGAAACCACTGGAAATGCACTTGCAGCGAAGGAAACGGGCTGAGCTCGAGGACTTCCGGTGCTCGTCCCAAGAAAACGCGAGCGGGAATGCCCCGGACTCAGTTTTCTCGTCCTGGGGCAAAAAGCGGTCCCCCCGACGGTTTCTTCCCTTTGCTCCGTATTGGTCATAAGTCTTTCGATCTTCGGGTCTCGTGCTCCGAGGACTTCAACCCACACTCCTGGCATGCTCCCTGACACGTTTTCCGGAGGTATAGGTCGGGAAGCGAGCTCGTTGGAGGGAGAACTGTGGTGCGACCCAAAACGGTCCAAAAGATGGCCGAAGCTTCCAACGAGTGGCGAACGCTCGTCCGGTGTCAGAAACCACTGGAAATGCACTTGCAGCGAAGGAAACGGGCTGAGCTCGAGGACTTCCGGTGCTCGTCCCAAGAAAACGCGAGCGGGAATGCCCCGGACTCAGTTTTCTCGTCCTGGGGTAAAAAGCGGTCCCCCGACGGTTTCTTCCCTTTGCTCCGTATTGGTCATAAGTCTTTCGATCTTCGGGTCTCGTGCTCCGAGGACTTCAACCCACACTCCTGGCATGCTCCCTGACACGTTTTCCGGAGGTATAGGTCGGGAAGCGAGCTCGTTGGAGGGAGAACTGTGGTGCGACCCAAAACGGTCCAAAAGATGGCCGAAGCTTCCAACGAGTGGCGAACGCTCGTTCGGTGTCAGAAACCACTGGAAATGCACTTGCAGCGAAGGAAACGGGCTGAGCTCGAGGACTTCCGGTGCTCGTCGCAAGAAAACGCGAGCGGGAATGCCCCGGACTCAGTTTTCTCGTCCTGGGGCAAAAAGCGGTCCCCCGACGGTTTCTTCCCTTTGCTCCGTATTGGTCATAAGTCTTTCGATCTTCGGGTCTCGTGCTCCGAGGACTTCAACCCACACTCCTGGCATGCTCCCTGACACGTTTTCCGGAGGTATAGGTCGGGAAGCGAGCTCGTTGGAGGGAGAACTGTGGTGCGACCCAAAACGGTCCAAAAGATGGCCGAAGCTTCCAACGAGTGGCGAACGCTCGTCCGGTGTCAGAAACCACTGGAAATGCATTTGCAGCGAAGGAAACGGGCTGAGCTCGAGGACTTCCGATGCTCGTCGCAAGAAAACGCGAGCGGGAATGCCCCGGACTCAGTTTTCTCGTCCTGGGGCAAAAAGCGGTCCCCCGACGGTTTCTTCCCTTTGCTCCGTATTGGTCATAAGTCTTTCGATCTTCGGGTCTCGTGCTCCGAGGACTTCAACCCACACTCCTGGCATGCTCCCTGACACGTTTTCCGGAGGTATAGGTCGGGAAGCGAGCTCGTTGGAGGGAGAACTCTGGTGCGACCCAAAACGGTCCAAAAGATGGCCGAAGCTTCCAACGAGTGGGGAACGCTCGTCCGGTGTCAGAAACCACTGGAAATGCACTTGCAGCGAAGGAAACGGGCTGAGCTCGAGGACTTCCGGTGCTCGTCCCAAGAAAACGCGAGCGGGAATGCCCCGGACTCAGTTTTCTCGTCCTGGGGTAAAAAGCGGTCCCCCGACGGTTTCTTCCCTTTGCTCCGTATTGGTCATAAGTCTTTCGATCTTCGGGCCTCGTGCTCCGAGGACTTCAACCCACACTCCTGGCATGCTCCCTGACACGTTTTCCGGAGGTATAGGTCGGGAAGCGAGCTCGTTGGAGGGAGAACTGTGGTGCGACCCAAAACGGTCCAAAAGATGGCCGAAGCTTCCAACGAGTGGCGAACGCTCGTCCGGTGTCAGAAACCACTGGAAATGCACTTGCAGCGAAGGAAACGGGCTGAGCTCGAGGACTTCCGGTGCTCGTCCCAAGAAAACGCGAGCGGGAATGCCCCGGACTCAGTTTTCTCGTCCTGGGGTAAAAAGCGGTCCCCCGACGGTTTCTTCCCTTTGCTCCGTATTGGTCATAAGTCTTTCGATCTTCGGGTCTCGTGCTCCGAGGACTTCAACCCACACTCCTGGCATGCTCCCTGACACGTTTTCCGGAGGTATAGGTCGGGAAGCGAGCTCGTTGGAGGGAGAACTGTGGTGCGACCCAAAACGGTCCAAAAGATGGCCGAAGCTTCCAACGAGTGGCGAACGCTCGTCCGGTGTCAGAAACCACTGGAAATGCACTTGCAGCGAAGGAAACGGGCTGAGCTCGAGGACTTCCGGTGCTCGTCGCAAGAAAACGCGAGCGGGAATGCCCCGGACTCAGTTTTCTCGTCCTGGGGCATAAAGCGGTCCCCCGACGGTTTCTTCCCTTTGCTCCGTATTGGTCATAAGTCTTTCGATCTTCGGGTCTCGTGCTCCGAGGACTTCAACCCACACTCCTGGCATGCTCCCTGACACGTTTTCCGGAGGTATAGGTCGGGAAGCGAGCTCGTTGGAGGGAGAACTGTGGTGCGACCCAAAACGGTCCAAAAGATGGCCGAAGCTTCCAACGAGTGGCGAACGCTCGTCCGGTGTCAGAAACCACTGGAAATGCACTTGCAGCGAAGGAAACGGGCTGAGCTCGAGGACTTCCGGTGCTCGTCCCAAGAAAACGCGAGCGGGAATGCCCCGGACTCAGTTTTCTCGTCCTGGGGTAAAAAGCGGTCCCCCGACGGTTTCTTCCCTTTGCTCCGTATTGGTCATAAGTCTTTCGATCTTCGGGTCTCGTGCTCCGAGGACTTCAACCCACACTCCTGGCATGCTCCCTGACACGTTTTCCGGAGGTATAGGTCGGGAAGCGAGCTCGTTGGAGGGAGAACTGTGGTGCGACCCAAAACGGTCCAAAAGATGGCCGAAGCTTCCAACGAGTGGCGAACGCTCGTCCGGTGTCAGAAACCACTGGAAATGCACTTGCAGCGAAGGAAACGGGCTGAGCTCGAGGACTTCCGGTGCTCGTCCCAAGAAAACGCGAGCGGGAATGCCCCGGACTCAGTTTTCTCGTCCTGGGGCAAAAAGCGGTCCCTCGACGGTTTCTTCCCTTTGCTCCGTATTGGTCATAAGTCTTTCGATCTTCGGGTCTCGTGCTCCGAGGACTTCAACCCACACTCCTGGCATGCTCCCTGACACGTTTTCCGGAGGTATAGGTCGGGAAGCGAGCTCGTTGGAGGGAGAACTGTGGTGCGACCCAAAACGGTCCAAAAGATGGCCGAAGCTTCCAACGAGTGGCGAACGCTCGTCCGGTGTCAGAAACCACTGGAAATGCACTTGCAGCGAAGGAAACGGGCTGAGCTCGAGGACTTCCGGTGCTCGTCCCAAGAAAACGCGAGCGGGAATGCCCCGGACTCAGTTTTCTCGTCCTGGGGCAAAAAGCGGTCCCTCGACGGTTTCTTCCCTTTGCTCCGTATTGGTCATAAGTCTTTCGATCTTCGGGTCTCGTGCTCCGAGGACTTCAACCCACACTCCTGGCATGCTCCCTGACACGTTTTCCGGAGGTATAGGTCGGGAAGCGAGCTCGTTGGAGGGAGAACTGTGGTGCGACCCAAAACGGTCCAAAAGATGGCCGAAGCTTCCAACGAGTGGCGAACGCTCGTCCGGTGTCAGAAACCACTGGAAATGCACTTGCAGCGAAGGAAACGGGCTGAGCTCGAGGACTTCCAGTGCTCGTCCCAAGAAAACGCGAGCGGGAATGCCCCGGACTCAGTTTTCTCGTCCTGGGGTAAAAAGCGGTCCCCCGACGGTTTCTTCCCTTTGCTCCGTATTGGTCATAAGTCTTTCGATCTTCGGGTCTCGTGCTCCGAGGACTTCAACCCACACTCCTGGCATGCTCCCTGACACGTTTTCCGGAGGTATAGGTCGGGAAGCGAGCTCGTTGGAGGGAGAACTGTGGTGCGACCCAAAACGGTCCAAAAGATGGCCGAAGCTTCCAACGAGTGACGAACGCTCGTCCGGTGTCAGAAACCACTGGAAATGCACTTGCAACGAAGGAAACGGGCTGAGCTCGAGGACTTCCGGTGCTCGTCGCAAGAAAACGCGAGCGGGAATGCCCCGGACTCAGTTTTCTCGTCCTGGGGCAAAAAGCGGTCCCCCGACGGTTTCTTCCCTTTGCTCCGTATTGGTCATAAGTCTTTCGATCTTCGGGTCTCGTGCTCCGAGGACTTCAACCCACACTCCTGGCATGCTCCCTGACACGTTTTCCGGAGGTATAGGTCGGGAAGCGAGCTCGTTGGAGGGAGAACTGTGGTGCGACCCAAAACGGTCCAAAAGATGGCCGAAGCTTCCAACGAGTGGCGAACGCTCGTCCGGTGTCAGAAACCACTGGAAATGCACTTGCAGCGAAGGAAACGGGCTGAGCTCGAGGACTTCCGGTGCTCGTCCCAAGAAAACGCGAGCGGGAATGCCCCGGACTCAGTTTTCTCGTCCTGGGGTAAAAAGCGGTCCCCCGACGGTTTCTTCCCTTTGCTCCGTATTGGTCATAAGTCTTTCGATCTTCGGGTCTCGTGCTCCGAGGACTTCAACCCACACTCCTGGCATGCTCCCTGACACGTTTTCCGGAGGTATAGGTCGGGAAGCGAGCTCGTTGGAGGGAGAACTGTGGTGCGACCCAAAACGGTCCAAAAGATGGCCGAAGCTTCCAACGAGTGGCGAACGCTCGTCCGGTGTCAGAAACCACTGGAAATGCACTTGCAGCGAAGGAAACGGGCTGAGCTCGAGGACTTCCGGTGCTCGTCCCAAGAAAACGCGAGCGGGAATGCCCCGGACTCAGTTTTCTCGTCCTGGGGCAAAAAGCGGTCCCTCGACGGTTTCTTCCCTTTGCTCCGTATTGGTCATAAGTCTTTCGATCTTCGGGTCTCGTGCTCCGAGGACTTCAACCCACACTCCTGGCATGCTCCCTGACACGTTTTCCGGAGGTATAGGTCGGGAAGCGAGCTCGTTGGAGGGAGAACTGTGGTGCGACCCAAAACGGTCCAAAAGATGGCCGAAGCTTCCAACGAGTGGCGAACGCTCGTCCGGTGTCAGAAACCACTGGAAATGCACTTGCAGCGAAGGAAACGGGCTGAGCTCGAGGACTTCCGGTGCTCGTCCCAAGAAAACGCGAGCGGGAATGCCCCGGACTCAGTTTTCTCGTCCTGGGGCAAAAAGCGGTCCCTCGACGGTTTCTTCCCTTTGCTCCGTATTGGTCATAAGTCTTTCGATCTTCGGGTCTCGTGCTCCGAGGACTTCAACCCACACTCCTGGCATGCTCCCTGACACGTTTTCCGGAGGTATAGGTCGGGAAGCGAGCTCGTTGGAGGGAGAACTGTGGTGCGACCCAAAACGGTCCAAAAGATGGCCGAAGCTTCCAACGAGTGGCGAACGCTCGTCCGGTGTCAGAAACCACTGGAAATGCACTTGCAGCGAAGGAAACGGGCTGAGCTCGAGGACTTCCAGTGCTCGTCCCAAGAAAACGCGAGCGGGAATGCCCCGGACTCAGTTTTCTCGTCCTGGGGTAAAAAGCGGTCCCCCGACGGTTTCTTCCCTTTGCTCCGTATTGGTCATAAGTCTTTCGATCTTCGGGTCTCGTGCTCCGAGGACTTCAACCCACACTCCTGGCATGCTCCCTGACACGTTTTCCGGAGGTATAGGTCGGGAAGCGAGCTCGTTGGAGGGAGAACTGTGGTGCGACCCAAAACGGTCCAAAAGATGGCCGAAGCTTCCAACGAGTGACGAACGCTCGTCCGGTGTCAGAAACCACTGGAAATGCACTTGCAGCGAAGGAAACGGGCTGAGCTCGAGGACTTCCGGTGCTCGTCGCAAGAAAACGCGAGCGGGAATGCCCCGGACTCAGTTTTCTCGTCCTGGGGCAAAAAGCGGTCCCCCGACGGTTTCTTCCCTTTGCTCCGTATTGGTCATAAGTCTTTCGATCTTCGGGTCTCGTGCTCCGAGGACTTCAACCCACACTCCTGGCATGCTCCCTGACACGTTTTCCGGAGGTATAGGTCGGGAAGCGAGCTCGTTGGAGGGAGAACTGTGGTGCGACCCAAAACGGTCCAAAAGATGGCCGAAGCTTCCAACGAGTGGCGAACGCTCGTCCGGTGTCAGAAACCACTGGAAATGCACTTGCAGCGAAGGAAACGGGCTGAGCTCGAGGACTTCCGGTGCTCGTCCCAAGAAAACGCGAGCGGGAATGCCCCGGACTCAGTTTTCTCGTCCTGGGGTAAAAAGCGGTCCCCCGACGGTTTCTTCCCTTTGCTCCGTATTGGTCATAAGTCTTTCGATCTTCGGGTCTCGTGCTCCGAGGACTTCAACCCACACTCCTGGCATGCTCCCTGACACGTTTTCCGGAGGTATAGGTCGGGAAGCGAGCTCGTTGGAGGGAGAACTGTGGTGCGACCCAAAACGGTCCAAAAGATGGCCGAAGCTTCCAACGAGTGGCGAACGCTCGTCCGGTGTCAGAAACCACTGGAAATGCACTTGCAGCGAAGGAAACGGGCTGAGCTCGAGGACTTCCGGTGCTCGTCCCAAGAAAACGCGAGCGGGAATGCCCCGGACTCAGTTTTCTCGTCCTGGGGCAAAAAGCGGTCCCTCGACGGTTTCTTCCCTTTGCTCCGTATTGGTCATAAGTCTTTCGATCTTCGGGTCTCGTGCTCCGAGGACTTCAACCCACACTCCTGGCATGCTCCCTGACACGTTTTCCGGAGGTATAGGTCGGGAAGCGAGCTCGTTGGAGGGAGAACTATGGTGCGACCCAAAACGGTCCAAAAGATGGCCGAAGCTTCCAACGAGTGGCGAACGCTCGTCCGGTGTCAGAAACCACTGGAAATGCACTTGCAGCGAAGGAAACGGGCTGAGCTCGAGGACTTCCAGTGCTCGTCCCAAGAAAACGCGAGCGGGAATGCCCCGGACTCAGTTTTCTCGTCCTGGGGTAAAAAGCGGTCCCCCGACGGTTTCTTCCCTTTGCTCCGTATTGGTCATAAGTCTTTCGATCTTCGGGTCTCGTGCTCCGAGGACTTCAACCCACACTCCTGGCATGCTCCCTGACACGTTTTCCGGAGGTATAGGTCGGGAAGCGAGCTCGTTGGAGGGAGAACTGTGGTGCGACCCAAAACGGTCCAAAAGATGGCCGAAGCTTCCAACGAGTGGCGAACGCTCGTCCGGTGTCAGAAACCACTGGAAATGCACTTGCAGCGAAGGAAACGGGCTGAGCTCGAGGACTTCCGGTGCTCGTCGCAAGAAAACGCGAGCGGGAATGCCCCGGACTCAGTTTTCTCGTCCTGGGGCAAAAAGCGGTCCCCCGACGGTTTCTTCCCTTTGCTCCGTATTGGTCATAAGTCTTTCGATCTTCGGGTCTCGTGCTCCGAGGACTTCAACCCACACTCCTGGCATGCTCCCTGACACGTTTTCCGGAGGTATAGGTCGGGAAGCGAGCTCGTTGGAGGGAGAACTGTGGTGCGACCCAAAACGGTCCAAAAGATGGCCGAAGCTTCCAACGAGTGGCGAACGCTCGTCCGGTGTCAGAAACCACTGGAAATGCACTTGCAGCGAAGGAAACGGGCTGAGCTCGAGGACTTCCGATGCTCGTCGCAAGAAAACGCGAGCGGGAATGCCCCGGACTCAGTTTTCTCGTCCTGGGGCAAAAAGCGGTCCCCCGACGGTTTCTTCCCTTTGCTCCGTATTGGTCATAAGTCTTTCGATCTTCGGGTCTCGTGCTCCGAGGACTTCAACCCACACTCCTGGCATGCTCCCTGACACGTTTTCCGGAGGTATAGGTCGGGAAGCGAGCTCGTTGGAGGGAGAACTCTGGTGCGACCCAAAACGGTCCAAAAGATGGCCGAAGCTTCCAACGAGTGGGGAACGCTCGTCCGGTGTCAGAAACCACTGGAAATGCACTTGCAGCGAAGGAAACGGGCTGAGCTCGAGGACTTCCGGTGCTCGTCCCAAGAAAACGCGAGCGGGAATGCCCCGGACTCAGTTTTCTCGTCCTGGGGTAAAAAGCGGTCCCCCGACGGTTTCTTCCCTTTGCTCCGTATTGGTCATAAGTCTTTCGATCTTCGGGTCTCGTGCTCCGAGGACTTCAACCCACACTCCTGGCATGCTCCCTGACACGTTTTCCGGAGGTATAGGTCGGGAAGCGAGCTCGTTGGAGGGAGAACTGTGGTGCGACCCAAAACCGTCCAAAAGATGGCCGAAGCTTCCAACGAGTGGCGAACGCTCGTCCGGTGTCAGAAACCACTGGAAATGCACTTGCAGCGAAGGAAACGGGCTGAGCTCGAGGACTTCTGGTGCTCGTCGCAAGAAAACGCGAGCGGGAATGCCCCGGACTCAGTTTTCTCGTCCTGGGGCAAAAAGCGGTCCCCCGACGGTTTCTTCCCTTTGCTCCGTATTGGTCATAAGTCTTTCGATCTTCGGGTCTCGTGCTCCGAGGACTTCAACCCACACTCCTGGCATGCTCCCTGACACGTTTTCCGGAGGTATAGGTCGGGAAGCGAGCTCGTTGGAGGGAGAACTCTGGTGCGACCCAAAACGGTCCAAAAGATGGCCGAAGCTTCCAACGAGTGGGGAACGCTCGTCCGGTGTCAGAAACCACTGGAAATGCACTTGCAGCGAAGGAAACGGGCTGAGCTCGAGGACTTCCGGTGCTCGTCCCAAGAAAACGCGAGCGGGAATGCCCCGGACTCAGTTTTCTCGTCCTGGGGTAAAAAGCGGTCCCCCGACGGTTTCTTCCCTTTGCTCCGTATTGGTCATAAGTCTTTCGATCTTCGGGCCTCGTGCTCCGAGGACTTCAACCCACACTCCTGGCATGCTCCCTGACACGTTTTCCGGAGGTATAGGTCGGGAAGCGAGCTCGTTGGAGGGAGAACTGTGGTGCGACCCAAAACGGTCCAAAAGATGGCCGAAGCTTCCAACGAGTGGCGAACGCTCGTCCGGTGTCAAAAACCACTGGAAATGCACTTGCAGCGAAGGAAACGGGCTGAGCTCGAGGACTTCCGGTGCTCGTCCCAAGAAAACGCGAGCGGGGAATGCCCCGGACTCAGTTTTCTCGTCCTGGGGTAAAAAGCGGTCCCCCGACGGTTTCTTCCCTTTGCTCCGTATTGGTCATAAGTCTTTCGATCTTCGGGTCTCGTGCTCCGAGGACTTCAACCCACACTCCTGGCATGCTCCCTGACACGTTTTCCGGAGGTATAGGTCGGGAAGCGAGCTCGTTGGAGGGAGAACTGTGGTGCGACCCAAAACGGTCCAAAAGATGGCCGAAGCTTCCAACGAGTGGCGAACGCTCGTCCGGTGTCAGAAACCACTGGAAATGCACTTGCAGCGAAGGAAACGGGCTGAGCTCGAGGACTTCCGGTGCTCGTCCCAAGAAAACGCGAGCGGGAATGCCCCGGACTCAGTTTTCTCGTCCTGGGGCAAAAAGCGGTCCCTCGACGGTTTCTTCCCTTTGCTCCGTATTGGTCATAAGTCTTTCGATCTTCGGGTCTCGTGCTTCGAGGACTTCAACCCACACTCCTGGCATGCTCCCTGACACGTTTTCCGGAGGTATAGGTCGGGAAGCGAGCTCGTTGGAGGGAGAACTGTGGTGCGACCCAAAACGGTCCAAAAGATGGCCGAAGCTTCCAACGAGTGGCGAACGCTCGTCCGGTGTCAGAAACCACTGGAAATGCACTTGCAGCGAAGGAAACGGGCTGAGCTCGAGGACTTCCAGTGCTCGTCCCAAGAAAACGCGAGCGGGAATGCCCCGGACTCAGTTTTCTCGTCCTGGGGTAAAAAGCGGTCCCCCGACGGTTTCTTCCCTTTGCTCCGTATTGGTCATAAGTCTTTCGATCTTCGGGTCTCGTGCTCCGAGGACTTCAACCCACACTCCTGGCATGCTCCCTGACACGTTTTCCGGAGGTATAGGTCGGGAAGCGAGCTCGTTGGAGGGAGAACTGTGGTGCGACCCAAAACGGTCCAAAAGATGGCCGAAGCTTCCAACGAGTGGCGAACGCTCGTCCGGTGTCAGAAACCACTGGAAATGCACTTGCAGCGAAGGAAACGGGCTGAGCTCGAGGACTTCCGGTGCTCGTCGCAAGAAAACGCGAGCGGGAATGCCCCGGACTCAGTTTTCTCGTCCTGGGGCAAAAAGCGGTCCCCCGACGGTTTCTTCCCTTTGCTCCGTATTGGTCATAAGTCTTTCGATCTTCGGGTCTCGTGCTCCGAGGACTTCAACCCACACTCCTGGCATGCTCCCTGACACGTTTTCCGGAGGTATAGGTCGGGAAGCGAGCTCGTTGGAGGGAGAACTGTGGTGCGACCCAAAACGGTCCAAAAGATGGCCGAAGCTTCCAACGAGTGGCGAACGCTCGTCCGGTGTCAGAAACCACTGGAAATGCACTTGCAGCGAAGGAAACGGGCTGAGCTCGAGGACTTCCGATGCTCGTCGCAAGAAAACGCGAGCGGGAATGCCCCGGACTCAGTTTTCTCGTCCTGGGGCAAAAAGCGGTCCCCCGACGGTTTCTTCCCTTTGCTCCGTATTGGTCATAAGTCTTTCGATCTTCGGGTCTCGTGCTCCGAGGACTTCAACCCACACTCCTGGCATGCTCCCTGACACGTTTTCCGGAGGTATAGGTCGGGAAGCGAGCTCGTTGGAGGGAGAACTCTGGTGCGACCCAAAACGGTCCAAAAGATGGCCGAAGCTTCCAACGAGTGGGGAACGCTCGTCCGGTGTCAGAAACCACTGGAAATGCACTTGCAGCGAAGGAAACGGGCTGAGCTCGAGGACTTCCGGTGCTCGTCCCAAGAAAACGCGAGCGGGAATGCCCCGGACTCAGTTTTCTCGTCCTGGGGTAAAAAGCGGTCCCCCGACGGTTTCTTCCCTTTGCTCCGTATTGGTCATAAGTCTTTCGATCTTCGGGCCTCGTGCTCCGAGGACTTCAACCCACACTCCTGGCATGCTCCCTGACACGTTTTCCGGAGGTATAGGTCGGGAAGCGAGCTCGTTGGAGGGAGAACTGTGGTGCGACCCAAAACGGTCCAAAAGATGGCCGAAGCTTCCAACGAGTGGCGAACGCTCGTCCGGTGTCAGAAACCACTGGAAATGCACTTGCAGCGAAGGAAACGGGCTGAGCTCGAGGACTTCCAGTGCTCGTCCCAAGAAAACGCGAGCGGGAATGCCCCGGACTCAGTTTTCTCGTCCTGGGGTAAAAAGCGGTCCCCCGACGGTTTCTTCCCTTTGCTCCGTATTGGTCATAAGTCTTTCGATCTTCGGGTCTCGTGCTCCGAGGACTTCAACCCACACTCCTGGCATGCTCCCTGACACGTTTTCCGGAGGTATAGGTCGGGAAGCGAGCTCGTTGGAGGGAGAACTGTGGTGCGACCCAAAACGGTCCAAAAGATGGCCGAAGCTTCCAACGAGTGGCGAACGCTCGTCCGGTGTCAGAAACCACTGGAAATGCACTTGCAGCGAAGGAAACGGGCTGAGCTCGAGGACTTCCGGTGCTCGTCGCAAGAAAACGCGAGCGGGAATGCCCCGGACTCAGTTTTCTCGTCCTGGGGCAAAAAGCGGTCCCCCGACGGTTTCTTCCCTTTGCTCCGTATTGGTCATAAGTCTTTCGATCTTCGGGTCTCGTGCTCCGAGGACTTCAACCCACACTCCTGGCATGCTCCCTGACACGTTTTCCGGAGGTATAGGTCGGGAAGCGAGCTCGTTGGAGGGAGAACTGTGGTGCGACCCAAAACGGTCCAAAAGATGGCCGAAGCTTCCAACGAGTGGCGAACGCTCGTCCGGTGTCAGAAACCACTGGAAATGCACTTGCAGCGAAGGAAACGGGCTGAGCTCGAGGACTTCCGATGCTCGTCGCAAGAAAATGCGAGCGGGAATGCCCCGGACTCAGTTTTCTCGTCCTGGGGCAAAAAGCGGTCCCCCGACGGTTTCTTCCCTTTGCTCCGTATTGGTCATAAGTCTTTCGATCTTCGGGTCTCGTGCTCCGAGGACTTCAACCCACACTCCTGGCATGCTCCCTGACACGTTTTCCGGAGGTATAGGTCGGGAAGCGAGCTCGTTGGAGGGAGAACTCTGGTGCGACCCAAAACGGTCCAAAAGATGGCCGAAGCTTCCAACGAGTGGGGAACGCTCGTCCGGTGTCAGAAACCACTGGAAATGCACTTGCAGCGAAGGAAACGGGCTGAGCTCGAGGACTTCCGGTGCTCGTCCCAAGAAAACGCGAGCGGGAATGCCCCGGACTCAGTTTTCTCGTCCTGGGGTAAAAAGCGGTCCCCCGACGGTTTCTTCCCTTTGCTCCGTATTGGTCATAAGTCTTTCGATCTTCGGGCCTCGTGCTCCGAGGACTTCAACCCACACTCCTGGCATGCTCCCTGACACGTTTTCCGGAGGTATAGGTCGGGAAGCGAGCTCGTTGGAGGGAGAACTGTGGTGCGACCCAAAACGGTCCAAAAGATGGCCGAAGCTTCCAACGAGTGGCGAACGCTCGTCCGGTGTCAGAAACCACTGGAAATGCACTTGCAGCGAAGGAAACGGGCTGAGCTCGAGGACTTCCGGTGCTCGTCCCAAGAAAACGCGAGCGGGAATGCCCCGGACTCAGTTTTCTCGTCCTGGGGTAAAAAGCTGTCCCCCGACGGTTTCTTCCCTTTGCTCCGTATTGGTCATAAGTCTTTCGATCTTCGGGTCTCGTGCTCCGAGGACTTCAACCCACACTCCTGGCATGCTCCCTGACACGTTTTCCGGAGGTATAGGTCGGGAAGCGAGCTCGTTGGAGGGAGAACTGTGGTGCGACCCAAAACGGTCCAAAAGATGGCCGAAGCTTCCAACGAGTGGCAAACGCTCGTCCGGTGTCAGAAACCACTGGAAATGCACTTGCAGCGAAGGAAACGGGCTGAGCTCGAGGACTTCCGGTGCTCGTCGCAAGAAAACGCGAGCGGGAATGCCCCGGACTCAGTTTTCTCGTCCTGGGGCAAAAAGCGGTCCCCCGACGGTTTCTTCCCTTTGCTCCGTATTGGTCATAAGTCTTTCGATCTTCGGGTCTCGTGCTCCGAGGACTTCAACCCACACTCCTGGCATGCTCCCTGACACGTTTTCCGGAGGTATAGGTCGGGAAGCGAGCTCGTTGGAGGGAGAACTGTGGTGCGACCCAAAACGGTCCAAAAGATGGCCGAAGCTTCCAACGAGTGGCGAACGCTCGTCCGGTGTCAGAAACCACTGGAAATGCACTTGCAGCGAAGGAAACGGGCTGAGCTCGAGGACTTCCGGTGCTCGTCCCAAGAAAACGCGAGCGGGAATGCCCCGGACTCAGTTTTCTCGTCCTGGGGTAAAAAGCTGTCCCCCGACGGTTTCTTCCCTTTGCTCCGTATTGGTCATAAGTCTTTCGATCTTCGGGTCTCGTGCTCCGAGGACTTCAACCCACACTCCTGGCATGCTCCCTGACACGTTTTCCGGAGGTATAGGTCGGGAAGCGAGCTCGTTGGAGGGAGAACTCTGGTGCGACCCAAAACGGTCCAAAAGATGGCCGAAGCTTCCAACGAGTGGGGAACGCTCGTCCGGTGTCAGAAACCACTGGAAATGCACTTGCAGCGAAGGAAACGGGCTGAGCTCGAGGACTTCCGGTGCTCGTCGCAAGAAAACGCGAGCGGGAATGCCCCGGACTCAGTTTTCTCGTCCTGGGGCAAAAAGCGGTCCCCCGACGGTTTCTTCCCTTTGCTCCGTATTGGTCATAAGTCTTTCGATCTTCGGGTCTCGTGCTCCGAGGACTTCAACCCACACTCCTGGCATGCTCCCTGACACGTTTTCCGGAGGTATAGGTCGGGAAGCGAGCTCGTTGGAGGGAGAACTGTGGTGCGACCCAAAACGGTCCAAAAGATGGCCGAAGCTTCCAACGAGTGGCGAACGCTCGTCCGGTGTCAGAAACCACTGGAAATGCACTTGCAGCGAAGGAAACGGGCTGAGCTCGAGGACTTCCGGTGCTCGTCCCAAGAAAACGCGAGCGGGAATGCCCCGGACTCAGTTTTCTCGTCCTCGGGTAAAAAGCTGTCCCCCGACGGTTTCTTCCCTTTGCTCCGTATTGGTCATAAGTCTTTCGATCTTCGGGCCTCGTGCTCCGAGGACTTCAACCCACACTCCTGGCATGCTCCCTGACACGTTTTCCGGAGGTATAGGTCGGGAAGCGAGCTCGTTGGAGGGAGAACTGTGGTGCGACCCAAAACGGTCCAAAAGATGGCCGAAGCTTCCAACGAGTGGCGAACGCTCGTCCGGTGTCAAAAACCACTGGAAATGCACTTGCAGCGAAGGAAACGGGCTGAGCTCGAGGACTTCCGGTGCTCGTCCCAAGAAAACGCGAGCGGGAATGCCCCGGACTCAGTTTTCTCGTCCTGGGGTAAAAAGCGGTCCCCCGACGGTTTCTTCCCTTTGCTCCGTATTGGTCATAAGTCTTTCGATCTTCGGGTCTCGTGCTCCGAGGACTTCAACCCACACTCCTGGCATGCTCCCTGACACGTTTTCCGGAGGTATAGGTCGGGAAGCGAGCTCGTTGGAGGGAGAACTGTGGTGCGACCCAAAACGGTCCAAAAGATGGCCGAAGCTTCCAACGAGTGGCGAACGCTCGTCCGGTGTCAGAAACCACTGGAAATGCACTTGCAGCGAAGGAAACGGGCTGAGCTCGAGGACTTCCGGTGCTCGTCGCAAGAAAACGCGAGCGGGAATGCCCCGGACTCAGTTTTCTCGTCCTGGGGCAAAAAGCGGTCCCCCGACGGTTTCTTCCCTTTGCTCCGTATTGGTCATAAGTCTTTCGATCTTCGGGTCTCGTGCTCCGAGGACTTCAACCCACACTCCTGGCATGCTCCCTGACACGTTTTCCGGAGGTATAGGTCGGGAAGCGAGCTCGTTGGAGGGAGAACTGTGGTGCGATCCAAAACGGTCCAAAAGATGGCCGAAGCTTCCAACGAGTGGCGAACGCTCGTCCGGTGTCAGAAACCACTGGAAATGCACTTGCAGCGAAGGAAACGGGCTGAGCTCGAGGACTTCCGGTGCTCGTCCCAAGAAAACGCGAGCGGGAATGCCCCGGACTCAGTTTTCTCGTCCTGGGGTAAAAAGCGGTCCCCCGACGGTTTCTTCCCTTTGCTCCGTATTGGTCATAAGTCTTTCGATCTTCGGGTCTCGTGCTCCGAGGACTTCAACCCACACTCCTGGCATGCTCCCTGACACGTTTTCCGGAGGTATAGGTCGGGAAGCGAGCTCGTTGGAGGGAGAACTGTGGTGCGACCCAAAACGGTCCAAAAGATGGCCGAAGCTTCCAACGAGTGGCGAACGCTCGTCCGGTGTCAGAAACCACTGGAAATGCACTTGCAGCGAAGGAAACGGGCTGAGCTCGAGGACTTCCGGTGCTCGTCCCAAGAAAACGCGAGCGGGAATGCCCCGGACTCAGTTTTCTCGTCCTGGGGTAAAAAGCGGTCCCCCGACGGTTTCTTCCCTTTGCTCCGTATTGGTCATAAGTCTTTCGATCTTCGGGTCTCGTGCTCCGAGGACTTAGACCCACACTCCTGGCATGCTCCCTGACACGTTTTCCGGAGGTATAGGTCGGGAAGCGAGCTCGTTGGAGGGAGAACTGTGGTGCGACCCAAAACGGTCCAAAAGATGGCCGAAGCTTCCAACAAGTGGCGAACGCTCGTCCGGTGTCAGAAACCACTGGAAATGCACTTGCAGCGAGGGAAACGGGCTGAGCTCGAGGACTTCCGGTGCTCGTCCCAAGAAAACGCGAGCGGGAATGCCCCGGACTCAGTTTTCTCGTCCTGGGGTAAAAAGCGGTCCCCCGACGGTTTCTTCCCTTTGCTCCGTATTGGTCATAAGTCTTTCGATCTTCGGGTCTCGTGCTCCGAGGACTTCAACCCACACTCCTGGCATGCTCCCTGACACGTTTTCCGGAGGTATAGGTCGGGAAGCGAGCTCGTTGGAGGGAGAACTGTGGTGCGACCCAAAACGGTCCAAAAGATGGCCGAAGCTTCCAACGAGTGGCGAACGCTCGTCCGGTGTCAGAAACCACTGGAAATGCACTTGCAGCGAAGGAAACGGGCTGAGCTCGAGGACTTCCGGTGCTCGTCCCAAGAAAACGCGAGCGGGAATGCCCCGGACTCAGTTTTCTCGTCCTGGGGTAAAAAGCGGTCCCCCGACGGTTTCTTCCCTTTGCTCCGTATTGGTCATAAGTCTTTCGATCTTCGGGTCTCGTGCTCCGAGGACTTCAACCCACACTCCTGGCATGCTCCCTGACACGTTTTCCGGAGGTATAGGTCGGGAAGCGAGCTCGTTGGAGGGAGAACTGTGGTGCGACCCAAAACGGTCCAAAAGATGGCCGAAGCTTCCAACGAGTGGCGAACGCTCGTCCGGTGTCAGAAACCACTGGAAATGCACTTGCAGCGAAGGAAACGGGCTGAGCTCGAGGACTTCCGGTGCTCGTCCCAAGAAAACGCGAGCGGGAATGCCCCGGACTCAGTTTTCTCGTCCTGGGGTAAAAAGCGGTCCCCCGACGGTTTCTTCCCTTTGCTCCGTATTGGTCATAAGTCTTTCGATCTTCGGGTCTCGTGCTCCGAGGACTTCAACCCACACTCCTGGCATGCTCCCTGACACGTTTTCCGGAGGTATAGGTCGGGAAGCGAGCTCGTTGGAGGGAGAACTGTGGTGCGACCCAAAACGGTCCAAAAGATGGCCGAAGCTTCCAACGAGTGGCGAACGCTCGTCCTGTGTCAGAAACCACTGAAAATGCACTTGCAGCGAAAAAAACGGGCTGAGCTCGAGGACTTCCGGTGCTCGTCCCAAGAAAACGCGAGCGGGAATGCCCCGGACTCAGTTTTCTCGTCCTGGGGTAAAAAGCGATCCCCCGACGGTTTCTTCGCTTTGCTCCGTATTGGTCATAAGTCTTTCGATCTTCGGGTCTCGTGCTCCGAGGACTTCAACCCACACTCCTGGCATGCTCCCTGACACGTTTTTCGGAGGTATAGGTCGGGAAGCGAGCTCGTTGGAGGGAGAACTGTGGTGCGACCCAAAACGGTCCAAAAGATGGCCGAAGCTTCCAACGAGTGGCGAACGCTCGTCCGGTGTCAGAAACCACTGGAAATGCACTTGCAGCGAAGGAAACGGGCTGAGCTCGAGGACTTCCAGTGCTCGTCCCAAGAAAACGCGAGCGGGAATGCCCCGGACTCAGTTTTCTCGTCCTGGGGTAAAAAGCGGTCCCCCGACGGTTTCTTCCCTTTGCTCCGTATTGGTCATAAGTCTTTCGATCTTCGGGTCTCGTGCTCCGAGGACTTCAACCCACACTCCTGGCATGCTCCCTGACACGTTTTCCGGAGGTATAGGTCGGGAAGCGAGCTCGTTGGAGGGAGAACTGTGGTGCGACCCAAAACGGTCCAAAAGATGGCCGAAGCTTCCAACGAGTGGCGAACGCTCGTCCGGTGTCAGAAACCACTGGAAATGCACTTGCAGCGAAGGAAACGGGCTGAGCTCGAGGACTTCCGGTGCTCGTCCCAAGAAAACGCGAGCGGGAATGCCCCGGACTCAGTTTTCTCGTCCTGGGGTAAAAAGCGGTCCCCCGACGGTTTCTTCCCTTTGCTCCGTATTGGTCATAAGTCTTTCGATCTTCGGGTCTCGTGCTCCGAGGACTTCAACCCACACTCCTGGCATGCTCCCTGACACGTTTTCCGGAGGTATAGGTCGGGAAGCGAGCTCGTTGGAGGGAGAACTGTGGTGCGACCCAAAACGGTCCAAAAGATGGCCGAAGCTTCCAACGAGTGGCGAACGCTCGTCCGGTGTCAGAAACCACTGGAAATGCACTTGCAGCGAAGGAAACGGGCTGAGCTCGAGGACTTCCGGTGCTCGTCCCAAGAAAACGCGAGCGGGAATGCCCTGGACTCAGTTTTCTCGTCCTGGGGTAAAAAGCGGTCCCCCGACGGTTTCTTCCCTTTGCTCCGTATTGGTCATAAGTCTTTCGATCTTCGGGTCTCGTGATCCGAGGACTTCAACCCACACTCCTGGCATGCTCCCTGACACGTTTTCCGGAGGTATAGGTCGGGAAGCGAGCTCGTTGGAGGGAGAACTGTGGTGCGACCCAAAACGGTCCAAAAGATGGCCGAAGCTTCCAACGAGTGGCGAACGCTCGTCCGGTGTCAGAAACCACTGGAAATGCACTTGCAGCGAAGGAAACGGGCTGAGCTCGAGGACTTCCGGTGCTCGTCCCAAGAAAACGCGAGCGGGAATGCCCCGGACTCAGTTTTCTCGTCCTGGGGTAAAAAGCGGTCCCCCGACGGTTTCTTCCCTTTGCTCCGTATTGGTCATAAGTCTTTCGATCTTCGGGTCTCGTGCTCCGAGGACTTCAACCCACACTCCTGGCATGCTCCCTGACACGTTTTCCGGAGGTATAGGTCGGGAAGCGAGCTCGTTGGAGGGAGAACTGTGGTGCGACCCAAAACGGTCCAAAAGATGGCCGAAGCTTCCAACGAGTGGCGAACGCTCGTCCGGTGTCAGAAACCACTGGAAATGCACTTGCAGCGAAGGAAACGGGCTGAGCTCGAGGACTTCCGGTGCTCGTCCCAAGAAAACGCGAGCGGGAATGCCCCGGACTCAGTTTTCTCGTCCTGGGGTAAAAAGCGGTCCCCCGACGGTTTCTTCCCTTTGCTCCGTATTGGTCATAAGTCTTTCGATCTTCGGGTCTCGTGCTCCGAGGACTTCAACCCACACTCCTGGCATGCTCCCTGACACGTTTTCCGGAGGTATAGGTCGGGAAGCGAGCTCGTTGGAGGGAGAACTGTGGTGCGACCCAAAACGGTCCAAAAGATGGCCGAAGCTTCCAACGAGTGGCGAACGCTCGTCCGGTGTCAGAAACCACTGGAAATGCACTTGCAGCGAAGGAAACGGGCTGAGCTCGAGGACTTCCGGTGCTCGTCCCAAGAAAACGCGAGCGGGAATGCCCCGGACTCAGTTTTCTCGTCCTGGGGTAAAAAGCGGTCCCCCGACGGTTTCTTCCCTTTGCTCCGTATTGGTCATAAGTCTTTCGATCTTCGGGTCTCGTGCTCCGAGGACTCCAACCCACACTCCTGGCATGCTCCCTGACACGTTTTCCGGAGGTATAGGTCGGGAAGCGAGCTCGTTGGAGGGAGAACTGTGGTGCGACCCAAAACGGTCCAAAAGATGGCCGAAGCTTCCAACGAGTGGCGAACGCTCGTCCGGTGTCAGAAACCACTGGAAATGCACTTGCAGCGAAGGAAACGGGCGGAGCTCGAGGACTTCCGGTGCTCGTCCCAAGAAAACGCGAGCGGGAATGCCCCGGACTCAGTTTTCTCGTCCTGGGGTAAAAAGCGGTCCCCCGACGGTTTCTTCCCTTTGCTCCGTATTGGTCATAAGTCTTTCGATCTTCGGGTCTCGTGCTCCGAGGACTTCAACCCACACTCCTGGCATGCTCCCTGACACGTTTTCCGGAGGTATAGGTCGGGAAGCGAGCTCGTTGGAGGGAGAACTGTGGTGCGACCCAAAACGGTCCAAAAGATGGCCGAAGCTTCCAACGAGTGGCGAACGCTCGTCCGGTGTCAGAAACCACTGGAAATGCACTTGCAGCGAAGGAAACGGGCGGAGCTCGAGGACTTCCGGTGCTCGTCCCAAGAAAACGCGAGCGGGAATGCCCCGGACTCAGTTTTCTCGTCCTGGGGTAAAAAGCGGTCCCCCGACGGTTTCTTCCCTTTGCTCCGTATTGGTCATAAGTCTTTCGATCTTCGGGTCTCGTGCTCCGAGGACTTCAACCCACACTCCTGGCATGCTCCCTGACACGTTTTCCGGAGGTATAGGTCGGGAAGCGAGCTCGTTGGAGGGAGAACTGTGGTGCGACCCAAAACGGTCCAAAAGATGGCCGAAGCTTCCAACGAGTGGCGAACGCTCGTCCGGTGTCAGAAACAACTGGAAATGCACTTGCAGCGAAGGAAACGGGCGGTGCTCGAGGACTTCCGGTGCTCGTCCCAAGAAAACGCGAGCGGGAATGCCCCGGACTCAGTTTTCTCGTCCTGGGGTAAAAAGCGGTCCCCCGACGGTTTCTTCCCTTTGCTCCGTATTGGTCATAAGTCTTTCGATCTTCGGGTCTCGTGCTCCGAGGACTTCAACCCACACTCCTGGCATGCTCCCTGACACGTTTTCCGGAGGTATAGGTCGGGAAGCGAACTCGTTGGAGGGAGAACTGTGGTGCGACCCAAAACGGTCCAAAAGATGGCCGAAGCTTCCAACGAGTGGCGAACGCTCGTCCGGTGTCAGAAACCACTGGAAATGCACTTGCAGCGAAGGAAACGGGCTGAGCTCGAGGACTTCCGGTGCTCGTCCCAAGAAAACGCGAGCGGGAATGCCCTGGACTCAGTTTTCTCGTCCTGGGGTAAAAAGCGGTCCCCCGACGGTTTCTTCCCTTTGCTCCGTATTGGTCATAAGTCTTTCGATCTTCGGGTCTCGTGCTTCGAGGACTTCAACCCACACTCCTGGCATGCTCCCTGACACGTTTTCCGGAGGTATAGGTCGGGAAGCGAGCTCGTTGGAGGGAGAACTGTGGTGCGACCCAAAACGGTCCAAAAGATGGCCGAAGCTTCCAACGAGTGGCGAACGCTCGTCCGGTGTCAGAAACCACTGGAAATGCACTTGCAGCGAAGGAAACGGGCTGAGCTCGAGGACTTCCGGTGCTCGTCCCAAGAAAACGCGAGCGGGAATGCCCCGGACTCAGTTTTCTCGTCCTGGGGTAAAAAGCGGTCCCCCGACGGTTTCTTCCCTTTGCTCCGTATTGGTCATAAGTCTTTCGATCTTCGGGTCTCGTGCTCCGAGGACTCCAACCCACACTCCTGGCATGCTCCCTGACACGTTTTCCGGAGGTATAGGTCGGGAAGCGAGCTCGTTGGAGGGAGAACTGTGGTGCGACCCAAAACGGTCCAAAAGATGGCCGAAGCTTCCAACGAGTGGCGAACGCTCGTCCGGTGTCAGAAACCACTGGAAATGCACTTGCAGCGAAGGAAACGGGCGGAGCTCGAGGACTTCCGGTGCTCGTCCCAAGAAAACGCGAGCGGGAATGCCCCGGACTCAGTTTTCTCGTCCTGGGGTAAAAAGCGGTCCCCCGACGGTTTCTTCCCTTTGCTCCGTATTGGTCATAAGTCTTTCGATCTTCGGGTCTCGTGCTCCGAGGACTTCAACCCACACTCCTGGCATGCTCCCTGACACGTTTTCCGGAGGTATAGGTCGGGAAGCGAGCTCGTTGGAGGGAGAACTGTGGTGCGACCCAAAACGGTCCAAAAGATGGCCGAAGCTTCCAACGAGTGGCGAACGCTCGTCCGGTGTCAGAAACCACTGGAAATGCACTTGCAGCGAAGGAAACGGGCGGAGCTCGAGGACTTCCGGTGCTCGTCCCAAGAAAACGCGAGCGGGAATGCCCCGGACTCAGTTTTCTCGTCCTGGGGTAAAAAGCGGTCCCCCGACGGTTTCTTCCCTTTGCTCCGTATTGGTCATAAGTCTTTCGATCTTCGGGTCTCGTGCTCCGAGGACTTCAACCCACACTCCTGGCATGCTCCCTGACACGTTTTCCGGAGGTATAGGTCGGGAAGCGAGCTCGTTGGAGGGAGAACTGTGGTGCGACCCAAAACGGTCCAAAAGATGGCCGAAGCTTCCAACGAGTGGCGAACGCTCGTCCGGTGTCAGAAACCACTGGAAATGCACTTGCAGCGAAGGAAACGGGCGGAGCTCGAGGAGTTCCGGTGCTCGTCCCAAGAAAACGCGAGCGGGAATGCCCCGGACTCAGTTTTCTCGTCCTGGGGTAAAAAGCGGTCCCCCGACGGTTTCTTCCCTTTGCTCCGTATTGGTCATAAGTCTTTCGATCTTCGGGTCTCGTGCTCCGAGGACTTCAACCCACACTCCTGGCATGCTCCCTGACACGTTTTCCGGAGGTATAGGTCGGGAAGCGAGCTCGTTGGAGGGAGAACTGTGGTGCGACCCAAAACGGTCCAAAAGATGGCCGAAGCTTCCAACGAGTGGCGAACGCTCGTCCGGTGTCAGAAACAACTGGAAATGCACTTGCAGCGAAGGAAACGGGCGGTGCTCGAGGACTTCCGGTGCTCGTCCCAAGAAAACGCGAGCGGGAATGCCCCGGACTCAGTTTTCTCGTCCTGGGGTAAAAAGCGGTCCCCCGACGGTTTCTTCCCTTTGCTCCGTATTGGTCATAAGTCTTTCGATCTTCGGGTCTCGTGCTCCGAGGACTTCAACCCACACTCCTGGCATGCTCCCTGACACGTTTTCCGGAGGTATAGGTCGGGAAGCGAACTCGTTGGAGGGAGAACTGTGGTGCGACCCAAAACGGTCCAAAAGATGGCCGAAGCTTCCAACGAGTGGCGAACGCTCGTCCGGTGTCAGAAACCACTGGAAATGCACTTGCAGCGAAGGAAACGGGCTGAGCTCGAGGACTTCCGGTGCTCGTCCCAAGAAAACGCGAGCGGGAATGCCCTGGACTCAGTTTTCTCGTCCTGGGGTAAAAAGCGGTCCCCCGACGGTTTCTTCCCTTTGCTCCGTATTGGTCATAAGTCTTTCGATCTTCGGGTCTCGTGCTTCGAGGACTTCAACCCACACTCCTGGCATGCTCCCTGACACGTTTTCCGGAGGTATAGGTCGGGAAGCGAGCTCGTTGGAGGGAGAACTGTGGTGCGACCCAAAACGGTCCAAAAGATGGCCGAAGCTTCCAACGAGTGGCGAACGCTCGTCCGGTGTCAGAAACCACTGGAAATGCACTTGCAGCGAAGGAAACGGGCTGAGCTCGAGGACTTCCGGTGCTCGTCCCAAGAAAACGCGAGCGGGAATGCCCCGGACTCAGTTTTCTCGTCCTGGGGTAAAAAGCGGTCCCCCGACGGTTTCTTCCCTTTGCTCCGTATTGGTCATAAGTCTTTCGATCTTCGGGTCTCGTGCTCCGAGGACTCCAACCCACACTCCTGGCATGCTCCCTGACACGTTTTCCGGAGGTATAGGTCGGGAAGCGAGCTCGTTGGAGGGAGAACTGTGGTGCGACCCAAAACGGTCCAAAAGATGGCCGAAGCTTCCAACGAGTGGCGAACGCTCGTCCGGTGTCAGAAACCACTGGAAATGCACTTGCAGCGAAGGAAACGGGCGGAGCTCGAGGACTTCCGGTGCTCGTCCCAAGAAAACGCGAGCGGGAATGCCCCGGACTCAGTTTTCTCGTCCTGGGGTAAAAAGCGGTCCCCCGACGGTTTCTTCCCTTTGCTCCGTATTGGTCATAAGTCTTTCGATCTTCGGGTCTCGTGCTCCGAGGACTTCAACCCACACTCCTGGCATGCTCCCTGACACGTTTTCCGGAGGTATAGGTCGGGAAGCGAGCTCGTTGGAGGGAGAACTGTGGTGCGACCCAAAACGGTCCAAAAGATGGCCGAAGCTTCCAACGAGTGGCGAACGCTCGTCCGGTGTCAGAAACCACTGGAAATGCACTTGCAGCGAAGGAAACGGGCGGAGCTCGAGGACTTCCGGTGCTCGTCCCAAGAAAACGCGAGCGGGAATGCCCCGGACTCAGTTTTCTCGTCCTGGGGTAAAAAGCGGTCCCCCGACGGTTTCTTCCCTTTGCTCCGTATTGGTCATAAGTCTTTCGATCTTCGGGTCTCGTGCTCCGAGGACTTCAACCCACACTCCTGGCATGCTCCCTGACACGTTTTCCGGAGGTATAGGTCGGGAAGCGAGCTCGTTGGAGGGAGAACTGTGGTGCGACCCAAAACGGTCCAAAAGATGGCCGAAGCTTCCAACGAGTGGCGAACGCTCGTCCGGTGTCAGAAACCACTGGAAATGCACTTCCAGCGAAGGAAACGGGCTGAGCTCGAGGACTTCCGGTGCTCGTCCCAAGAAAACGCGAGCGGGAATGCCCCGGACTCAGTTTTCTCGTCCTTGGGTAAAAAGCGGTCCCCCGACGGTTTCTTCCCTTTGCTCCGTATTGGTCATAAGTCTTTCGATCTTCGGGTCTCGTGCTCCGAGGACTCCAACCCACACTCCTGGCATGCTCCCTGACACGTTTTCCGGAGGTATAGGTCGGGAAGCGAGCTCGTTGGAGGGAGAACTGTGGTGCGACCCAAAACGGTCCAAAAGATGGCCGAAGCTTCCAACGAGTGGCGAACGCTCGTCCGGTGTCAGAAACCACTGGAAATGCACTTCCAGCGAAGGAAACGGGCTGAGCTCGAGGACTTCCGGTGCTCGTCCCAAGAAAACGCGAGCGGGAATGCCCCGGACTCAGTTTTCTCGTCCTGGGGTAAAAAGCGGTCCCCCGACGGTTTCTTCCCTTTGCTCCGTATTGGTCATAAGTCTTTCGATCTTCGGGTCTCGTGCTCCGAGGACTTCAACCCACACTCCTGGCATGCTCCCTGACACGTTTTCCGGAGGTATAGGTCGGGAAGCGAGCTCGTTGGAGGGAGAACTGTGGTGCGACCCAAAACGGTCCAAAAGATGGCCGAAGCTTCCAACGAGTGGCGAACGCTCGTCCGGTGTCAGAAACCACTGGAAATGCACTTGCAGCGAAGGAAACGGGCTGAGCTCGAGGTCTTCCGGTGCTCGTCCCAAGAAAACGCGAGCGGGAATGCCCCGGACTCAGTTTTCTCGTCCTGGGGTAAAAAGCGGTCCCCCGACGGTTTCTTCCCTTTGCTCCGTATTGGTCATAAGTCTTTCGATCTTCGGGTCTCGTGCTCCGAGGACTTCAACCCACACTCCTGGCATGCTCCCTGACACGTTTTCCGGAGGTATAGGTCGGGAAGCGAGCTCGTTGGAGGGAGAACTGTGGTGCGACCCAAAACGGTCCAAAAGATGGCCGAAGCTTCCAACGAGTGGCGAACGCTCGTCCGGTGTCAGAAACCACTGGAAATGCACTTGCAGCGAAGGAAACGGGCTGAGCTCGAGGACTTCCGGTGCTCGTCCCAAGAAAACGCGAGCGGGAATGCCCCGAACTCAGTTTTCTCGTCCTGGGGAAAAAAGCGGTCCCCCGACGGTTTCTTCCCTTTGCTCCGTATTGGTCATAAGTCTTTCGATCTTCGGGTCTCGTGCTCCGAGGACTTCAACCCACACTCCTGGCATGCTCCCTGACACGTTTTCCGGAGGTATAGGTCGGGCAGCGAGCTCGTTGGAGGGAGAACTGTGGTGCGACCCAAAACGGTCCAAAAGATGGCCGAAGCTTCCAACGAGTGGCGAACGCTCGTCCGGTGTCAGAAACCACTGGAAATGCACTTGCAGCGAAGGAAACGGACTGGGCTCGAGGACTTCCGGTGCTCGTCCCAAGAAAACGCGAGCGGGAATGCCCCGGACTCAATTTTCTCGTCCTGGGGTAAAAAGCGGTCCCCCGACGGTTTCTTCCCTTTGCTCCGTATTGGTCATAAGTCTTTCGATCTTCGGGTCTCGCTCTCCGAGGACTTCAACCCACACTCCTGGCATGCTCCCTGACACGTTTTCCGGAGGTATAGGTCGGGAAGCGAGCTCGTTGGAGGGAGAACTGTGGTGCGACCCAAAACGGTCCAAAAGATGGCCGAAGCTTCCAACGAGTGGCGAACGCTCGTCCGGTGTCAGAAACCACTGGAAATGCACTTGCAGCGAAGGAAACGGGCTGAGCTCGAGGTCTTCCGGTGCTCGTCCCAAGAAAACGCGAGCGGGAATGCCCCGGACTCAGTTTTCTCGTCCTGGGGTAAAAAGCGGTCCCCCGACGGTTTCTTCCCTTTGCTCCGTATTGGTCATAAGTCTTTCGATCTTCGGGTCTCGATCTCCGAGGACTTCAACCCACACTCCTGGCATGCTCCCTGACACGTTTTCCGGAGGTATAGGTCGGGAAGCGAGCTCGTTGGAGGGAGAACTGTGGTGCGACCCAAAACGGTCCAAAAGATGGCCGAAGCTTCCAACGAGTGGCGAACGCTCGTCCGGTGTCAGAAACCACTGGAAATGCACTTGCAGCGAAGGAAACGGGCTGAGCTCGAGGACTTCCGGTGCTCGTCCCAAGAAAACGCGAGCGGGAATGCCCCGGACTCAGTTTTCTCGTCCTGGGGTAAAAAGCGGTCCCCCGACGGTTTCTTCCCTTTGCTCCGTATTGGTCATAAGTCTTTCGATCTTCGGGTCTCGTGCTCCGAGGACTTCAACCCACACTCCTGACATGCTCCCTGACACGTTTTCCGGAGGTATAGGTCGGGAAGCGAGCTCGTTGGAGGGAGAACTGTGGTGCGACCCAAAACGGTCCAAAAGATGGCCGAAGCTTCCAACGAGTGGCGAACGCACGTCCGGTGTCAGAAACCACTGGAAATGCACTTGCAGCGAAGGAAACGGGCTGAGCTCGAGGACTTCCGGTGCTCGTCCCAAGAAAACGCGAGCGTGAATGCCCCGGACTCAGTTTTCTCGTCCTGGGGTAAAAAGCGGTCCCCCGACGGTTTCTTCCCTTTGCTCCGTATTGGTCATAAGTCTTTCGATCTTCGGGTCTCGTGCTCCGAGGACTTCAACCCACACTTCTGGCATGCTCCCTGACACGTTTTCCGGAGGTATAGGTCGGGAAGCGAGCTCGTTGGAGGGAGAACTGTGGTGCGACCCAAAACGGTCCAAAAGATGGCCGAAGCTTCCAACGAGTGGCGAACGCTCGTCCGGTGTCAGAAACCACTGGAAATGCACTTGCAGCGAAGGAAACGGGCTGAGCTCGAGGACTTCCGGTGCTCGTCCCAAGAAAACGCGAGCGGGAATGCCCCGGACTCAGTTTTCTCGTCCTGGGGTAAAAAGCGGTCCCCCGACGGTTTCTTCCCTTTGCTCCGTATTGGTCATAAGTCTTTCGATCTTCGGGTCTCGTGCTCCGAGGACTTCAACCCACACTCCTGGCATGCTCCCTGACACGTTTTCCGGAGGTATAGGTCGGGAAGCGAGCTCGTTGGAGGGAGAACTGTGGTGCGACCCAAAACGGTCCAAAAGATGGCCGAAGCTTCCAACGAGTGGCGAACGCTCGTCCGGTGTCAGAAACCACTGGAAATGCACTTGCAGCGAAGGAAACGGGCTGAGCTCGAGGACTTCCGGTGCTCGTCCCAAGAAAACGCGAGCGGGAATGCCCCGGACTCAGTTTTCTCGTCCTGGGGTAAAAAGCGGTCCCCCGACGGTTTCTTCCCTTTGCTCCGTATTGGTCATAAGTCTTTCGATCTTCGGGTCTCGTGCTCCGAGGACTTCAACCCACACTCCTGGCATGCTCCCTGACACGTTTTCCGGAGGTATAGGTCGGGAAGCGAGCTCGTTGGAGGGAGAACTGTGGTGCGACCCAAAACGGTCCAAAAGATGGCCGAAGCTTCCAACGAGTGGCGAACGCTCGTCCGGTGTCAGAAACCACTGGAAATGCACTTGCAGCGAAGGAAACGGGCTGAGCTCGAGGACTTCCGGTGCTCGTCCCAAGAAAACGCGAGCGGGAATGCCCCGGACTCAGTTTTCTCGTCCTGGGGTAAAAAGCGGTCCCCCGACGGTTTCTTCCCTTTCCTCCGTATTGGTCATAAGTCTTTCGATCTTCGGGTCTCGCTCTTCGAGGACTTCAACCCACACTCCTGGCATGCTCCCTGACACGTTTTCCGGAGGTATAGGTCGGGAAGCGAGCTCGTTGGAGGGAGAACTGTGGTGCGACCCAAAACGGTCCAAAAGATGGCCGAAGCTTCCAACGAGTGGCGAACGCTCGTCCGGTGTCAGAAACCACTGGAAATGCACTTGCAGCGAAGGAAACGGGCTGAGCTCGAGGACTTCCGGTGCTCGTCCCAAGAAAACGCGAGCGGGAATGCCCCGGACTCAGTTTTCTCGTCCTGGGGTAAAAAGCGGTCCCCCGACGGTTTCTTCCCTTTGCTCCGTATTGGTCATAAGTCTTTCGATCTTCGGGTCTCGTGCTCCGAGGACTTCAACCCACACTCCTGGCATGCTCCCTGACACGTTTTCCGGAGGTATAGGTCGGGAAGCGAGCTCGTTGGAGGGAGAACTGTGGTGCGACCCAAAACGGTCCAAAAGATGGCCGAAGCTTCCAACGAGTGGCGAACGCACGTCCGGTGTCAGAAACCACTGGAAATGCACTTGCAGCGAAGGAAACGGGCTGAGCTCGAGGACTTCCGGTGCTCGTCCCAAGAAAACGCGAGCGGGAATGCCCCGGACTCAGTTTTCTCGTCCTGGGGTAAAAAGCGGTCCCCCGACGGTTTCTTCCCTTTGCTCCGTATTGGTCATAAGTCTTTCGATCTTCGGGTCTCGTGCTCCGAGGACTTCAACCCACACTCCTGGCATGCTCCCTGACACGTTTTCCGGAGGTATAGGTCGGGAAGCGAGCTCGTTGGAGGGAGAACTGTGGTGCGACCCAAAACGGTCCAAAAGATGGCCGAAGCTTCCAACGAGTGGCGAACGCTCGTCCGGTGTCAGAAACCACTGGAAATGCACTTGCAGCGAAGGAAACGGGCTGAGCTCGAGGACTTCCGGTGCTCGTCCCAAGAAAACGCGAGCGGGAATGCCCCGGACTCAGTTTTCTCGTCCTGGGGTAAAAAGCGGTCCCCCGACGGTTTCTTCCCTTTGCTCCGTATTGGTCATAAGTCTTTCGATCTTCGGGTCTCGTGCTCCGAGGACTTCAACCCACACTCCTGGCATGCTCCCTGACACGTTTTCCGGAGGTATAGGTCGGGAAGCGAGCTCGTTGGAGGGAGAACTGTGGTGCGACCCAAAACGGTCCAAAAGATGGCCGAAGCTTCCAACGAGTGGCGAACGCTCGTCCGGTGTCAGAAACCACTGGAAATGCACTTGCAGCGAAGGAAACGGGCTGAGCTCGAGGACTTCCGGTGCTCGTCCCAAGAAAACGCGAGCGGGAATGCCCCGGACTCAGTTTTCTCGTCCTGGGGTAAAAAGCGGTCCCCCGACGGTTTCTTCCCTTTGCTCCGTATTGGTCATAAGTCTTTCGATCTTCGGGTCTCGTGCTCCGAGGACTTCAACCCACACTCCTGGCATGCTCCCTGACACGTTTTCCGGAGGTATAGGTCGGGAAGCGAGCTCGTTGGAGGGAGAACTGTGGTGCGACCCAAAACGGTCCAAAAGATGGCCGAAGCTTCCAACGAGTGGCGAACGCTCGTCCGGTGTCAGAAACCACTGGAAATGCACTTGCAGCGAAGGAAACGGGCTGGGCTCGAGGACTTCCGGTGCTCGTCCCAAGAAAACGCGAGCGGGAATGCCCCGGACTCAGTTTTCTCGTCCTGGGGTAAAAAGCGGTCCCCCGACGGTTTCTTCCCTTTGCTCCGTATTGGTCATAAGTCTTTCGATCTTCGGATCTCGTGCTCCGAGGACTTCAACCCACACTCCTGGCATGCTCCCTGACACGTTTTCCGGAGGTATAGGTCGGGAAGCGAGCTCGTTGGAGGGAGAACTGTGGTGCGACCCAAAACGGTCCAAAAGCTGGCCGAAGCTTCCAACGAGTGGCGAACGCTCGTCCGGTGTCAGAAACCACTGGAAATGCACTTGCAGCGAAGGAAACGGGCTGAGCTCGAGGACTTCCGGTGCTCGTCCCAAGAAAACGCGAGCGGGAATGCCCCGGACTCAGTTTTCTCGTCCTGGGGTAAAAAGCGGTCCCCCGACGGTTTCTTCCCTTTGCTCCGTATTGGTCATAAGTCTTTCGATCTTCGGGTCTCGTGCTCCGAGGACTTCAACCCACACTCCTGGCATGCTCCCTGACACGTTTTCCGGAGGTATAGGTCGGGAAGCGAGCTCGTTGGAGGGAGAACTGTGGTGCGACCCAAAACGGTCCAAAAGATGGCCGAAGCTTCCAACGAGTGGCGAACGCTCGTCCGGTGTCAGAAACCACTGGAAATGCACTTGCAGCGAGGGAAACGAGCTGAGCTCGAGGACTTCCGGTGCTCGTCCCAAGAAAACGCGAGCGGGAATGCCCCGGACTCAGTTTTCTCGTCCTGGGGTAAAAAGCGGTCCCCCGACGGTTTCTTCCCTTTGCTCCGTATTGGTCATAAGTCTTTCGATCTTCGGGTCTCGTGCTCCGAGGACTTCAACCCACACTCCTGGCATGCTCCCTGACACGTTTTCCGGAGGTATAGGTCGGGAAGCGAGCTCGTTGGAGGGAGAACTGTGGTGCGACCCAAAACGGTCCAAAAGATGGCCGAAGCTTCCAACGAGTGGCGAACGCTCGTCCGGTGTCAGAAACCACTGGAAATGCACTTCCAGCGAAGGAAACGGGCTGAGCTCGAGGACTTCCGGTGCTCGTCCGAAGAAAACGCGAGCGGGAATGCCCCGGACTCAGTTTTCTCGTCCTGGGGTAAAAAGCGGTCCCCCGACGGTTTCTTCCCTTTGCTCCGTATTGGTCATAAGTCTTTCGATCTTCGGGTCTCGTGCTCCGAGGACTTCAACCCACACTCTTGGCATGCTCCCTGACACGTTTTCCGGAGGTATAGGTCGGGAAGCGAGCTCGTTGGAGGGAGAACTGTGGTGCGACCCAAAACGGTCCAAAAGATGGCCGAAGCTTCCAACGAGTGGCGAACGCTCGTCCGGTGTCAGAAACCACTGGAAATGCACTTGCAGCGATGGAAACGGGCTGAGCTCGAGGACTTCCGGTGCTCGTCCCAAGAAAACGCGAGCGGGAATGCCCCGGACTCAGTTTTCTCGTCCTGGGGTAAAAAGCGGTCCCCCGACGGTTTCTTCCCTTTGCTCCGTATTGGTCATAAGTCTTTCGATCTTCGGGTCTCGTGCTCCGAGGACTTCAACCCACACTCCTGGCATGCTCCCTGACACGTTTTCCGGAGGTATAGGTCGGGAAGCGAGCTCGTTGGAGGGAGAACTGTGGTGCGACCCAAAACGGTCCAAAAGATGGCCGAAGCTTCCAACGAGTGGCGAACGCTCGTCCGGTGTCAGAAACCACTGGAAATGCACTTCCAGCGAAGGAAACGGGCTGAGCTCGAGGACTTCCGGTGCTCGTCCGAAGAAAACGCGAGCGGGAATGCCCCGGACTCAGTTTTCTCGTCCTGGGGTAAAAAAGCGGTCCCCCGACGGTTTCTTCCCTTTGCTCCGTATTGGTCATAAGTCTTTCGATCTTCGGGTCTCGTTCTCCGAGGACTTCAACCCACACTCCTGGCATGCTCCCTAACACGTTTTCCGGAGGTATAGGTCGGGAAGCGAGCTCGTTGGAGGGAGAACTGTGGTGCGACCCAAAACGGTCCAAAAGATGGCCGAAGCTTCCAACGAGTGGCGAACGCTCGTCCGGTGTCAGAAACCACTGGAAATGCACTTGCAGCGAAGGAAACGGGCTGAGCTCGAGGACTTCCGGTGCTCGTCCCAAGAAAACGCGAGCGGGAATGCCCCGGACTCAGTTTTCTCGTCCTGGGGTAAAAAGCGGTCCCCCGACGGTTTCTTCCCTTTGCTCCGTATTGGTCATAAGTCTTTCGATCTTCGGGTCTCGTGCTCCGAGGACTTCAACCCACACTTCTGGCATGCTCCCTGACACGTTTTCCGGAGGTATAGGTCGGGAAGCGAGCTCGTTGGAGGGAGAACTGTGGTGCGACCCAAAACGGTCCAAAAGATGGCCGAAGCTTCCAACGAGTGGCGAACGCTCGTCCGGTGTCAGAAACCACTGGAAATGCACTTGCAGCGAAGGAAACGGGCTGAGCTCGAGGACTTCCGGTGCTCGTCCCAAGAAAACGCGAGCGGGAATGCCCCGGACTCAGTTTTCTCGTCCTGGGGTAAAAAGCGGTCCCCCGACGGTTTCTTCCCTTTGCTCCGTATTGGTCATAAGTCTTTCGATCTTCGGGTCTCGTGCTCCGAGGACTTCAACCCACACTCCTGGCATGCTCCCTGACACGTTTTCCGGAGGTATAGGTCGGGAAGCGAGCTCGTTGGAGGGAGAACTGTGGTGCGACCCAAAACGGTCCAAAAGATGGCCGAAGCTTCCAACGAGTGGCGAACGCTCGTCCGGTGTCAGAAACCACTGGAAATGCACTTGCAGCGAAGGAAACGGGCTGAGCTCGAGGACTTCCGGTGCTCGTCCCAAGAAAACGCGAGCGGGAATGCCCCGGACTCAGTTTTCTCGTCCTGGGGTAAAAAGCGGTCCCCCGACGGTTTCTTCCCTTTGCTCCGTATTGGTCATAAGTCTTTCGATCTTCGGGTCTCGTGCTCCGAGGACTTCAACCCACACTTCTGGCATGCTCCCTGACACGTTTTCCGGAGGTATAGGTCGGGAAGCGAGCTCGTTGGAGGGAGAACTGTGGTGCGACCCAAAACGGTCCAAAAGATGGCCGAAGCTTCCAACGAGTGGCGAACGCTCGTCCGGTGTCAGAAACCACTGGAAATGCACTTGCAGCGAAGGAAACGGGCTGAGCTCGAGGACTTCCGGTGCTCGTCCCAAGAAAACGCGAGCGGGAATGCCCCGGACTCAGTTTTCTCGTCCTGGGGTAAAAAGCGGTCCCCCGACGGTTTCTTCCCTTTGCTCCGTATTGGTCATAAGTCTTTCGATCTTCGGGTCTCGTGCTCCGAGGACTTCAACCCACACTCCTGGCATGCTCCCTGACACGTTTTCCGGAGGTATAGGTCGGGAAGCGAGCTCGTTGGAGGGAGAACTGTGGTGCGACCCAAAACGGTCCAAAAGATGGCCGAAGCTTCCAACGAGTGGCGAACGCTCGTCCGGTGTCAGAAACCACTGGAAATGCACTTGCAGCGAAGGAAACGGGCGGAGCTCGAGGACTTCCGGTGCTCGTCCCAAGAAAACGCGAGCGGGAATGCCCCGGACTCAGTTTTCTCGTCCTGGGGTAAAAAGCGGTCCCCCGACGGTTTCTTCCCTTTGCTCCGTATTGGTCATAAGTCTTTCGATCTTCGGGTCTCGTGCTCCGAGGACTTCAACCCACACTCCTGGCATGCTCCCTGACACGTTTTCCGGAGGTATAGGTCGGGAAGCGAGCTCGTTGGAGGGAGAACTGTGGTGCGACCCAAAACGGTCCAAAAGATGGCCGAAGCTTCCAACGAGTGGCGAACGCTCGTCCGGTGTCAGAAACCACTGGAAATGCACTTGCAGCGAAGGAAACGGGCTGAGCTCGAGGACTTCCGGTGCTCGTCCCAAGAAAACGCGAGCGGGAATGCCCCGGACTCAGTTTTCTCGTCCTGGGGTAAAAAGCGGTCCCCCGACGGTTTCTTCCCTTTGCTCCGTATTGGTCATAAGTCTTTCGATCTTCGGGTCTCGTGCTCCGAGGACTTCAACCCACACTCCTGGCATGCTCCCTGACACGTTTTCCGGAGGTATAGGTCGGGAAGCGAGCTCGTTGGAGGGAGAACTGTGGTGCGACCCAAAACGGTCCAAAAGATGGCCGAAGCTTCCAACGAGTGGCGAACGCTCGTCCGGTGTCAGAAACCACTGGAAATGCACTTGCAGCGAAGGAAACGGGCTGAGCTCGAGGACTTCCGGTGCTCGTCCCAAGAAAACGCGAGCGGGAATGCCCCGGACTCAGTTTTCTCGTCCTGGGGTAAAAAGCGGTCCCCCGACGGTTTCTTCCCTTTGCTCCGTATTGGTCATAAGTCTTTCGATCTTCAGGTCTCGTTCTCCGAGGACTTCAACCCACACTCCTGGCATGCTCCCTGACACGTTTTCCGGAGGTATAGGTCGGGAAGCGAGCTCGTTGGAGGGAGAACTGTGGTGCGACCCAAAACGGTCCAAAAGATGGCCGAGGATTCCAACGAGTGGCGAACGCTCGTCCGGTGTCAGAAACCACTGGAAATGCACTTGCAGCGAAGGAAACGGGCTGAGCTCGAGGACTTCCGGTGCTCGTCCCAAGAAAACGCGAGCGGGAATGCCCCGGACTCAGTTTTCTCGTCCTGGGGTAAAAAGCGATCCCCCGACGGTTTCTTCCCTTTGCTCCGTATTGGTCATAAGTCTTTCGATCTTCGGGTCTCGTGCTCCGAGGACTTCAACCCACACTCCTGGCATGCTCCCTGACACGTTTTCCGGAGGTATAGGTCGGGAAGCGAGCTCGTTGGAGGGAGAACTGTGGTGCGACCCAAAACGGTCCAAAAGATGGCCGAAGCTTCCAACGAGTGGCGAACGCTCGTCCGGTGTCAGAAACCACTGGAAATGCACTTGCAGCGAAGGAAACGGGCTGAGCTCGAGGACCTCCGGTGCTCGTCCCAAGAAAACGCGAGCGGGAATGCCCCGGACTCAGTTTTCTCGTCCTGGGGTAAAAAGCGGTCCCCCGACGGTTTCTTCCCTTTGCTCCGTATTGGTCATAAGTCTTTCGATCTTCGGGTCTCGTGCTCCGAGGACTCCAACCCACACTCCTGGCATGCTCCCTGACACGTTTTCCGGAGGTATAGGTCGGGAAGCGAGCTCGTTGGAGGGAGAACTGTGGTGCGACCCAAAACGGTCCAAAAGATGGCCGAAGCTTCCAACGAGTGGCGAACGCTCGTCCGGTGTCAGAAACCACTGGAAATGCACTTGCAGCGAAGGAAACGGGCTGAGCTCGAGGACTTCCGGTGCTCGTCCCAAGAAAACGCGAGCGGGAATGCCCCGGACTCAGTTTTCTCGTCCTGGGGTAAAAAGCGGTCCCCCGACGGTTTCTTCCCTTTGCTCCGTATTGGTCATAAGTCTTTCGATCTTCGGGTCTCGTGCTCCGAGGACTTCAACCCACACTCCTGGCATGCTCCCTGACACGTTTTCCGGAGGTATAGGTCGGGAAGCGAGCTCGTTGGAGGGAGAACTGTGGTGCGACCCAAAACGGTCCAAAAGCTGGCCGAAGCTTCCAACGAGTGGCAAACGCTCGTCCGGTGTCAGAAACCACTAGAAATGCACTTGCAGCGAAGGAAACGGGCTGAGCTCGAGGACTTCCGGTGCTCGTCCCAAGAAAACGCGAGCGGGAATGCCCCGGACTCAGTTTTCTCGTCCTGGGGTAAAAAGCGGTCCCCCGACGGTTTCTTCCCTTTGCTCCGTATTGGTCATAAGTCTTTCGATCTTCGGGTCTCGTGCTCCGAGGACTTCAACCCACACTCCTGGCATGCTCCCTGACACGTTTTCCGGAGGTATAGGTCGGGAAGCGAGCTCGTTGGAGGGAGAACTGTGGTGCGACCCAAAACGGTCCAAAAGATGGCCGAAGCTTCCAACGAGTGGCGAACGCTCGTCCGTTTCTTCCCTTTGCTCCGTATTGGTCATAAGTCTTTCGATCTTCGGGTCTCGTGCTCCGAGGACTTCAACCCACACTCCTGGCATGCTCCCTGACACGTTTTCCGGAGGTATAGGTCGGGAAGCGAGCTCGTTGGAGGGAGAACTGTGGTGCGACCCAAAACGGTCCAAAAGATGACCGAAGCTTCCAACGAGTGGCGAACGCTCGTCCGGTGTCAGAAACCACTGGAAATGCACTTGCAGCGAAGGAAACGGGCTGAGCTCGAGGACTTCCGGTGCTCGTCCCAAGAAAACGCGAGCGGGAATGCCCCGGACTCAGTTTTCTCGTCCTGGGGTAAAAAGCGGTCCCCCGACGGTTTCTTCCCTTTGCTCCGTATTGGTCATAAGTCTTTCGATCTTCGGGTCTCGTGCTCCGAGGACTTCAACCCACACTCCTGGCATGCTCCCTGACACGTTTTCCGGAGGTATAGGTCGGGAAGCGAGCTCGTTGGAGGGAGAACTGTGGTGCGACCCAAAACGGTCCAAAAGATGGCCGAAGCTTCCAACGAGTGGCGAACGCTCGTCCGGTGTCAGAAACCACTGGAAATGCACTTGCAGCGAAGGAAACGGGCTGGGCTCGAGGACTTCCGGTGCTCGTCCCAAGAAAACGCGAGCGGGAATGCCCCGGACTCAGTTTTCTCGTCCTGGGGTAAAAAGCGGTCCCCCGACGGTTTCTTCCCTTTGCTCCGTATTGGTCATAAGTCTTTCGATCTTCGGATCTCGTGCTCCGAGGACTTCAACCCACACTCCTGGCATGCTCCCTGACACGTTTTCCGGAGGTATAGGTCGGGAAGCGAGCTCGTTGGAGGGAGAACTGTGGTGCGACCCAAAACGGTCCAAAAGCTGGCCGAAGCTTCCAACGAGTGGCAAACGCTCGTCCGGTGTCAGAAACCACTGGAAATGCACTTGCAGCGAAGGAAACGGGCTGAGCTCGAGGACTTCCGGTGCTCGTCCCAAGAAAACGCGAGCGGGAATGCCCCGGACTCAGTTTTCTCGTCCTGGGGTAAAAAGCGGTCCCCCGACGGTTTCTTCCCTTTGCTCCGTATTGGTCATAAGTCTTTCGATCTTCGGGTCTCGTGCTCCGAGGACTTCAACCCACACTCCTGGCATGCTCCCTGACACGTTTTCCGGAGGTATAGGTCGGGAAGCGAGCTCGTTGGAGGGAGAACTGTGGTGCGACCCAAAACGGTCCAAAAGCTGGCCGAAGCTTCCAACGAGTGGCAAACGCTCGTCCGGTGTCAGAAACCACTAGAAATGCACTTGCAGCGAAGGAAACGGGCTGAGCTCGAGGACTTCCGGTGCTCGTCCCAAGAAAACGCGAGCGGGAATGCCCCGGACTCAGTTTTCTCGTCCTGGGGTAAAAAGCGGTCCCCCGACGGTTTCTTCCCTTTGCTCCGTATTGGTCATAAGTCTTTCGATCTTCGGGTCTCGTGCTCCGAGGACTTCAACCCACACTCCTGGCATGCTCCCTGACACGTTTTCCGGAGGTATAGGTCGGGAAGCGAGCTCGTTGGAGGGAGAACTGTGGTGCGACCCAAAACGGTCCAAAAGATGGCCGAAGCTTCCAACGAGTGGCGAACGCTCGTCCGTTTCTTCCCTTTGCTCCGTATTGGTCATAAGTCTTTCGATCTTCGGGTCTCGTGCTCCGAGGACTTCAACCCACACTCCTGGCATGCTCCCTGACACGTTTTCCGGAGGTATAGGTCGGGAAGCGAGCTCGTTGGAGGGAGAACTGTGGTGCGACCCAAAACGGTCCAAAAGATGACCGAAGCTTCCAACGAGTGGCGAACGCTCGTCCGGTGTCAGAAACCACTGGAAATGCACTTGCAGCGAAGGAAACGGGCTGAGCTCGAGGACTTCCGGTGCTCGTCCCAAGAAAACGCGAGCGGGAATGCCCCGGACTCAGTTTTCTCGTCCTGGGGTAAAAAGCGGTCCCCCGACGGTTTCTTCCCTTTGCTCCGTATTGGTCATAAGTCTTTCGATCTTCGGGTCTCGTGCTCCGAGGACTTCAACCCACACTCCTGGCATGCTCCCTGACACGTTTTCCGGAGGTATAGGTCGGGAAGCGAGCTCGTTGGAGGGAGAACTGTGGTGCGACCCAAAACGGTCCAAAAGATGGCCGAAGCTTCCAACGAGTGGCGAACGCTCGTCCGGTGTCAGAAACCACTGGAAATGCACTTGCAGCGAAGGAAACGGGCTGGGCTCGAGGACTTCCGGTGCTCGTCCCAAGAAAACGCGAGCGGGAATGCCCCGGACTCAGTTTTCTCGTCCTGGGGTAAAAAGCGGTCCCCCGACGGTTTCTTCCCTTTGCTCCGTATTGGTCATAAGTCTTTCGATCTTCGGATCTCGTGCTCCGAGGACTTCAACCCACACTCCTGGCATGCTCCCTGACACGTTTTCCGGAGGTATAGGTCGGGAAGCGAGCTCGTTGGAGGGAGAACTGTGGTGCGACCCAAAACGGTCCAAAAGCTGGCCGAAGCTTCCAACGAGTGGCAAACGCTCGTCCGGTGTCAGAAACCACTGGAAATGCACTTGCAGCGAAGGAAACGGGCTGAGCTCGAGGACTTCCGGTGCTCGTCCCAAGAAAACGCGAGCGGGAATGCCCCGGACTCAGTTTTCTCGTCCTGGGGTAAAAAGCGGTCCCCCGACGGTTTCTTCCCTTTGCTCCGTATTGGTCATAAGTCTTTCGATCTTCGGGTCTCGTGCTCCGAGGACTTCAACCCACACTCCTGGCATGCTCCCTGACACGTTTTCCGGAGGTATAGGTCGGGAAGCGAGCTCGTTGGAGGGAGAACTGTGGTGCGACCCAAAACGGTCCAAAAGATGGCCGAAGCTTCCAACGAGTGGCGAACGCTCGTCCGTTTCTTCCCTTTGCTCCGTATTGGTCATAAGTCTTTCGATCTTCGGGTCTCGTGCTCCGAGGACTTCAACCCACACTCCTGGCATGCTCCCTGACACGTTTTCCGGAGGTATAGGTCGGGAAGCGAGCTCGTTGGAGGGAGAACTGTGGTGCGACCCAAAACGGTCCAAAAGATGGCCGAAGCTTCCAACGAGTGGCGAACGCTCGTCCGGTGTCAGAAACCACTGGAAATGCACTTGCAGCGAAGGAAACGGGCTGAGCTCGAGGACTTCCGGTGCTCGTCCCAAGAAAACGCGAGCGGGAATGCCCCGGACTCAGTTTTCTCGTCCTGGGGTAAAAAGCGGTCCCCCGACGGTTTCTTCCCTTTGCTCCGTATTGGTCATAAGTCTTTCGATCTTCGGGTCTCGTGCTCCGAGGACTTCAACCCACACTCCTGGCATGCTCCCTGACACGTTTTCCGGAGGTATAGGTCGGGAAGCGAGCTCGTTGGAGGGAGAACTGTGGTGCGACCCAAAACGGTCCAAAAGATGGCCGAAGCTTCCAACGAGTGGCGAACGCTCGTCCGTTTCTTCCCTTTGCTCCGTATTGGTCATAAGTCTTTCGATCTTCGGGTCTCGTGCTCCGAGGACTTCAACCCACACTCCTGGCATGCTCCCTGACACGTTTTCCGGAGGTATAGGTCGGGAAGCGAGCTCGTTGGAGGGAGAACTGTGGTGCGACCCAAAACGGTCCAAAAGATGACCGAAGCTTCCAACGAGTGGCGAACGCTCGTCCGGTGTCAGAAACCACTGGAAATGCACTTGCAGCGAAGGAAACGGGCTGAGCTCGAGGACTTCCGGTGCTCGTCCCAAGAAAACGCGAGCGGGAATGCCCCGGACTCAGTTTTCTCGTCCTGGGGTAAAAAGCGGTCCCCCGACGGTTTCTTCCCTTTGCTCCGTATTGGTCATAAGTCTTTCGATCTTCGGGTCTCGTGCTCCGAGGACTTCAACCCACACTCCTGGCATGCTCCCTGACACGTTTTCCGGAGGTATAGGTCGGGAAGCGAGCTCGTTGGAGGGAGAACTGTGGTGCGACCCAAAACGGTCCAAAAGATGGCCGAAGCTTCCAACGAGTGGCGAACGCTCGTCCGGTGTCAGAAACCACTGGAAATGCACTTGCAGCGAAGGAAACGGGCTGGGCTCGAGGACTTCCGGTGCTCGTCCCAAGAAAACGCGAGCGGGAATGCCCCGGACTCAGTTTTCTCGTCCTGGGGTAAAAAGCGGTCCCCCGACGGTTTCTTCCCTTTGCTCCGTATTGGTCATAAGTCTTTCGATCTTCGGATCTCGTGCTCCGAGGACTTCAACCCACACTCCTGGCATGCTCCCTGACACGTTTTCCGGAGGTATAGGTCGGGAAGCGAGCTCGTTGGAGGGAGAACTGTGGTGCGACCCAAAACGGTCCAAAAGCTGGCCGAAGCTTCCAACGAGTGGCAAACGCTCGTCCGGTGTCAGAAACCACTGGAAATGCACTTGCAGCGAAGGAAACGGGCTGAGCTCGAGGACTTCCGGTGCTCGTCCCAAGAAAACGCGAGCGGGAATGCCCCGGACTCAGTTTTCTCGTCCTGGGGTAAAAAGCGGTCCCCCGACGGTTTCTTCCCTTTGCTCCGTATTGGTCATAAGTCTTTCGATCTTCGGGTCTCGTGCTCCGAGGACTTCAACCCACACTCCTGGCATGCTCCCTGACACGTTTTCCGGAGGTATAGGTCGGGAAGCGAGCTCGTTGGAGGGAGAACTGTGGTGCGACCCAAAACGGTCCAAAAGATGGCCGAAGCTTCCAACGAGTGGCGAACGCTCGTCCGTTTCTTCCCTTTGCTCCGTATTGGTCATAAGTCTTTCGATCTTCGGGTCTCGTGCTCCGAGGACTTCAACCCACACTCCTGGCATGCTCCCTGACACGTTTTCCGGAGGTATAGGTCGGGAAGCGAGCTCGTTGGAGGGAGAACTGTGGTGCGACCCAAAACGGTCCAAAAGATGGCCGAAGCTTCCAACGAGTGGCGAACGCTCGTCCGGTGTCAGAAACCACTGGAAATGCACTTGCAGCGAAGGAAACGGGCTGAGCTCGAGGACTTCCGGTGCTCGTCCCAAGAAAACGCGAGCGGGAATGCCCCGGACTCAGTTTTCTCGTCCTGGGGTAAAAAGCGGTCCCCCGACGGTTTCTTCCCTTTGCTCCGTATTGGTCATAAGTCTTTCGATCTTCGGGTCTCGTGCTCCGAGGACTTCAACCCACACTCCTGGCATGCTCCCTGACACGTTTTCCGGAGGTATAGGTCGGGAAGCGAGCTCGTTGGAGGGAGAACTGTGGTGCGACCCAAAACGGTCCAAAAGATGGCTGAAGCTTCCAACGAGTGGCGAACGCTCGTCCGGTGTCAGAAACCACTGGAAATGCACTTGCAGCGAAGGAAACGGGCTGAGCTCGAGGACTTCCGGTGCTCGTCCCAAGAAAACGCGAGCGGGAATGCCCCGGACTCAGTTTTCTCGTCCTGGGGTAAAAAGCGGTCCCCCGACGGTTTCTTCCCTTTGCTCCGTATTGGTCATAAGTCTTTCGATCTTCGGGTCTCGTGCTCCGAGGACTTCAACCCACACTCCTGGCATGCTCCCTGACACGTTTTCCGGAGGTATAGGTCGGGAAGCGAGCTCGTTGGAGGGAGAACTGTGGTGCGACCCAAAACGGTCCAAAAGCTGGCCGAAGCTTCCAACGAGTGGCAAACGCTCGTCCGGTGTCAGAAACCACTAGAAATGCACTTGCAGCGAAGGAAACGGGCTGAGCTCGAGGACTTCCGGTGCTCGTCCCAAGAAAACGCGAGCGGGAATGCCCCGGACTCAGTTTTCTCGTCCTGGGGTAAAAAGCGGTCCCCCGACGGTTTCTTCCCTTTGCTCCGTATTGGTCATAAGTCTTTCGATCTTCGGGTCTCGTGCTCCGAGGACTTCAACCCACACTCCTGGCATGCTCCCTGACACGTTTTCCGGAGGTATAGGTCGGGAAGCGAGCTCGTTGGAGGGAGAACTGTGGTGCGACCCAAAACGGTCCAAAAGATGGCCGAAGCTTCCAACGAGTGGCGAACGCTCGTCCGTTTCTTCCCTTTGCTCCGTATTGGTCATAAGTCTTTCGATCTTCGGGTCTCGTGCTCCGAGGACTTCAACCCACACTCCTGGCATGCTCCCTGACACGTTTTCCGGAGGTATAGGTCGGGAAGCGAGCTCGTTGGAGGGAGAACTGTGGTGCGACCCAAAACGGTCCAAAAGATGGCCGAAGCTTCCAACGAGTGGCGAACGCTCGTCCGGTGTCAGAAACCACTGGAAATGCACTTGCAGCGAAGGAAACGGGCTGAGCTCGAGGACTTCCGGTGCTCGTCCCAAGAAAACGCGAGCGGGAATGCCCCGGACTCAGTTTTCTCGTCCTGGGGTAAAAAGCGGTCCCCCGACGGTTTCTTCCCTTTGCTCCGTATTGGTCATAAGTCTTTCGATCTTCGGGTCTCGTGCTCCGAGGACTTCAACCCACACTCCTGGCATGCTCCCTGACACGTTTTCCGGAGGTATAGGTCGGGAAGGGAGCTCGTTGGAGGGAGAACTGTGGTGCGACCCAAAACGGTCCAAAAGATGGCCGAAGCTTCCAACGAGTGGCGAACGCTCGTCCGGTGTCAGAAACCACTGGAAATGCACTTGCAGCGAAGGAAACGGGCTGAGCTCGAGGACTTCCGGTGCTCGTCCCAAGAAAACGCGAGCGGGAATGCCCCGGACTCAGTTTTCTCGTCCTGGGGTAAAAAGCGGTCCCCCGACGGTTTCTTCCCTTTGCTCCGTATTGGTCATAAGTCTTTCGATCTTCGGGTCTCGTGCTCCGAGGACTTCAACCCACACTCCTGGCATGCTCCCTGACACGTTTTCCGGAGGTATAGGTCGGGAAGCGAGCTCGTTGGAGGGAGAACTGTGGTGCGACCCAAAACGGTCCAAAAGCTGGCCGAAGCTTCCAACGAGTGGCAAACGCTCGTCCGGTGTCAGAAACCACTAGAAATGCACTTGCAGCGAAGGAAACGGGCTGAGCTCGAGGACTTCCGGTGCTCGTCCCAAGAAAACGCGAGCGGGAATGCCCCGGACTCAGTTTTCTCGTCCTGGGGTAAAAAGCGGTCCCCCGACGGTTTCTTCCCTTTGCTCCGTATTGGTCATAAGTCTTTCGATCTTCGGGTCTCGTGCTCCGAGGACTTCAACCCACACTCCTGGCATGCTCCCTGACACGTTTTCCGGAGGTATAGGTCGGGAAGCGAGCTCGTTGGAGGGAGAACTGTGGTGCGACCCAAAACGGTCCAAAAGATGGCCGAAGCTTCCAACGAGTGGCGAACGCTCGTCCGTTTCTTCCCTTTGCTCCGTATTGGTCATAAGTCTTTCGATCTTCGGGTCTCGTGCTCCGAGGACTTCAACCCACACTCCTGGCATGCTCCCTGACACGTTTTCCGGAGGTATAGGTCGGGAAGCGAGCTCGTTGGAGGGAGAACTGTGGTGCGACCCAAAACAGTCCAAAAGATGGCCGAAGCTTCCAACGAGTGGCGAACGCTCGTCCGGTGTCAGAAACCACTGGAAATGCACTTGCAGCGAAGGAAACGGGCTGAGCTCGAGGACTTCCGGTGCTCGTCCCAAGAAAACGCGAGCGGGAATGCCCCGGACTCAGTTTTCTCGTCCTGGGGTAAAAAGCGGTCCCCCGACGGTTTCTTCCCTTTGCTCCGTATTGGTCATAAGTCTTTCGATCTTCGGGTCTCGTGCTCCGAGGACTTCAACCCACACTCCTGGCATGCTGCCTGACACGTTTTCCGGAGGTATAGGTCGGGCAGCGAGCTCGTTGGAGGGAGAACTGTGGTGCGACCCAAAACGGTCCAAAAGCTGGCCGAAGCTTCCAACGAGTGGCAAACGCTCGTCCGGTGTCAGAAACCACTAGAAATGCACTTGCAGCGAAGGAAACGGGCTGAGCTCGAGGACTTCCGGTGCTCGTCCCAAGAAAACGCGAGCGGGAATGCCCCGGACTCAGTTTTCTCGTCCTGGGGTAAAAAGCGGTCCCCCGACGGTTTCTTCCCTTTGCTCCGTATTGGTCATAAGTCTTTCGATCTTCGGGTCTCGTGCTCCGAGGACTTCAACCCACACTCCTGGCATGCTCCCTGACACGTTTTCCGGAGGTATAGGTCGGGAAGCGAGCTCGTTGGAGGGAGAACTGTGGTGCGACCCAAAACGGTCCAAAAGCTGGCCGAAGCTTCCAACGAGTGGCAAACGCTCGTCCGGTGTCAGAAACCACTAGAAATGCACTTGCAGCGAAGGAAACGGGCTGAGCTCGAGGACTTCCGGTGCTCGTCCCAAGAAAACGCGAGCGGGAATGCCCCGGACTCAGTTTTCTCGTCCTGGGGTAAAAAGCGGTCCCCCGACGGTTTCTTTCCTTTGCTCCGTATTGGTCATAAGTCTTTCGATCTTCGGGTCTCGTGCTCCGAGGACTTCAACCCACACTCCTGGCATGCTCCCTGACACGTTTTCCGGAGGTATAGGTCGGGAAGCGAGCTCGTTGGAGGGAGAACTGTGGTGCGACCCAAAACGGTCCAAAAGATGGCCGAAGCTTCCAACGAGTGGCGAACGCTCGTCCGTTTCTTCCCTTTGCTCCGTATTGGTCATAAGTCTTTCGATCTTCGGGTCTCGTGCTCCGAGGACTTCAACCCACACTCCTGGCATGCTCCCTGACACGTTTTCCGGAGGTATAGGTCGGGAAGCGAGCTCGTTGGAGGGAGAACTGTGGTGCGACCCAAAACGGTCCAAAAGATGGCCGAAGCTTCCAACGAGTGGCGAACGCTCGTCCGGTGTCAGAAACCACTGGAAATGCACTTGCAGCGAAGGAAACGGGCTGAGCTCGAGGACTTCCGGTGCTCGTCCCAAGAAAACGCGAGCGGGAATGCCCCGGACTCAGTTTTCTCGTCCTGGGGTAAAAAGCGGTCCCCCGACGGTTTCTTCCCTTTGCTCCGTATTGGTCATAAGTCTTTCGATCTTCGGGTCTCGTGCTCCGAGGACTTCAACCCACACTCCTGGCATGCTCCCTGACACGTTTTCCGGAGGTATAGGTCGGGAAGCGAGCTCGTTGGAGGGAGAACTGTGGTGCGACCCAAAACGGTCCAAAAGATGGCCGAAGCTTCCAACGAGTGGCGAACGCTCGTCCGGTGTCAGAAACCACTGGAAATGCACTTGCAGCGAAGGAAACGGGCTGAGCTCGAGGACTTCCGGTGCTCGTCCCAAGAAAACGCGAGCGGGAATGCCCCGGACTCAGTTTTCTCGTCCTGGGGTAAAAAGCGGTCCCCCGACGGTTTCTTCCCTTTGCTCCGTATTGGTCATAAGTCTTTCGATCTTCGGGTCTCGTGCTCCGAGGACTTCAACCCACACTCCTGGCATGCTCCCTGACACGTTTTCCGGAGGTATAGGTCGGGAAGCGAGCTCGTTGGAGGGAGAACTGTGGTGCGACCCAAAACGGTCCAAAAGCTGGCCGAAGCTTCCAACGAGTGGCAAACGCTCGTCCGGTGTCAGAAACCACTAGAAATGCACTTGCAGCGAAGGAAACGGGCTGAGCTCGAGGACTTCCGGTGCTCGTCCCAAGAAAACGCGAGCGGGAATGCCCCGGACTCAGTTTTCTCGTCCTGGGGTAAAAAGCGGTCCCCCGACGGTTTCTTCCCTTTGCTCCGTATTGGTCATAAGTCTTTCGATCTTCGGGTCTCGTGCTCCGAGGACTTCAACCCACACTCCTGGCATGCTCCCTGACACGTTTTCCGGAGGTATAGGTCGGGAAGCGAGCTCGTTGGAGGGAGAACTGTGGTGCGACCCAAAACGGTCCAAAAGATGGCCGAAGCTTCCAACGAGTGGCGAACGCTCGTCCGTTTCTTCCCTTTGCTCCGTATTGGTCATAAGTCTTTCGATCTTCGGGTCTCGTGCTCCGAGGACTTCAACCCACACTCCTGGCATGCTCCCTGACACGTTTTCCGGAGGTATAGGTCGGGAAGCGAGCTCGTTGGAGGGAGAACTGTGGTGCGACCCAAAACGGTCCAAAAGATGGCCGAAGCTTCCAACGAGTGGCGAACGCTCGTCCGGTGTCAGAAACCACTGGAAATGCACTTGCAGCGAAGGAAACGGGCTGAGCTCGAGGACTTCTGGTGCTCGTCCCAAGAAAACGCGAGCGGGAATGCCCCGGACTCAGTTTTCTCGTCCTGGGGTAAAAAGCGGTCCCCCGACGGTTTCTTCCCTTTGCTCCGTATTGGTCATAAGTCTTTCGATCTTCGGGTCTCGTGCTCCGAGGACTTCAACCCACACTCCTGGAATGCTCCCTGACACGTTTTCCGGAGGTATAGGTCGGGAAGCGAGCTCGTTGGAGGGAGAACTGTGGTGCGACCCAAAACGGTCCAAAAGATGGCCGAAGCTTCCAACGAGTGGCGAACGCTCGTCCGGTGTCAGAAACCACTGGAAATGCACTTGCAGCGATGGAAACGGGCTGAGCTCGAGGACTTCCGGTGCTCGTCCCAAGAAAACGCGAGCGGGAATGCCCTGGACTCAGTTTTCTCGTCCTGGGGTAAAAAGCGGTCCCCCGACGGTTTCTTCCCTTTGCTCCGTATTGGTCATAAGTCTTTCGATCTTCGGGTCTCGTGCTCCGAGGACTTCAACCCACACTCCTGGCATGCTCCCTGACACGTTTTCCGGAGGTATAGGTCGGGAAGCGAGCTCGTTCGAGGGAGAACTGTGGTGCGACCCAAAACGGTCCAAAAGATGGCCGAAGCTTCCAACGAGTGGCGAACGCTCGTCCGGTGTCAGAAACCACTGGAAATGCACTTGCAGCGAAGGAAACGGGCTGAGCTCGAGGACTTCCGGTGCTCGTCCCAAGAAAACGCGAGCGGGAATGCCCCGGACTCAGTTTTCTCGTCCTGGGGTAAAAAGCGGTCCCCCGACGGTTTCTTCCCTTTGCTCCGTATTGGTCATAAGTCTTTCGATCTTCGGGTCTCGTGCTCCGAGGACTTCAACCCACACTCCTGGCATGCTCCCTGACACGTTTTCCGGAGGTATAGGTCGGGAAGCGAGCTCGTTGGAGGGAGAACTGTGGTGCGACCCAAAACGTTCCAAAAGATGGCCGAAGCTTCCAACGAGTGGCGAACGCTCGTCCGGTGTCAGAAACCACTAGAAATGCACTTGCAGCGAAGGAAACGGGCTGAGCTCGAGGACTTCCGGTGCTCGTCCCAAGAAAACGCGAGCGGGAATGCCCCGGACTCAGTTTTCTCGTCCTGGGGTAAAAAGCGGTCCCCCGACGGTTTCTTCCCTTTGCTCCGTATTGGTCATAAGTCTTTCGATCTTCAGGTCTCGTGCTCCGAGGACTTCAACCCACACTCCTGGCATGCTCCCTGACACGTTTTCAAGAGGTATAGGTCGGGAAGCGAGCTCGTTGGAGGGAGAACTGTGGTGCGACCCAAAACGGTCCAAAAGATGGCCGAAGCTTCCAACGAGTGGCGAACGCTCGTCCGGTGTCAGCAACCACTGGAAATGCACTTGCAGCGAAGGAAACGGGTTGAGCTCGAGGACTTCCGGTGCTCGTCCCAAGAAAACGCGAGCGGGAATGCCCCGGACTCAGTTTTCTCGTCCTGGGGTAAAAAGCGGTCCCCCGACGGTTTCTTCCCTTTGCTCCGTATTGGTCATAAGTCTTTCGATCTTCGGGTCTCGTGCTCCGAGGACTTCAACCCACACTCCTGGCATGCTCCCTGACACGTTTTCCGGAGGTATAGGTCGGGAAGCGAGCTCGTTGGAGGGAGAACTGTGGTGCGACCCAAAACGGTCCAAAAGATGGCCGAAGCTTCCAACGAGTGGCGAACGCTCGTCCGGTGTCAGAAACCACTGGAAATGCACTTGCAGCGAAGGAAACGGGCTGGGCTCGAGGACTTCCGGTGCTCGTCCCAAGAAAACGCGAGCGGGAATGCCCCGGACTCAGTTTTCTCGTCCTGGGGTAAAAAGCGGTCCCCCGACGGTTTCTTCCCTTTGCTCCGTATTGGTCATAAGTCTTTCGATCTTCGGGTCTCGTGCTCCGAGGACTTCAACCCACACTCCTGGCATGCTCCCTGACACGTTTTCCGGAGGTATAGGTCGGGAAGCGAGCTCGTTGGAGGGAGGACTGTGGTGCGACCCAAAACGGTCCAAAAGATGGCCGAAGCTTCCAACGAGTGGCGAACGCTCGTCCGGTGTCAGAAACCACTGGAAATGCACTTGCAGCGAAGGAAACGGGCTGGGCTCGAGGACTTCCGGTGCTCGTCCCAAGAAAACGCGAGCGGGAATGCCCCGGACTCAGTTTTCTCGTCCTGGTGTAAAAAGCGGTCCCCCGACGGTTTCTTCCCTTTGCTCCGTATTGGTCATAAGTCTTTCGATCTTCGGGTCTCGTGCTCCGAGGACTTCAACCCACACTCCTGGCATGCTCCCTGACACGTTTTCCGGAGGTATAGGTCGGGAAGCGAGCTCGTTGGAGGGAGGACTGTGGTGCGACCCAAAACGGTCCAAAAGATGGCCGAAGCTTCCAACGAGTGGCGAACGCTCGTCCGGTGTCAGAAACCACTGGAAATGCACTTGCAGCGAAGGAAACGGGCTGGGCTCGAGGACTTCCGGTGCTCGTCCCAAGAAAACGCGAGCGGGAATGCCCCGGACTCAGTTTTCTCGTCCTGGGGTAAAAAGCGGTCCCCCGACGGTTTCTTCCCTTTGCTCCGTATTGGTCATAAGTCTTTCGATCTTCGGGTCTCGTGCTCCGAGGACTTCAACCCACACTCCTGGCATGCTCCCTGACACGTTTTCCGGAGGTATAGGTCGGGAAGCGAGCTCGTTGGAGGGAGAACTGTGGTGCGACGCAAAACGGTCCAAAAGATGGCCGAAGCTTCCAACGAGTGGCGAACGCTCGTCCGGTGTCAGAAACCACTGGAAATGCACTTGCAGCGAAGGAAACGGGCTGGGCTCGAGGACTTCCGGTGCTCGTCCCAAGAAAACGCGAGCGGGAATGCCCCGGACTCAGTTTTCTCGTCCTGGGGTAAAAAGCGGTCCCCCGACGGTTTCTTCCCTTTGCTCCGTATTGGTCATAAGTCTTTCGATCTTCGGGTCTCGTGCTCCGAGGACTTCAACCCACACTCCTGGCATGCTCCCTGACACGTTTTCCGGAGGTATAGGTCGGGAAGCGAGCTCGTTGGAGGGAGAACTGTGGTGCGACCCAAAACGGTCCAAAAGATGGCCGAAGCTTCCAACGAGTGGCGAACGCTCGTCCGGTGTCAGAAACCACAGGAAATGCACTTGCAGCGAAGGAAACGGGCTGGGCTCGAGGACTTCCGGTGCTCGTCCCAAGAAAACGCGAGCGGGAATGCCCCGGACTCAGTTTTCTCGTCCTGGGGTAAAAAGCGGTCCCCCGACGGTTTCTTCCCTTTGCTCCGTATTGGTCATAAGTCTTTCGATCTTCGGGTCTCGTGCTCCGAGGACTTCAACCCACACTCCTGGCATGCTCCCTGACACGTTTTCCGGAGGTATAGGTCGGGAAGCGAGCTCGTTGGAGGGAGGACTGTGGTGCGACCCAAAACGGTCCAAAAGATGGCCGAAGCTTCCAACGAGTGGCGAACGCTCGTCCGGTGTCAGAAACAACTGGAAATGCACTTGCAGCGAAGGAAACGGGCTGGGATCGAGGACTTCCGGTGCTCGTCCCAAGAAAACGCGAGCGGGAATGCCCCGGACTCAGTTTTCTCGTCCTGGGGTAAAAAGCGGTCCCCCGACGGTTTCTTCCCTTTGCTCCGTATTGGTCATAAGTCTTTCGATCTTCGGGTCTCGTGCTCCGAGGACTTCAACCCACACTCCTGGCATGCTCCCTGACACGTTTTCCGGAGGTATAGGTCGGGAAGCGAGCTCGTTGGAGGGAGAACTGTAGTGCGACCCAAAACGGTCCAAAAGATGGCCGAAGCTTCCAACGAGTGGCGAACGCTCGTCCGGTGTCAGAAACCACAGGAAATGCACTTGCAGCGAAGGAAACGGGCTGGGCTCGAGGACTTCCGGTGCTCGTCCCAAGAAAACGCGAGCGGGAATGCCCCGGACTCAGTTTTCTCGTCCTGGGGTAAAAAGCGGTCCCCCGACGGTTTCTTCCCTTTGCTCCGTATTGGTCATAAGTCTTTCGATCTTCGGGTCTCGTGCTCCGAGGACTTCAACCCACACTCCTGGCATGCTCCCTGACACGTTTTCCGGAGGTATAGGTCGGGAAGCGAGCTCGTTGGAGGGAGGACTGTGGTGCGACCCAAAACGGTCCAAAAGATGGCCGAAGCTTCCAACGAGTGGCGAACGCTCGTCCGGTGTCAGAAACAACTGGAAATGCACTTGCAGCGAAGGAAACGGGCTGGGCTCGGGGACTTCCGGTGCTCGTCCCAAGAAAACGCGAGCGGGAATGCCCCGGACTCAGTTTTCTCGTCCTGGGGTAAAAAGCGGTCCCCCGACGGTTTCTTCCCTTTGCTCCGTATTGGTCATAAGTCTTTCGATCTTCGGGTCTCGTGCTCCGAGGACTTCAACCCACACTCCTGGCATGCTCCCTGACACGTTTTCCGGAGGTATAGGTCGGGAAGCGAGCTCGTTGGAGGGAGAACTGTGGTGCGACGCAAAACGGTCCAAAAGATGGCCGAAGCTTCCAACGAGTGGCGAACGCTCGTCCGGTGTCAGAAACCACTGGAAATGCACTTGCAGCGAAGGAAACGGGCTGGGCTCGAGGACTTCCGGTGCTCGTCCCAAGAAAACGCGAGCGGGAATGCCCCAGACTCAGTTTTCTCGTCCTGGGGTAAAAAGCGGTCCCCCGACGGTTTCTTCCCTTTGCACCGTATTGGTCATAAGTCTTTCGATCTTCGGGTCTCGTGCTCCGAGGACTTCAACCCACACTCCTGGCATGCTCCCTGACACGTTTTCCGGAGGTATAGGTCGGGAAGCGAGCTCGTTGGAGGGAGAACTGTGGTGCGACCCAAAACGGTCCAAAAGATGGCCGAAGCTTCCAACGAGTGGCGAACGCTCGTCCGGTGTCAGAAACCACTGGAAATGCACTTGTAGCGAAGGAAACGGGCTGGGCTCGAGGACTTCCGGTGCTCGTCCCAAGAAAACGCGAGCGGGAATGCCCCGGACTCAGTTTTCTCGTCCTGGGGTAAAAAGCGGTCCCCCGACGGTTTCTTCCCTTTGCTCCGTATTGGTCATAAGTCTTTCGATCTTCGGGTCTCGTGCTCCGAGGACTTCAACCCACACTCCTGGCATGCTCCCTGACACGTTTTTGGAGGTATAGGTCGGGAAGCGAGCTCGTTGGAGGGAGGACTTTGGTGCGACGCAAAACGGTCCAAAAGATGGCCGAAGCTTCCAACGAGTGGCGAACGCTCGTCCGGTGTCAGAAACCACTGGAAATGCACTTGCAGCGAAGGAAACGGGCTGGGCTCGAGGACTTCCGGTGCTCGTCCCAAGAAAACGCGAGCGGGAATGCCCCGGACTCAGTTTTCTCGTCCTGGGGTAAAAAGCGGTCCCCCGACGGTTTCTTCCCTTTGCTCCGTATTGGTCATAAGTCTTTCGATCTTCGGGTCTCGTGCTCCGAGGACTTCAACCCACACTCCTGGCATGCTCCCTGACACGTTTTCCGGAGGTATAGGTCGGGAAGCGAGCTCGTTGGAGGGAGGACTGTGGTGCGACGCAAAACGGTCCAAAAGATGGCCGAAGCTTCCAACGAGTGGTGAACGCTCGTCCGGTGTCAGAAACCACTGGAAATGCACTTGCAGCGAAGGAAACGGGCTGGGCTCGAGGACTTCCGGTGCTCGTCCCAAGAAAACGCGAGCGGGAATGCCCCGGACTCAGTTTTCTCGTCCTGGGGTAAAAAGCGGTCCCCCGACGGTTTCTTCCCTTTGCTCCGTATTGGTCATAAGTCTTTCGATCTTCGGGTCTCGTGCTCCGAGGACTTCAACCCACACTCCTGGCATGCTCCCTGACACGTTTTCCGGAGGTATAGGTCGGGAAGCGAGCTCGTTGGAGGGAGGACTGTGGTGCGACGCAAAACGGTCCAAAAGATGGCCAAAGCTTCCAACGAGTGGCGAACGCTCGTCCGGTGTCAGAAACCACTGGAAATGCACTTGCAGCGAAGGAAACGGGCTGGGCTCGAGGACTTCCGGTGCTCGTCCCAAGAAAACGCGAGCGGGAATGCCCCGGACTCAGTTTTCTCGTCCTGGGGTAAAAAGCGGTCCCCCGACGGTTTCTTCCCTTTGCTCCGTATTGGTCATAAGTCTTTCGATCTTCGGGTCTCGTGCTCCGAGGACTTCAACCCACACTCCTGGCATGCTCCCTGACACGTTTTCCGGAGGTATAGGTCGGGAAGCGAGCTCGTTGGAGGGAGGACTGTGGTGCGACCCAAAACGGTCCAAAAGATGGCCGAAGCTTCCAACGAGTGGCGAACGCTCGTCCGGTGTCAGAAACCACTGGAAATGCACTTGCAGCGAAGGAAACGGGCTGGGCTCAAGGACTTCCGGTGCTCGTCCCAAGAAAACGCGAGCGGGAATGCCCCGGACTGAGTTTTCTCGTCCTGGGGTAAAAAGCGGTCCCCCGACGGTTTCTTCCCTTTGCTCCGTATTGGTCATAAGTCTTTCGATCTTCGGGTCTCGTGCTCCGAGGACTTCAACCCACACTCCTGGCATGCTCCCTGACACGTTTTCCGGAGGTATAGGTCGGGAAGCGAGCTCGTTGGAGGGAGGACTGTGGTGCGACGCAAAACGGTCCAAAAGATGGCCGAAGCTTCCAACGAGTGGCGAACGCTCGTCCGGTGTCAGAAACCACTGGAAATGCACTTGCAGCGAAGGAAACGGGCTGGGCTCGAGGACTTCCGGTGCTCGTCCCAAGAAAACGCGAGCGGGAATGCCCCGGACTCAGTTTTCTCGTCCTGGGGTAAAAAGCGGTCCCCCGACGGTTTCTTCCCTTTGCTCCGTATTGGTCATAAGTCTTTCGATCTTCGGGTCTCGTGCTCCGAGGACTTCAACCCACACTCCTGGCATGCTCCCTGACACGTTTTCCGGAGGTATAGGTCGGGAAGCGAGCTCGTTGGAGGGAGGACTGTGGTGCGACGCAAAACGGTCCAAAAGATGGCCGAAGCTTCCAACGAGTGGCGAACGCTCGTCCGGTGTCAGAAACCACTGGAAATGCACTTGCAGCGAAGGAAACGGGCTGGGCTCGAAGACTTCCGGTGCTCGTCCCAAGAAAACGCGAGCGGGAATGCCCCAGACTCAGTTTTCTCGTCCTGGGGTAAAAAGCGGTCCCCCGACGGTTTCTTCCCTTTGCTCCGTATTGGTCATAAGTCTTTCGATCTTCGGGTCTCGTGCTCCGAGGACTTCAACCCACACTCCTGGCATGCTCCCTGACACGTTTTCCGGAGGTATAGGTCGGGAAGCGAGCTCGTTGGAGGGAGGACTGTGGTGCGACCCAAAACGGTCCAAAAGATGGCCGAAGCTTCCAACGAGTGGCGAACGCTCGTCCGGTGTCAGAAACCACTGGAAATGCACTTGCAGCGAAGGAAACGGGCTGGGCTCGAGGACTTCCGGTGCTCGTCCCAAGAAAACGCGAGCGGGAATGCCCCAGACTCAGTTTTCTCGTCCTGGGGTAAAAAGCGGTCCCCCGACGGTTTCTTCCCTTTGCTCCGTATTGGTCATAAGTCTTTCGATCTTCGGGTCTCGTGCTCCGAGGACTTCAACCCACACTCCTGGCATGCTCCCTGACACGTTTTCCAGAGGTATAGGTCGGGAAGCGAGCTCGTTGGAGGGTGGACTGTGGTGCGACCCAAAACGGTCCAAAAGATGGCCGAAGTTTCCAACGAGTGGCGAACGCTCGTCCGGTGTCAGAAACCACTGGAAATGCACTTGCAGCGAAGGAAACGGGCTGGGCTCGAGGACTTCCGGTGCTCGTCCCAAGAAAACGCGAGCGGGAATGCCCCAGACTCAGTTTTCTCGTCCTGGGGTAAAAAGCGGTCCCCCGACGGTTTCTTCCCTTTGCTCCGTATTGGTCATAAGTCTTTCGATCTTCGGGTCTCGTGCTCCGAGGACTTCAACCCACACTCCTGGCATGCTCCCTGACACGTTTTCCGGAGGTATAGGTCGGGAAGCGAGCTCGTTGGAGGGAGGACTGTGGTGCGACCCAAAACGGTCCAAAAGATGGCCGAAGCTTCCAACGAGTGGCGAACGCTCGTCCGGTGTCAGAAACCACTGGAAATGCACTTGCAGCGAAGGAAACGGGCTGGGCTCGAGGACTTCCGGTGCTCGTCCCAAGAAAAGGCGAGCGGGAATGCCCCGGACTGAGTTTTCTCGTCCTGGGGTAAAAAGCGGTCCCCCGACGGTTTCTTCCCTTTGCTCCGTATTGGTCATAAGTCTTTCGATCTTCGGGTCTCGTGCTCCGTGGACTTCAACCCACACTCCTGGCATGCTCCCTGACACGTTTTCCGGAGGTATAGGTCGGGAAGCGAGCTCGTTGGAGGGAGGACTGTGGTGCGACGCAAAACGGTCCAAAAGATGGCCGAAGCTTCCAACGAGTGGCGAACGCTCGTCCGGTGTCAGAAACCACTGGAAATGCACTTGCAGCGAAGGAAACGGGCTGGGCTCGAGGACTTCCGGTGCTCGTCCCAAGAAAACGCGAGCGGGAATGCCCCGGACTCAGTTTTCTCGTCCTGGGGTAAAAAGCGGTCCCCCGACGGTTTCTTCCCTTTGCTCCGTATTGGTCATAAGTCTTTCGATCTTCGGGTCTCGTGCTCCGAGGACTTCAACCCACACTCCTGGCATGCTCCCTGACACGTTTTCCGGAGGTATAGGTCGGGAAGCGAGCTCGTTGGAGGGAGGACTGTGGTGCGACCCAAAACGGTCCAAAAGATGGCCGAAGCTTCCAACGAGTGGCGAACGCTCGTCCGGTGTCAGAAACCACTGGAAATGCACTTGCAGCGAAGGAAACGGGCTGGGCTCGAGGACTTCCGGTGCTCGTCCCAAGAAAACGCGAGCGGGAATGCCCCGGACTCAGTTTTCTCGTCCTGGGGTAAAAAGCGGTCCCCCGACGGTTTCTTCCCTTTGCTCCGTATTGGTCATAAGTCTTTCGATCTTCGGGTCTCGTGCTCCGAGGACTTCAACCCACACTCCTGGCATGCTCCCTGACACGTTTTCCGGAGGTATAGGTCGGGAAGCGAGCTCGTTGGAGGGAGAACTGTGGTGCGACCCAAAACGGTCCAAAAGATGGCCGAAGCTTCCAACGAGTGGCGAACGCTCGTCCGGTGTCAGAAACCACTGGAAATGCACTTGCAGCGAAGGAAACGGGCTGGGCTCGAGGACTTCCGGTGCTCGTCCCAAGAAAACGCGAGCGGGAATGCCCCGGACTCAGTTTTCTCGTCCTGGGGTAAAAAGCGGTCCCCCGACGGTTTCTTCCCTTTGCTCCGTATTGGTCATAAGTCTTTCGATCTTCGGGTCTCGTGCTCCGAGGACTTCAACCCACACTCCTGGCATGCTCCCTGACACGTTTTCCGGAGGTATAGGTCGGGAAGCGAGCTCGTTGGAGGGAGAACTGTGGTGCGACCCAAAACGGTCCAAAAGATGGCCGAAGCTTCCAACGAGTGGCGAACGCTCGTCCGGTGTCAGAAACCACTGGAAATGCACTTGCAGCGAAGGAAACGGGCTGGGCTCGAGGACTTCCGGTGCTCGTCCCAAGAAAACGCGAGCGGGAATGCCCCGGACTCAGTTTTCTCGTCCTGGGGTAAAAAGCGGTCCCCCGACGGTTTCTTCCCTTTGCTCCGTATTGGTCATAAGTCTTTCGATCTTCGGGTCTCGTGCTCCGAGGACTTCAACCCACACTCCTGGCATGCTCCCTGACACGTTTTCCGGAGGTATAGGTCGGGAAGCGAGCTCGTTGGAGGGAGAACTGTGGTGCGACCCAAAACGGTCCAAAAGATGGCCGAAGCTTCCAACGAGTGGCGAACGCTCGTCCGGTGTCAGAAACCACTGGAAATGCACTTGCAGCGAAGGAAACGGGCTGGGCTCGAGGACTTCCGGTGCTCGTCCCAAGAAAACGCGAGCGGGAATGCCCCGGACTCAGTTTTCTCGTCCTGGGGTAAAAAGCGGTCCCCCGACGGTTTCTTCCCTTTGCTCCGTATTGGTCATAAGTCTTTCGATCTTCGGGTCTCGTGCTCCGAGGACTTCAACCCACACTCCTGGCATGCTCCCTGACACGTTTTTCGGAGGTATAGGTCGGGAAGCGAGCTCGTTGGAGGGAGAACTGTGGTGCGACGCAAAACGGTCCAAAAGATGGCCGAAGCTTCCAACGAGTGGCGAACGCTCGTCCGGTGTCAGAAACCACTGGAAATGCACTTGCAGCGAAGCAAACGGGCTGGGCTCGAGGACTTCCGGTGCTCGTCCCAAGAAAACGCGAGCGAGAATGCCCCGGACTCAGTTTTCTCGTCCTGGGGTAAAAAGCGGTCCCCCGACGGTTTCTTCCCTTTGCTCCGTATTGGTCATAAGTCTTTCGATCTTCGGGTCTCGTGCTCCGAGGACTTCAACCCACACTCCTGGCATGCTCCCTGACACGTTTTCCGGAGGTATAGGTCGGGAAGCGAGCTCGTTGGAGGGAGAACTGTGGTGCGACCCAAAACGGTCCAAAAGATGGCCGAAGCTTCCAACGAGTGGCGAACGCTCGTCCGGTGTCAGAAACCACTGGAAATGCACTTGCAGCGAAGGAAACGGGCTGGGCTCGAGGACTTCCGGTGCTCGTCCCAAGAAAACGCGAGCGAGAATGCCCCGGACTCAGTTTTCTCGTCCTGGGGTAAAAAGCGGTCCCCCGACGGTTTCTTCCCTTTGCTCCGTATTGGTCATAAGTCTTTCGATCTTCGGGTCTCGTGCTCCGAGGACTTCAACCCACACTCCTGGCATGCTCCCTGACACGTTTTCCGGAGGTATAGGTCGGGAAGCGAGCTCGTTGGAGGGAGAACTGTGGTGCGACCCAAAACGGTCCAAAAGATGGCCGAAGCTTCCAACGAGTGGCGAACGCTCGTCCGGTGTCAGAAACCATTGGAAATGCACTTGCAGCGAAGGAAACGGGCTGGGCTCGAGGACTTCCGGTGCTCGTCCCAAGAAAACGCGAGCGGGAATGCCCCGGACTCAGTTTTCTCGTCCTGGGGTAAAAAGCGGTCCCCCGACGATTTCTTCCCTTTGCTCCGTATTGGTCATAAGTCTTTCGATCTTCGGGTCTCGTGCTCCGAGGACTTCAACCCACACTCCTGGCATGCTCCCTGACACGTTTTCCGGAGGTATAGGTCGGGAAGCGAGCTCGTTGGAGGGAGAACTGTGGTGCGACGCAAAACGGTCCAAAAGATGGCCGAAGCTTCCAACGAGTGGCGAACGCTCGTCCGGTGTCAGAAACCACTGGAAATGCACTTGCAGCGAAGGAAACGGGCTGAGCTCGAGGACTTCCGGTGCTCGTCCCAAGAAAACGCGAGCGGGAATGCCCCGGACTCAGTTTTCTCGTCCTGGGGTAAAAAGCGGTCCCCCGACGGTTTCTTCCCTTTGCTCCGTATTGGTCATAAGTCTTTCGACCTTCGGGTCTCGTGCTCCGAGGACTTCAACCCACACTCCTGGCATGCTCCCTGACACGTTTTCCGGAGGTATAGGTCGGGAAGCGAGCTCGTTGGAGGGAGAACTGTGGTGCGACCCAAAACGGTCCAAAAGATGGCCGAAGCTTCCAACGAGTGGCGAACGCTCGTCCGGTGTCAGAAACCACTGGAAATGCACTTGCAGCGAAGGAAACGGGCTGGGCTCGAGGACTTCCGGTGCTCGTCCCAAGAAAACGCGAGCGGGAATGCCCCGGACTCAGTTTTCTCGTCCTGGGGTAAAAAGCGGTCCCCCGACGGTTTCTTCCCTTTGCTCCGTATTGGTCATAAGTCTTTCGATCTTCGGGTCTCGTGCTCCGAGGACTTCAACCCACACTCCTGGCATGCTCCCTGACACGTTTTCCGGAGGTATAGGTCGGGAAGCGAGCTCGTTGGAGGGAGAACTGTGGTGCGACCCAAAACGGTCCAAAAGATGGCCGAAGCTTCCAACGAGTGGCGAACGCTCGTCCGGTGTCAGAAACCACTGGAAATGCACTTGCAGCGAAGGAAACGGGCTGGGCTCGAGGACTTCCGGTGCTCGTCCCAAGAAAACGCGAGCGGGAATGCCCCGGACTCAGTTTTCTCGTCCTGGGGTAAAAAGCGGTCCCCCGACGGTTTCTTCCCTTTGCTCCGTATTGGTCATAAGTCTTTCGATCTTCGGGTCTCGTGCTCCGAGGACTTCAACCCACACTCCTGGCATGCTCCCTGACACGTTTTCCGGAGGTATAGGTCGGGAAGCGAGCTCGTTGGAGGGAGAACTGTGGTGCGACCCAAAACGGTCCAAAAGATGGCCGAAGCTTCCAACGAGTGGCGAACGCTCGTCCGGTGTCAGAAACCACTGGAAATGCACTTGCAGCGAAGGAAACGGGCTGGGCACGAGGACTTCCGGTGCTCGTCCCAAGAAAACGCGAGCGGGAATGCCCCGGACTCAGTTTTCTCGTCCTGGGGTAAAAAGCGGTCCCCCGACGGTTTCTTCCCTTTGCTCCGTATTGGTCATAAGTCTTTCAATCTTCGGGTCTCGTGCTCCGAGGACTTCAACCCACACTCCTGGCATGCTCCCTGACACGTTTTCCGGAGGTATAGGTCGGGAAGCGAGCTCGTTGGAGGGAGAACTGTGGTGCGACCCAAAACGGTCCAAAAGATGGCCGAAGCTTCCAACGAGTGGCGAACGCTCGTCCGGTGTCAGAAACCACTGGAAATGCACTTGCAGCGAAGGAAACGGGCTGAGCTCGAGGACTTCCGGTGCTCGTCCCAAGAAAACGCGAGCGGGAATTTCCCGGACTCAGTTTTCTCGTCCTGGGGTAAAAAGCGGTCCCCCGACGGTTTCTTCCCTTTGCTCCGTATTGGTCATAAGTCTTTCGATCTTCGGGTCTCGTGCTCCGAGGACTTCAACCCACACTCCTGGCATGCTCCCTGACACGTTTTCCGGAGGTATAGGTCGGGAAGCGAGCTCGTTGGAGGGAGAACTGTGGTGCGACCCAAAACGGTCCAAAAGATGGCCGAAGCTTCCAACGAGTGGCGAACGCTCGTCCGGTGTCAGAAACCACTGGAAATGCACTTGCAGCGAAGGAAACGGGCTGAGCTCGAGGACTTCCGGTGCTCGTCCCAAGAAAACGCGAGCGGGAATGCCCCGGACTCAGTTTTCTCGTCCTGGGGTAAAAAGCGGTCCCCCGACGGTTTCTTCCCTTTGCTCCGTATTGGTCATAAGTCTTTCGATCTTCGGGTCTCGTGCTCCGAGGACTTCAACCCACACTCCTGGCATGCTCCCTGACACGTTTTCCGGAGGTATAGGTCGGGAAGCGAGCTCGTTGGAGGGAGAACTGTGGTGCGACCCAAAACGGTCCAAAAGATGGCCGAAGCTTCCAACGAGTGGCGAACGCTCGTCCGGTGTCAGAAACCACTGGAAATGCACTTGCAGCGAAGGAAACGGGCTGAGCTCGAGGACTTCCGGTGCTCGTCCCAAGAAAACGCGAGCGGGAATTTCCCGGACTCAGTTTTCTCGTCCTGGGGTAAAAAGCGGTCCCCCGACGGTTTCTTCCCTTTGCTCCGTATTGGTCATAAGTCTTTCGATCTTCGGGTCTCGTGCTCCGAGGACTTCAACCCACACTCCTGGCATGCTCCCTGACACGTTTTCCGGAGGTATAGGTCGGGAAGCGAGCTCGTTGGAGGGAGAACTGTGGTGCGACCCAAAACGGTCCAAAAGATGGCCGAAGCTTCCAACGAGTGGCGAACGCTCGTCCGGTGTCAGAAACCACTGGAAATGCACTTGCAGCGAAGGAAACGGGCTGAGCTCGAGGACTTCCGGTGCTCGTCCCAAGAAAACGCGAGCGGGAATGCCCCGGACTCAGTTTTCTCGTCCTGGGGTAAAAAGCGGTCCCCCGACGGTTTCTTCCCTTTGCTCCGTATTGGTCATAAGTCTTTCGATCTTCGGGTCTCGTGCTCCGAGGACTTCAACCCACACTCCTGGCATGCTCCCTGACACGTTTTCCGGAGGTATAGGTCGGGAAGCGAGCTCGTTGGAGGGAGAACTGTGGTGCGACCCAAAACGGTCCAAAAGATGGCCGAAGCTTCCAACGAGTGGCGAACGCTCGTCCGGTGTCAGAAACCACTGGAAATGCACTTGCAGCGAAGGAAACGGGCTGAGCTCGAGGACTTCCGGTGCTCGTCCCAAGAAAACGCGAGCGGGAATGCCCCGGACTCAGTTTTCTCGTCCTGGTGTAAAAAGCGGTCCCCCGACGGTTTCTTCCCTTTGCTCCGTATTGGTCATAAGTCTTTCGATCTTCGGGTCTCGTGCTCCGAGGACTTCAACCCACACTCCTGGCATGCTCCCTGACACGTTTTCCGGAGGTATAGGTCGGGAAGCGAGCTCGTTGGAGGGAGAACTGTGGTGCGACCCAAAACGGTCCAAAAGATGGCCGAAGCTTCCAACGAGTGGCGAACGCTCGTCCGGTGTCAGAAACCACTGGAAATGCACTTGCAGCGAAGGAAACGGGCTGAGCTCGAGGACTTCCGGTGCTCGTCCCAAGAAAACGCGAGCGGGAATGCCCCGGACTCAGTTTTCTCGTCCTGGGGTAAAAAGCGGTCCCCCGACGGTTTCTTCCCTTTGCTCCGTATTGGTCATAAGTCTTTCGATCTTCGGGTCTCGTGCTCCGAGGACTTCAACCCACACTCCTGGCATGCTCCCTGACACGTTTTCCGGAGGTATAGGTCGGGAAGCGAGCTCGTTGGAGGGAGAACTGTGGTGCGACCCAAAACGGTCCAAAAGATGGCCGAAGCTTCCAACGAGTGGCGAACGCTCGTCCGGTGTCAGAAACCACTGGAAATGCACTTGCAGCGAAGGAAACGGGCTGAGCTCGAGGACTTCCGGTGCTCGTCCCAAGAAAACGCGAGCGGGAATGCCCCGGACTCAGTTTTCTCGTCCTGGGGTAAAAAGCGGTCCCCCGACGGTTTCTTCCCTTTGCTCCGTATTGGTCATAAGTCTTTCGATCTTCGGGTCTCGTGCTCCGAGGACTTCAACCCACACTCCTGGCATGCTCCCTGACACGTTTTCCGGAGGTATAGGTCGGGAAGCGAGCTCGTTGGAGGGAGAACTGTGGTGCGACCCAAAACGGTCCAAAAGATGGCCGAAGCTTCCAACGAGTGGCGAACGCTCGTCCGGTGTCAGAAACCACTGGAAATGCACTTGCAGCGAAGGAAACGGGCTGAGCTCGAGGACTTCCGGTGCTCGTCCCAAGAAAACGCGAGCGGGAATGCCCCGGACTCAGTTTTCTCGTCCTGGGGTAAAAAGCGGTCCCCCGACGGTTTCTTCCCTTTGCTCCGTATTGGTCATAAGTCTTTCGATCTTCGGGTCTCGTGCTCCGAGGACTTCAACCCACGGTCCTGGCATGCTCCCTGACACGTTTTCCGGAGGTATAGGTCGGGAAGCGAGCTCGTTGGAGGGAGAACTGTGGTGCGACCCAAAACGGTCCAAAAGATGGCCGAAGCTTCCAACGAGTGGCGAACGCTCGTCCGGTGTCAGAAACCACTGGAAATGCACTTGCAGCGAAGGAAACGGGCTGAGCTCGAGGACTTCCGGTGCTCGTCCCAAGAAAACGCGAGCGGGAATGCCCCGGACTCAGTTTTCTCGTCCTGGGGTAAAAAGCGGTCCCCCGACGGTTTCTTCCCTTTGCTCCGTATTGGTCATAAGTCTTTCGATCTTCGGGTCTCGTGCTCCGAGGACTTCAACCCACACTCCTGGCATGCTCCCTGACACGTTTTCCGGAGGTATAGGTCGGGAAGCGAGCTCGTTGGAGGGAGAACTGTGGTGCGACCCAAAACGGTCCAAAAGATGGCCGAAGCTTCCAACGAGTGGCGAACGCTCGTCCGGTGTCAGAAACCACTGGAAATGCACTTGCAGCGAAGGAAACGGGCTGAGCTCGAGGACTTCCGGTGCTCGTCCCAAGAAAACGCGAGCGGGAATGCCCCGGACTCAGTTTTCTCGTCCTGGGGTAAAAAGCGGTCCCCCGACGGTTTCTTCCCTTTGCTCCGTATTGGTCATAAGTCTTTCGATCTTCGGGTCTCGTGCTCCGAGGACTTCAACCCACACTCCTGGCATGCTCCCTGACACGTTTTCCGGAGGTATAGGTCGGGAAGCGAGCTCGTTGGAGGGAGAACTGTGGTGCGACCCAAAACGGTCCAAAAGATGGCCGAAGCTTCCAACGAGTGGCGAACGCTCGTCCGGTGTCAGAAACCACTGGAAATGCACTTGCAGCGAAGGAAACGGGCTGAGCTCGAGGACTTCCGGTGCTCGTCCCAAGAAAACGCGAGCGGGAATGCCCCGGACTCAGTTTTCTCGTCCTGGGGTAAAAAGCGGTCCCCCGACGGTTTCTTCCCTTTGCTCCGTATTGGTCATAAGTCTTTCGATCTTCGGGTCTCGTGCTCCGAGGACTTCAACCCACGCTCCTGGCATGCTCCCTGACACGTTTTCCGGAGGTATAGGTCGGGAAGCGAGCTCGTTGGAGGGAGAACTGTGGTGCGACCCAAAACGGTCCAAAAGATGGCCGAAGCTTCCAACGAGTGGCGAACGCTCGTCCGGTGTCAGAAACCACTGGAAATGCACTTGCAGCGAAGGAAACGGGCTGAGCTCGAGGACTTCCGGTGCTCGTCCCAAGAAAACGCGAGCGGGAATGCCCCGGACTCAGTTTTCTCGTCCTGGGGTAAAAAGCGGTCCCCCGACGGTTTCTTCCCTTTGCTCCGTATTGGTCATAAGTCTTTCGATCTTCGGGTCTCGTGCTCCGAGGACTTCAACCCACACTCCTGGCATGCTCCCTGACACGTTTTCCGGAGGTATAGGTCGGGAAGCGAGCTCGTTGGAGGGAGAACTGTGGTGCGACCCAAAACGGTCCAAAAGATGGCCGAAGCTTCCAACGAGTGGCGAACGCTCGTCCGGTGTCAGAAACCACTGGAAATGCACTTGCAGCGAAGGAAACGGGCTGAGCTCGAGGACTTCCGGTGCTCGTCCCAAGAAAACGCGAGCGGGAATGCCCCGGACTCAGTTTTCTCGTCCTGGGGTAAAAAGCGGTCCCCCGACGGTTTCTTCCCTTTGCTCCGTATTGGTCATAAGTCTTTCGATCTTCGGGTCTCGTGCTCCGAGGACTTCAACCCACGCTCCTGGCATGCTCCCTGACACGTTTTCCGGAGGTATAGGTCGGGAAGCGAGCTCGTTGGAGGGAGAACTGTGGTGCGACCCAAAACGGTCCAAAAGATGGCCGAAGCTTCCAACGAGTGGCGAACGCTCGTCCGGTGTCAGAAACCACTGGAAATGCACTTGCAGCGAAGGAAACGGGCTGAGCTCGAGGACTTCCGGTGCTCGTCCCAAGAAAACGCGAGCGGGAATGCCCCGGACTCAGTTTTCTCGTCCTGGGGTAAAAAGCGGTCCCCCGACGGTTTCTTCCCTTTGCACCGTATTGGTCATAAGTCTTTCGATCTTCGGGTCTCGTGCTCCGAGGACTTCAACCCACACTCCTGGCATGCTCCCTGACACGTTTTCCGGAGGTATAGGTCGGGAAGCGAGCTCGTTGGAGGGAGAACTGTGGTGCGACCCAAAACGGTCCAAAAGATGGCCGAAGCTTCCAACGAGTGGCGAACGCTCGTCCGGTGTCAGAAACCACTGGAAATGCACTTGCAGCGAAGGAAACGGGCTGAGCTCGAGGACTTCCGGTGCTCGTCCCAAGAAAACGCGAGCGGGAATGCCCCGGACTCAGTTTTCTCGTCCTGGGGTAAAAAGCGGTCCCCCGACGGTTTCTTCCCTTTGCTCCGTATTGGTCATAAGTCTTTCGATCTTCGGGTCTCGTGCTCCGAGGACTTCAACCCACACTCCTGGCATGCTCCCTGACACGTTTTCCGGAGGTATAGGTCGGGAAGCGAGCTCGTTGGAGGGAGAACTGTGGTGCGACCCAAAACGGTCCAAAAGATGGCCGAAGCTTCCAACGAGTGGCGAACGCTCGTCCGGTGTCAGAAACCACTGGAAATGCACTTGCAGCGAAGGAAACGGGCTGAGCTCGAGGACTTCCGGTGCTCGTCCCAAGAAAACGCGAGCGGGAATGCCCCGGACTCAGTTTTCTCGTCCTGGGGTAAAAAGCGGTCCCCCGACGGTTTCTTCCCTTTGCTCCGTATTGGTCATAAGTCTTTCGATCTTCGGGTCTCGTGCTCCGAGGACTTCAACCCACACTCCTGGCATGCTCCCTGACACGTTTTCCGGAGGTATAGGTCGGGAAGCGAGCTCGTTGGAGGGAGAACTGTGGTGCGACCCAAAACGGTCCAAAAGATGGCCGAAGCTTCCAACGAGTGGCGAACGCTCGTCCGGTGTCAGAAACCACTGGAAATGCACTTGCAGCGAAGGAAACGGGCTGAGCTCGAGGACTTCCGGTGCTCGTCCCAAGAAAACGCGAGCGGGAATGCCCTGGACTCAGTTTTCTCGTCCTGGGGTAAAAAGCGGTCCCCCGACGGTTTCTTCCCTTTGCTCCGTATTGGTCATAAGTCTTTCGATCTTCGGGTCTCGTGCTCCGAGGACTTCAACCCACACTCCTGGCATGCTCCCTGACACGTTTTCCGGAGGTATAGGTCGGGAAGCGAGCTCGTTGGAGGGAGAACTGTGGTGCGACCCAAAACGGTCCAAAAGATGGCCGAAGCTTCCAACGAGTGGCGAACGCTCGTCCGGTGTCAGAAACCACTGGAAATGCACTTGCAGCGAAGGAAACGGGCTGAGCTCGAGGACTTCCGGTGCTCGTCCCAAGAAAACGCGAGCGGGAATGCCCCGGACTCAGTTTTCTCGTCCTGGGGTAAAAAGCGGTCCCCCGACGGTTTCTTCCCTTTGCTCCGTATTGGTCATAAGTCTCTCGATCTTCGGGTCTCGTGCTCCGAGGACTTCAACCCACACTCCTGGCATGCTCCCTGACACGTTTTCCGGAGGTATAGGTCGGGAAGCGAGCTCGTTGGAGGGAGAACTGTGGTGCGACCCAAAACGGTCCAAAAGATGGCCGAAGCTTCCAACGAGTGGCGAACGCTCGTCCGGTGTCAGAAACCACTGGAAATGCACTTGCAGCGAAGGAAACGGGCTGAGCTCGAGGACTTCCGGTGCTCGTCCCAAGAAAACGCGAGCGGGAATGCCCCGGACTCAGTTTTCTCGTCCTGGGGTAAAAAGCGGTCCCCCGACGGTTTCTTCCCTTTGCTCCGTATTGGTCATAAGTCTTTCGATCTTCGGGTCTCGTGCTCCGAGGACTTCAACCCACACTCCTGGCATGCTCCCTGACACGTTTTCCGGAGGTATAGGTCGGGAAGCGAGCTCGTTGGAGGGAGAACTGTGGTGCGACCCAAAACGGTCCAAAAGATGGCCGAAGCTTCCAACGAGTGGCGAACGCTCGTCCGGTGTCAGAAACCACTGGAAATGCACTTGCAGCGAAGGAAACGGGCTGAGCTCGAGGACTTCCGGTGCTCGTCCCAAGAAAACGCGAGCGGGAATGCACCGGACTCAGTTTTCTCGTCCTGGGGTAAAAAGCGGTCCCCCGACGGTTTCTTCCCTTTGCTCCGTATTGGTCATAAGTCTTTCGATCTTCGGGTCTCGTGCTCCGAGGACTTCAACCCACACTCCTGGCATGCTCCCTGACACGTTTTCCGGAGGTATAGGTCGGGAAGCGAGCTCGTTGGAGGGAGAACTGTGGTGCGACCCAAAACGGTCCAAAAGATGGCCGAAGCTTCCAACGAGTGGCGAACGCTCGTCCGGTGTCAGAAACCACTGGAAATGCACTTGCAGCGAAGGAAACGGGCTGAGCTCGAGGACTTCCGGTGCTCGTCCCAAGAAAACGCGAGCGGGAATGCCCCGGACTCAGTTTTCTCGTCCTGGGGTAAAAAGCGGTCCCCCGACGGTTTCTTCCCTTTGCTCCGTATTGGTCATAAGTCTTTCGATCTTCGGGTCTCGTGCTCCGAGGACTTCAACCCACACTCCTGGCATGCTCCCTGACACGTTTTCCGGAGGTATAGGTCGGGAAGCGAGCTCGTTGGAGGGAGAACTGTGGTGCGACCCAAAACGGTCCAAAAGATGGCCGAAGCTTCCAACGAGTGGCGAACGCTCGTCCGGTGTCAGAAACCACTGGAAATGCACTTGCAGCGAAGGAAACGGGCTGAGCTCGAGGACTTCCGGTGCTCGTCCCAAGAAAACGCGAACGGGAATGCCCCGGACTCAGTTTTCTCGTCCTGGGGTAAAAAGCGGTCCCCCGACGGTTTCTTCCCTTTGCTCCGTATTGGTCATAAGTCTTTCGATCTTCGGGTCTCGTGCTCCGAGGACTTCAACCCACACTCCTGGCATGCTCCCTGACACGTTTTCCGGAGGTATAGGTCGGGAAGCGAGCTCGTTGGAGGGAGAACTGTGGTGCGACCCAAAACGGTCCAAAAGATGGCCGAAGCTTCCAACGAGTGGCGAACGCTCGTCCGGTGTCAGAAACCACTGGAAATGCACTTGCAGCGAAGGAAACGGGCTGAGCTCGAGGACTTCCGGTGCTCGTCCCAAGAAAACGCGAGCGGGAATGCCCCGGACTCAGTTTCCTCGTCCTGGGGTAAAAAGCGGTCCCCCGACGGTTTCTTCCCTTTGCTCCGTATTGGTCATAAGTCTTTCGATCTTCGGGTCTCGTGCTCCGAGGACTTCAACCCACACTCCTGGCATGCTCCCTGACACGTTTTCCGGAGGTATAGGTCGGGAAGCGAGCTCGTTGGAGGGAGAACTGTGGTGCGACCCAAAACGGTCCAAAAGATGGCCGAAGCTTCCAACGAGTGGCGAACGCTCGTCCGGTGTCAGAAACCACTGGAAATGCACTTGCAGCGAAGGAAACGGGCTGAGCTCGAGGACTTCCGGTGCTCGTCCCAAGAAAACGCGAGCGGGAATGCCCCGGACTCAGTTTTCTCGTCCTGGGGTAAAAAGCGGTCCCCCGACGGTTTCTTCCCTTTGCTCCGTATTGGTCATAAGTCTTTCGATCTTCGGGTCTCGTGCTCCGAGGACTTCAACCCACACTCCTGGCATGCTCCCTGACACGTTTTCCGGAGGTATAGGTCGGGAAGCGAGCTCGTTGGAGGGAGAACTGTGGTGCGACCCAAAACGGTCCAAAAGATGGCCGAAGCTTCCAACGAGTGGCGAACGCTCGTCCGGTGTCATAAACCACTGGAAATGCACTTGCAGCGAAGGAAACGGGCTGAGCTCGAGGACTTCCGGTGCTCGTCCCAAGAAAACGCGAGCGGGAATGCCCCGGACTCAGTTTTCTCGTCCTGGGGTAAAAAGCGGTCCCCCGACGGTTTCTTCCCTTTGCTCCGTATTGGTCATAAGTCTTTCGATCTTCGGGTCTCGTGCTCCGAGGACTTCAACCCACACTCCTGGCATGCTCCCTGACACGTTTTCCGGAGGTATAGGTCGGGAAGCGAGCTCGTTGGAGGGAGAACTGTGGTGCGACCCAAAACGGTCCAAAAGATGGCCGAAGCTTCCAACGAGTGGCGAACGCTCGTCCGGTGTCAGAAACCACTGGAAATGCACTTGCAGCGAAGGAAACGGGCTGAGCTCGAGGACTTCCGGTGCTCGTCCCAAGAAAACGCGAGCGGGAATGCCCCGGACTCAGTTTTCTCGTCCTGGGGTAAAAAGCGGTCCCCCGACGGTTTCTTCCCTTTGCTCCGTATTGGTCATAAGTCTTTCGATCTTCGGGTCTCGTGCTCTGAGGACTTCAACCCACACTCCTGGCATGCTCCCTGACACGTTTTCCGGAGGTATAGGTCGGGAAGCGAGCTCGTTGGAGGGAGAACTGTGGTGCGACCCAAAACGGTCCAAAAGATGGCCGAAGCTTCCAACGAGTGGCGAACGCTCGTCCGGTGTCAGAAACCACTGGAAATGCACTTGCAGCGAAGGAAACGGGCTGAGCTCGAGGACTTCCGGTGCTCGTCCCAAGAAAACGCGAACGGGAATGCCCCGGACTCAGTTTTCTCGTCCTGGGGTAAAAAGCGGTCCCCCGACGGTTTCTTCCCTTTGCTCCGTATTGGTCATAAGTCTTTCGATCTTCGGGTCTCGTGCTCCGAGGACTTCAACCCACACTCCTGGCATGCTCCCTGACACGTTTTCCGGAGGTATAGGTCGGGAAGCGAGCTCGTTGGAGGGAGAACTGTGGTGCGACCCAAAACGGTCCAAAAGATGGCCGAAGCTTCCAACGAGTGGCGAACGCTCGTCCGGTGTCAGAAACCACTGGAAATGCACTTGCAGCGAAGGAAACGGGCTGAGCTCGAGGACTTCCGGTGCTCGTCCCAAGAAAACGCGAGCGGGAATGCCCCGGACTCAGTTTCCTCGTCCTGGGGTAAAAAGCGGTCCCCCGACGGTTTCTTCCCTTTGCTCCGTATTGGTCATAAGTCTTTCGATCTTCGGGTCTCGTGCTCCGAGGACTTCAACCCACACTCCTGGCATGCTCCCTGACACGTTTTCCGGAGGTATAGGTCGGGAAGCGAGCTCGTTGGAGGGAGAACTGTGGTGCGACCCAAAACGGTCCAAAAGATGGCCGAAGCTTCCAACGAGTGGCGAACGCTCGTCCGGTGTCAGAAACCACTGGAAATGCACTTGCAGCGAAGGAAACGGGCTGAGCTCGAGGACTTCCGGTGCTCGTCCCAAGAAAACGCGAGCGGGAATGCCCCGGACTCAGTTTTCTCGTCCTGGGGTAAAAAGCGGTCCCCCGACGGTTTCTTCCCTTTGCTCCGTATTGGTCATAAGTCTTTCGATCTTCGGGTCTCGTGCTCCGAGGACTTCAACCCACACTCCTGGCATGCTCCCTGACACGTTTTCCGGAGGTATAGGTCGGGAAGCGAGCTCGTTGGAGGGAGAACTGTGGTGCGACCCAAAACGGTCCAAAAGATGGCCGAAGCTTCCAACGAGTGGCGAACGCTCGTCCGGTGTCATAAACCACTGGAAATGCACTTGCAGCGAAGGAAACGGGCTGAGCTCGAGGACTTCCGGTGCTCGTCCCAAGAAAACGCGAGCGGGAATGCCCCGGACTCAGTTTTCTCGTCCTGGGGTAAAAAGCGGTCCCCCGACGGTTTCTTCCCTTTGCTCCGTATTGGTCATAAGTCTTTCGATCTTCGGGTCTCGTGCTCCGAGGACTTCAACCCACACTCCTGGCATGCTCCCTGACACGTTTTCCGGAGGTATAGGTCGGGAAGCGAGCTCGTTGGAGGGAGAACTGTGGTGCGACCCAAAACGGTCCAAAAGATGGCCGAAGCTTCCAACGAGTGGCGAACGCTCGTCCGGTGTCAGAAACCACTGGAAATGCACTTGCAGCGAAGGAAACGGGCTGAGCTCGAGGACTTCCGGTGCTCGTCCCAAGAAAACGCGAGCGGGAATGCCCCGGACTCAGTTTTCTCGTCCTGGGGTAAAAAGCGGTCCCCCGACGGTTTCTTCCCTTTGCTCCGTATTGGTCATAAGTCTTTCGATCTTCGGGTCTCGTGCTCCGAGGACTTCAACCCACACTCCTGGCATGCTCCCTGACACGTTTTCCGGAGGTATAGGTCGGGAAGCGAGCTCGTTGGAGGGAGAACTGTGGTGCGACCCAAAACGGTCCAAAAGATGGCCGAAGCTTGGCGAACGCTCGTCCGGTGTCAGAAACCACTGGAAATGCACTTGCAGCGAAGGAAACGGGCTGAGCTCGAGGACTTCCGGTGCTCGTCCCAAGAAAACGCGAGCGGGAATGCCCCGGACTCAGTTTCCTCGTCCTGGGGTAAAAAGCGGTCCCCCGACGGTTTCTTCCCTTTGCTCCGTATTGGTCATAAGTCTTTCGATCTTCGGGTCTCGTGCTCCGAGGACTTCAACCCACACTCCTGGCATGCTCCCTGACACGTTTTCCGGAGGTATAGGTCGGGAAGCGAGCTCGTTGGAGGGAGAACTGTGGTGCGACCCAAAACGGTCCAAAAGATGGCCGAAGCTTCCAACGAGTGGCGAACGCTCGTCCGGTGTCAGAAACCACTGGAAATGCACTTGCAGCGAAGGAAACGGGCTGAGCTCGAGGACTTCCGGTGCTCGTCCCAAGAAAACGCGAGCGGGAATGCCCCGGACTCAGTTTTCTCGTCCTGGGGTAAAAAGCGGTCCCCCGATGGTTTCTTCCCTTTGCTCCGTATTGGTCATAAGTCTTTCGATCTTCGGGTCTCGTGCTCCGAGGACTTCAACCCACACTCCTGGCATGCTCCCTGACACGTTTTCCGGAGGTATAGGTCGGGAAGCGAGCTCGTTGGAGGGAGAACTGTGGTGCGACCCAAAACGGTCCAAAAGATGGCCGAAGCTTCCAACGAGTGGCGAACGCTCGTCCGGTGTCATAAACCACTGGAAATGCACTTGCAGCGAAGGAAACGGGCTGAGCTCGAGGACTTCCGGTGCTCGTCCCAAGAAAACGCGAGCGGGAATGCCCCGGACTCAGTTTTCTCGTCCTGGGGTAAAAAGCGGTCCCCCGACGGTTTCTTCCCTTTGCTCCGTATTGGTCATAAGTCTTTCGATCTTCGGGTCTCGTGCTCCGAGGACTTCAACCCACACTCCTGGCATGCTCCCTGACACGTTTTCCGGAGGTATAGGTCGGGAAGCGAGCTCGTTGGAGGGAGAACTGTGGTGCGACCCAAAACGGTCCAAAAGATGGCCGAAGCTTCCAACGAGTGGCGAACGCTCGTCCGGTGTCAGAAACCACTGGAAATGCACTTGCAGCGAAGGAAACGGGCTGAGCTCGAGGACTTCCGGTGCTCGTCCCAAGAAAACGCGAGCGGGAATGCCCCGGACTCAGTTTTCTCGTCCTGGGGTAAAAAGCGGTCCCCCGACGGTTTCTTCCCTTTGCTCCGTATTGGTCATAAGTCTTTCGATCTTCGGGTCTCGTGCTCCGAGGACTTCAACCCACACTCCTGGCATGCTCCCTGACACGTTTTCCGGAGGTATAGGTCGGGAAGCGAGCTCGTTGGAGGGAGAACTGTGGTGCGACCCAAAACGGTCCAAAAGATGGCCGAAGCTTCCAACGAGTGCCGAACGCTCGTCCGGTGTCAGAAACCACTGGAAATGCACTTGCAGCGAAGGAAACGGGCTGAGCTCGAGGACTTCCGGTGCTCGTCCCAAGAAAACGCGAGCGGGAATGCCCCGGACTCAGTTTTCTCGTCCTGGGGTAAAAAGCGGTCCCCCGACGGTTTCTTCCCTTTGCTCCGTATTGGTCATAAGTCTTTCGATCTTCGGGTCTCGTGCTCCGAGGACTTCAACCCACACTCCTGGCATGCTCCCGGACACGTTTTCCGGAGGTATAGGTCGGGAAGCGAGCTCGTTGGAGGGAGAACTGTGGTGCGACCCAAAACGGTCCAAAGGATGGCCGAAGCTTCCAACGAGTGGCGAACGCTCGTCCGGTGTCAGAAACCACTGGAAATGCACTTGCAGCGAAGCAAACGGGCTGAGCTCGAGGACTTCCGGTGCTCGTCCCAAGAAAACGCGAGCGGGAATGCCCCGGACTCAGTTTTCTCGTCCTGGGGTAAAAAGCGGTCCCCCGACGGTTTCTTCCCTTTGCTCCGTATTGGTCATAAGTCTTTCGATCTTCGGGTCTCGTGCTCCGAGGACTTCAACCCACACTCCTGGCATGCTCCCTGACACGTTTTCCGGAGGTATAGGTCGGGAAGCGAGCTCGTTGGAGGGAGAACTGTGGTGCGACCCAAAACGGTCCAAAAGATGGCCGAAGCTTCCAACGAGTGGCGAACGCTCGTCCGGTGTCAGAAACCACTGGAAATGCACTTGCAGCGAAGGAAACGGGCTGAGCTCGAGGACTTCCGGTGCTCGTCCCAAGAAAACGCGAGCGGGAATGCCCCGGACTCAGTTTTCTCGTCCTGGGGTAAAAAGCGGTCCCCCGACGGTTTCTTCCCTTTGCTCCGTATTGGTCATAAGTCTTTCGATCTTCGGGTCTCGTGCTCCGAGGACTTCAACCCACACTCCTGGCATGCTCCCTGACACGTTTTCCGGAGGTATAGGTCGGGAAGCGAGCTCGTTGGAGGGAGAACTGTGGTGCGACCCAAAACGGTCCAAAGGATGGCCGAAGCTTCCAACGAGTGGCGAACGCTCGTCCGGTGTCAGAAACCACTGGAAATGCACTTGCAGCGAAGCAAACGGGCTGAGCTCGAGGACTTCCGGTGCTCGTCCCAAGAAAACGCGAGCGGGAATGCCCCGGAATCAGTTTTCTCGTCCTGGGGTAAAAAGCGGTCCCCCGACGGTTTCTTCCCTTTGCTCCGTATTGGTCATAAGTCTTTCGATCTTCGGGTCTCGTGCTCCGAGGACTTCAACCCACACTCCTGGCATGCTCCCTGACACGTTTTCCGGAGGTATAGGTCGGGAAGCGAGCTCGTTGGAGGGAGAACTGTGGTGCGACCCAAAACGGTCCAAAAGATGGCCGAAGCTTCCAACGAGTGGCGAACGCTCGTCCGGTGTCAGAAACCACTGGAAATGCACTTGCAGCGAAGGAAACGGGCTGAGCTCGAGGACTTCCGGTGCTCGTCCCAAGAAAACGCGAGCGGGAATGCCCCGGACTCAGTTTTCTCGTCCTGGGGTAAAAAGCGGTCCCCCGACGGTTTCTTCCCTTTGCTCCGTATTGGTCATAAGTCTTTCGATCTTCGGGTCTCGTGCTCCGAGGACTTCAACCCACACTCCTGGCATGCTCCCTGACACGTTTTCCGGAGGTATAGGTCGGGAAGCGAGCTCGTTGGAGGGAGAACTGTGGTGCGACCCAAAACGGTCCAAAAGATGGCCGAAGCTTCCAACGAGTGGCGAACGCTCGTCCGGTGTCAGAAACCACTGGAAATGCACTTGCAGCGAAGGAAACGGGCTGAGCTCGAGGACTTCCGGTGCTCGTCCCAAGAAAACGCGAGCGGGAATGCCCCGGACTCAGTTTTCTCGTCCTGGGGTAAAAAGCGGTCCCCCGACGGTTTCTTCCCTTTGCTCCGTATTGGTCATAAGTCTTTCGATCTTCGGGTCTCGTGCTCCGAGGACTTCAACCCACACTCCTGGCATGCTCCCTGACACGTTTTCCGGAGGTATAGGTCGGGAAGCGAGCTCGTTGGAGGGAGAACTGTGGTGCGACCCAAAACGGTCCAAAAGATGGCCGAAGCTTCCAACGAGTGGCGAACGCTCGTCCGGTGTCAGAAACCACTGGAAATGCACTTGCAGCGAAGGAAACGGGCTGAGCTCGAGGACTTCCGGTGCTCGTCCCAAGAAAACGCGAGCGGGAATGCCCCGGACTCAGTTTTCTCGTCCTGGGGTAAAAAGCGGTCCCCCGACGGTTTCTTCCCTTTGCTCCGTATTGGTCATAAGTCTTTCGATCTTCGGGTCTCGTGCTCCGAGGACTTCAACCCACACTCCTGGCATGCTCCCTGACACGTTTTCCGGAGGTATAGGTCGGGAAGCGAGCTCGTTGGAGGGAGAACTGTGGTGCGACCCAAAACGGTCCAAAGGATGGCCGAAGCTTCCAACGAGTGGCGAACGCTCGTCCGGTGTCAGAAACCACTGGAAATGCACTTGCAGCGAAGCAAACGGGCTGAGCTCGAGGACTTCCGGTGCTCGTCCCAAGAAAACGCGAGCGGGAATGCCCCGGAATCAGTTTTCTCGTCCTGGGGTAAAAAGCGGTCCCCCGACGGTTTCTTCCCTTTGCTCCGTATTGGTCATAAGTCTTTCGATCTTCGGGTCTCGTGCTCCGAGGACTTCAACCCACACTCCTGGCATGCTCCCTGACACGTTTTCCGGAGGTATAGGTCGGGAAGCGAGCTCGTTGGAGGGAGAACTGTGGTGCGACCCAAAACGGTCCAAAAGATGGCCGAAGCTTCCAACGAGTGGCGAACGCTCGTCCGGTGTCAGAAACCACTGGAAATGCACTTGCAGCGAAGGAAACGGGCTGAGCTCGAGGACTTCCGGTGCTCGTCCCAAGAAAACGCGAGCGGGAATGCCCCGGACTCAGTTTTCTCGTCCTGGGGTAAAAAGCGGTCCCCCGACGGTTTCTTCCCTTTGCTCCGTATTGGTCATAAGTCTTTCGATCTTCGGGTCTCGTGCTCCGAGGACTTCAACCCACACTCCTGGCATGCTCCCTGACACGTTTTCCGGAGGTATAGGTCGGGAAGCGAGCTCGTTGGAGGGAGAACTGTGGTGCGACCCAAAACGGTCCAAAGGATGGCCGAAGCTTCCAACGAGTGGCGAACGCTCGTCCGGTGTCAGAAACCACTGGAAATGCACTTGCAGCGAAGCAAACGGGCTGAGCTCGAGGACTTCCGGTGCTCGTCCCAAGAAAACGCGAGCGGGAATGCCCCGGAATCAGTTTTCTCGTCCTGGGGTAAAAAGCGGTCCCCCGACGGTTTCTTCCCTTTGCTCCGTATTGGTCATAAGTCTTTCGATCTTCGGGTCTCGTGCTCCGAGGACTTCAACCCACACTCCTGGCATGCTCCCTGACACGTTTTCCGGAGGTATAGGTCGGGAAGCGAGCTCGTTGGAGGGAGAACTGTGGTGCGACCCAAAACGGTCCAAAAGATGGCCGAAGCTTCCAACGAGTGGCGAACGCTCGTCCGGTGTCAGAAACCACTGGAAATGCACTTGCAGCGAAGGAAACGGGCTGAGCTCGAGGACTTCCGGTGCTCGTCCCAAGAAAACGCGAGCGGGAATGCCCCGGACTCAGTTTTCTCGTCCTGGGGTAAAAAGCGGTCCCCCGACGGTTTCTTCCCTTTGCTCCGTATTGGTCATAAGTCTTTCGATCTTCGTGTCTCGTGCTCCGAGGACTTCAACCCACACTCCTGGCATGCTCCCTGACACGTTTTCCGGAGGTATAGGTCGGGAAGCGAGCTCGTTGGAGGGAGAACTGTGGTGCGACCCAAAACGGTCCAAAAGATGGCCGAAGCTTCCAACGAGTGCCGAACGCTCGTCCGGTGTCAGAAACCACTGGAAATGCACTTGCAGCGAAGGAAACGGGCTGAGCTCGAGGACTTCCGGTGCTCGTCCCAAGAAAACGCGAGCGGGAATGCCCCGGACTCAGTTTTCTCGTCCTGGGGTAAAAAGCGGTCCCCCGACGGTTTCTTCCCTTTGCTCCGTATTGGTCATAAGTCTTTCGATCTTCGGGTCTCGTGCTCCGAGGACTTCAACCCACACTCCTGGCATGCTCCCTGACACGTTTTCCGGAGGTATAGGTCGGGAAGCGAGCTCGTTGGAGGGAGAACTGTGGTGCGACCCAAAACGGTCCAAAAGATGGCCGAAGCTTCCAACGAGTGGCGAACGCTCGTCCGGTGTCAGAAACCACTGGAAATGCACTTGCAGCGAAGGAAACGGGCTGAGCTCGAGGACTTCCGGTGCTCGTCCCAAGAAAACGCGAGCGGGAATGCCCCGGACTCAGTTTTCTCGTCCTGGGGTAAAAAGCGGTCCCCCGACGGTTTCTTCCCTTTGCTCCGTATTGGTCATAAGTCTTTCGATCTTCGGGTCTCGTGCTCCGAGGACTTCAACCCACACTCCTGGCATGCTCCCTGACACGTTTTCCGGAGGTATAGGTCGGGAAGCGAGCTCGTTGGAGGGAGAACTGTGGTGCGACCCAAAACGGTCCAAAAGATGGCCGAAGCTTCCAACGAGTGGCGAACGCTCGTCCGGTGTCAGAAACCACTGGAAATGCACTTGCAGCGAAGGAAACGGGCTGAGCTCGAGGACTTCCGGTGCTCGTCCCAAGAAAACGCGAGCGGGAATGCCCCGGACTCAGTTTTCTCGTCCTGGGGTAAAAAGCGGTCCCCCGACGGTTTCTTCCCTTTGCTCCGTATTGGTCATAAGTCTTTCGATCTTCGGGTCTCGTGCTCCGAGGACTTCAACCCACACTCCTGGCATGCTCCCTGACACGTTTTCCGGAGGTATAGGTCGGGAAGCGAGCTCGTTGGAGGGAGAACTGTGGTGCGACCCAAAACGGTCCAAAAGATGGCCGAAGCTTCCAACGAGTGGCGAACGCTCGTCCGGTGTCAGAAACCACTGGAAATGCACTTGCAGCGAAGGAAACGGGCTGAGCTCGAGGACTTCCGGTGCTCGTCCCAAGAAAACGCGAGCGGGAATGCCCCGGACTCAGTTTTCTCGTCCTGGGGTAAAAAGCGGTCCCCCGACGGTTTCTTCCCTTTGCTCCGTATTGGTCATAAGTCTTTCGATCTTCGGGTCTCGTGCTCCGAGGACTTCAACCCACACTCCTGGCATGCTCCCTGACACGTTTTCCGGAGGTATAGGTCGGGAAGCGAGCTCGTTGGAGGGAGAACTGTGGTGCGACCCAAAACGGTCCAAAGGATGGCCGAAGCTTCCAACGAGTGGCGAACGCTCGTCCGGTGTCAGAAACCACTGGAAATGCACTTGCAGCGAAGCAAACGGGCTGAGCTCGAGGACTTCCGGTGCTCGTCCCAAGAAAACGCGAGCGGGAATGCCCCGGAATCAGTTTTCTCGTCCTGGGGTAAAAAGCGGTCCCCCGACGGTTTCTTCCCTTTGCTCCGTATTGGTCATAAGTCTTTCGATCTTCGGGTCTCGTGCTCCGAGGACTTCAACCCACACTCCTGGCATGCTCCCTGACACGTTTTCCGGAGGTATAGGTCGGGAAGCGAGCTCGTTGGAGGGAGAACTGTGGTGCGACCCAAAACGGTCCAAAAGATGGCCGAAGCTTCCAACGAGTGGCGAACGCTCGTCCGGTGTCAGAAACCACTGGAAATGCACTTGCAGCGAAGGAAACGGGCTGAGCTCGAGGACTTCCGGTGCTCGTCCCAAGAAAACGCGAGCGGGAATGCCCCGGACTCAGTTTTCTCGTCCTGGGGTAAAAAGCGGTCCCCCGACGGTTTCTTCCCTTTGCTCCGTATTGGTCATAAGTCTTTCGATCTTCGGGTCTCGTGCTCCGAGGACTTCAACCCACACTCCTGGCATGCTCCCTGACACGTTTTCCGGAGGTATAGGTCGGGAAGCGAGCTCGTTGGAGGGAGAACTGTGGTGCGACCCAAAACGGTCCAAAAGATGGCCGAAGCTTCCAACGAGTGCCGAACGCTCGTCCGGTGTCAGAAACCACTGGAAATGCACTTGCAGCGAAGGAAACGGGCTGAGCTCGAGGACTTCCGGTGCTCGTCCCAAGAAAACGCGAGCGGGAATGCCCCGGACTCAGTTTTCTCGTCCTGGGGTAAAAAGCGGTCCCCCGACGGTTTCTTCCCTTTGCTCCGTATTGGTCATAAGTCTTTCGATCTTCGGGTCTCGTGCTCCGAGGACTTCAACCCACACTCCTGGCATGCTCCCTGACACGTTTTCCGGAGGTATAGGTCGGGAAGCGAGCTCGTTGGAGGGAGAACTGTGGTGCGACCCAAAACGGTCCAAAAGATGGCCGAAGCTTCCAACGAGTGGCGAACGCTCGTCCGGTGTCAGAAACCACTGGAAATGCACTTGCAGCGAAGGAAACGGGCTGAGCTCGAGGACTTCCGGTGCTCGTCCCAAGAAAACGCGAGCGGGAATGCCCCGGACTCAGTTTTCTCGTCCTGGGGTAAAAAGCGGTCCCCCGACGGTTTCTTCCCTTTGCTCCGTATTGGTCATAAGTCTTTCGATCTTCGGGTCTCGTGCTCCGAGGACTTCAACCCACACTCCTGGCATGCTCCCTGACACGTTTTCCGGAGGTATAGGTCGGGAAGCGAGCTCGTTGGAGGGAGAACTGTGGTGCGACCCAAAACGGTCCAAAAGATGGCCGAAGCTTCCAACGAGTGGCGAACGCTCGTCCGGTGTCAGAAACCACTGGAAATGCACTTGCAGCGAAGGAAACGGGCTGAGCTCGAGGACTTCCGGTGCTCGTCCCAAGAAAACGCGAGCGGGAATGCCCCGGACTCAACTTTCTCGTCCTGGGGTAAAAAGCGGTCCCCCGACGGTTTCTTCCCTTTGCTCCGTATTGGTCATAAGTCTTTCGATCTTCGGGTCTCGTGCTCCGAGGACTTCAACCCACACTCCTGGCATGCTCCCTGACACGTTTTCCGGAGGTATAGGTCGGGAAGCGAGCTCGTTGGAGGGAGAACTGTGGTGCGACCCAAAACGGTCCAAAAGATGGCCGAAGCTTCCAACGAGTGGCGAACGCTCGTCCGGTGTCAGAAACCACTAGAAATGCACTTGCAGCGAAGGAAACGGGCTGAGCTCGAGGACTTCCGGTGCTCGTCCCAAGAAAACGCGAGCGGGAATGCCCCGGACTCAGTTTTCTCGTCCTGGGGTAAAAAGCGGTCCCCCGACGGTTTCTTCCCTTTGCTCCGTATTGGTCATAAGTCTTTCGATCTTCGGGTCTCGTGCTCCGAGGACTTCAACCCACACTCCTGGCATGCTCCCTGACACGTTTTCCGGAGGTATAGGTCGGGAAGCGAGCTCGTTGGAGGGAGAACTGTGGTGCGACCCAAAACGGTCCAAAAGATGGCCGAAGCTTCCAACGAGTGGCGAACGCTCGTCCGGTGTCAGAAACCACTGGAAATGCACTTGCAGCGAAGGAAACGGGCTGAGCTCGAGGACTTCCGGTGCTCGTCCCAAGAAAACGCGAGCGGGAATGCCCCGGACTCAGTTTTCTCGTCCTGGGGTAAAAAGCGGTCCCCCGACGGTTTCTTCCCTTTGCTCCGTATTGGTCATAAGTCTTTCGATTTTCGGGTTTCGTGCTCCGAGGACTTCAACCCACACTCCTGGCATGCTCCCTGACACGTTTTCCGGAGGTATAGGTCGGGAAGCGAGCTCGTTGGAGGGAGAACTGTGGTGCGACCCAAAACGGTCCAAAAGATGGCCGAAGCTTCCAACGAGTGGCGAACGCTCGTCCGGTGTCAGAAACCACTGGAAATGCACTTGCAGCGAAGGAAACGGGCTGAGCTCGAGGACTTCCGGTGCTCGTCCCAAGAAAACGCGAGCGGGAATGCCCCGGACTCAGTTTTCTCGTCCTGGGGTAAAAAGCGGTCCCCCGACGGTTTCTTCCCTTTGCTCCGTATTGGTCATAAGTCTTTCGATCTTCGGGTCTCGTGCTCCGAGGACTTCAACCCACACTCCTGGCATGCTCCCTGACACGTTTTCCGGAGGTATAGGTCGGGAAGCGAGCTCGTTGGAGGGAGAACTGTGGTGCGACCCAAAACGGTCCAAAAGATGGCCGAAGCTTCCAACGAGTGGCGAACGCTCGTCCGGTGTCAGAAACCACTGGAAATGCACTTGCAGCGAAGGAAACGGGCTGAGCTCGAGGACTTCCGGTGCTCGTCCCAAGAAAACGCGAGCGGGAATGCCCCGGACTCAGTTTTCTCGTCCTGGGGTAAAAAGCGGTCCCCCGACGGTTTCTTCCCTTTGCTCCGTATTGGTCATAAGTCTTTCGATCTTCGGGTCTCGTGCTCCGAGGACTTCAACCCACACTCCTGGCATGCTCCCTGACACGTTTTCCGGAGGTATAGGTCGGGAAGCGAGCTCGTTGGAGGGAGAACTGTGGTGCGACCCAAAACGGTCCAAAAGATGGCCGAAGCTTCCAACGAGTGGCGAACGCTCGTCCGGTGTCAGAAACCACTGGAAATGCACTTGCAGCGAAGGAAACGGGCTGAGCTCGAGGACTTCCGGTGCTCGTCCCAAGAAAACGCGAGCGAGAATGCCCCAGACTCAGTTTTCTCGTCCTGGGGTAAAAAGCGGTCCCCCGACGGTTTCTTCCCTTTGCTCCGTATTGGTCATAAGTCTTTCGATCTTCGGGTCTCGTGCTCCGAGGACTTCAACCCACACTCCTGGCATGCTCCCTGACACGTTTTCCGGAGGTATAGGTCGGGAAGCGAGCTCGTTGGAGGGAGAACTGTGGTGCGACCCAAAACGGTCCAAAAGATGGCCGAAGCTTCCAACGAGTGGCGAACGCTCGTCCGGTGTCAGAAACCACTGGAAATGCACTTGCAGCGAAGGAAACGGGCTGAGCTCGAGGACTTCCGGTGCTCGTCCCAAGAAAACGCGAGCGGGAATGCCCCGGACTCAGTTTTCTCGTCCTGGGGTAAAAAGCGGTCCCCCGACGGTTTCTTCCCTTTGCTCCGTATTGGTCATAAGTCTTTCGATCTTCGGGTCTCGTGCTCCGAGGACTTCAACCCACACTCCTGGCATGCTCCCTGACACGTTTTCCGGAGGTATAAGTCGGGAAGCGAGCTCGTTGGAGGGAGAACTGTGGTGCGACCCAAAACGGTCCAAAAGATGGCCGAAGCTTCCAACGAGTGGCGAACGCTCGTCCGGTGTCAGAAACCACTGGAAATGCACTTGCAGCGAAGGAAACGGGCTGAGCTCGAGGACTTCCGGTGCTCGTCCCAAGAAAACGCGAGCGGGAATGCCCCGGACTCAGTTTTCTCGTCCTGGGGTAAAAAGCGGTCCCCCGACGGTTTCTTCCCTTTGCTCCGTATTGGTCATAAGTCTTTCGATCTTCGGGTCTCGTGCTCCGAGGACTTCAACCCACACTCCTGGCATGCTCCCTGACACGTTTTCCGGAGGTATAGGTCGGGAAGCGAGCTCGTTGGAGGGAGAACTGTGGTGCGACCCAAAACGGTCCAAAAGATGGCCGAAGCTTCCAACGAGTGCCGAACGCTCGTCCGGTGTCAGAAACCACTGGAAATGCACTTGCAGCGAAGGAAACGGGCTGAGCTCGAGGACTTCCGGTGCTCGTCCCAAGAAAACGCGAGCGGGAATGCCCCGGACTCAGTTTTCTCGTCCTGGGGTAAAAAGCGGTCCCCCGACGGTTTCTTCCCTTTGCTCCGTATTGGTCATAAGTCTTTCGATCTTCGGGTCTCGTGCTCCGAGGACTTCAACCCACACTCCTGGCATGCTCCCTGACACGTTTTCCGGAGGTATAGGTCGGGAAGCGAGCTCGTTGGAGGGAGAACTGTGGTGCGACCCAAAACGGTCCAAAAGATGGCCGAAGCTTCCAACGAGTGGCGAACGCTCGTCCGGTGTCAGAAACCACTGGAAATGCACTTGCAGCGAAGGAAACGGGCTGAGCTCGAGGACTTCCGGTGCTCGTCCCAAGAAAACGCGAGCGGGAATGCCCCGGACTCAGTTTTCTCGTCCTGGGGTAAAAAGCGGTCCCCCGACGGTTTCTTCCCTTTGCTCCGTATTGGTCATAAGTCTTTCGATCTTCGGGTCTCGTGCTCCGAGGACTTCAACCCACACTCCTGGCATGCTCCCTGACACGTTTTCCGGAGGTATAGGTCGGGAAGCGAGCTCGTTGGAGGGAGAACTGTGGTGCGACCCAAAACGGTCCAAAAGATGGCCGAAGCTTCCAACGAGTGGCGAACGCTCGTCCGGTGTCAGAAACCACTGGAAATGCACTTGCAGCGAAGGAAACGGGCTGAGCTCGAGGACTTCCGGTGCTCGTCCCAAGAAAACGCGAGCGGGAATGCCCCGGACTCAACTTTCTCGTCCTGGGGTAAAAAGCGGTCCCCCGACGGTTTCTTCCCTTTGCTCCGTATTGGTCATAAGTCTTTCGATCTTCGGGTCTCGTGCTCCGAGGACTTCAACCCACACTCCTGGCATGCTCCCTGACACGTTTTCCGGAGGTATAGGTCGGGAAGCGAGCTCGTTGGAGGGAGAACTGTGGTGCGACCCAAAACGGTCCAAAAGATGGCCGAAGCTTCCAACGAGTGGCGAACGCTCGTCCGGTGTCAGAAACCACTGGAAATGCACTTGCAGCGAAGGAAACGGGCTGAGCTCGAGGACTTCCGGTGCTCGTCCCAAGAAAACGCGAGCGGGAATGCCCCGGACTCAGTTTTCTCGTCCTGGGGTAAAAAGCGGTCCCCCGACGGTTTCTTCCCTTTGCTCCGTATTGGTCATAAGTCTTTCGATCTTCGGGTCTCGTGCTCCGAGGACTTCAACCCACACTCCTGGCATGCTCCCTGACACGTTTTCCGGAGGTATAGGTCGGGAAGCGAGCTCGTTGGAGGGAGAACTGTGGTGCGACCCAAAACGGTCCAAAGGATGGCCGAAGCTTCCAACGAGTGGCGAACGCTCGTCCGGTGTCAGAAACCACTGGAAATGCACTTGCAGCGAAGCAAACGGGCTGAGCTCGAGGACTTCCGGTGCTCGTCCCAAGAAAACGCGAGCGGGAATGCCCCGGAATCAGTTTTCTCGTCCTGGGGTAAAAAGCGGTCCCCCGACGGTTTCTTCCCTTTGCTCCGTATTGGTCATAAGTCTTTCGATCTTCGGGTCTCGTGCTCCGAGGACTTCAACCCACACTCCTGGCATGCTCCCTGACACGTTTTCCGGAGGTATAGGTCGGGAAGCGAGCTCGTTGGAGGGAGAACTGTGGTGCGACCCAAAACGGTCCAAAAGATGGCCGAAGCTTCCAACGAGTGGCGAACGCTCGTCCGGTGTCAGAAACCACTGGAAATGCACTTGCAGCGAAGGAAACGGGCTGAGCTCGAGGACTTCCGGTGCTCGTCCCAAGAAAACGCGAGCGGGAATGCCCCGGACTCAGTTTTCTCGTCCTGGGGTAAAAAGCGGTCCCCCGACGGTTTCTTCCCTTTGCTCCGTATTGGTCATAAGTCTTTCGATCTTCGGGTCTCGTGCTCCGAGGACTTCAACCCACACTCCTGGCATGCTCCCTGACACGTTTTCCGGAGGTATAGGTCGGGAAGCGAGCTCGTTGGAGGGAGAACTGTGGTGCGACCCAAAACGGTCCAAAAGATGGCCGAAGCTTCCAACGAGTGGCGAACGCTCGTCCGGTGTCAGAAACCACTGGAAATGCACTTGCAGCGAAGGAAACGGGCTGAGCTCGAGGACTTCCGGTGCTCGTCCCAAGAAAACGCGAGCGGGAATGCCCCGGACTCAGTTTTCTCGTCCTGGGGTAAAAAGCGGTCCCCCGACGGTTTCTTCCCTTTGCTCCGTATTGGTCATAAGTCTTTCGATCTTCGGGTCTCGTGCTCCGAGGACTTCAACCCACACTCCTGGCATGCTCCCTGACACGTTTTCCGGAGGTATAGGTCGGGAAGCGAGCTCGTTGGAGGGAGAACTGTGGTGCGACCCAAAACGGTCCAAAAGATGGCCGAAGCTTCCAACAAGTGGCGAACGCTCGTCCGGTGTCAGAAACCACTGGAAATGCACTTGCAGCGAAGGAAACGGGCTGAGCTCGAGGACTTCCGGTGCTCGTCCCAAGAAAACGCGAGCGGGAATGCCCCGGACTCAGTTTTCTCGTCCTGGGGTAAAAAGCGGCCCCCCGACGGTTTCTTCCCTTTGCTCCGTATTTGTCATAAGTCTTTCGATCTTCGGGTCTCGTGCTCCGAGGACTTCAACCCACACTCCTGGCATGCTCCCTGACACGTTTTCCGGAGGTATAGGTCGGGAAGCGAGCTCGTTGGAGGGAGAACTGTGGTGCGACCCAAAACGGTCCAAAAGATGGCCGAAGCTTCCAACGAGTGGCGAACGCTCGTCCGGTGTCAGAAACCACTGGAAATGCACTTGCAGCGAAGGAAACGGGCTGAGCTCGAGGACTTCCGGTGCTCGTCCCAAGAAAACGCGAGCGGGAATGCCCCGGACTCAGTTTTCTCGTCCTGGGGTAAAAAGCGGTCCCCCGACGGTTTCTTCCCTTTGCTCCGTATTGGTCATAAGTCTTTCGATCTTCGGGTCTCGTGCTCCGAGGACTTCAACCCACACTCCTGGCATGCTCCCTGACACGTTTTCCGGAGGTATAGGTCGGGAAGCGAGCTCGTTGGAGGGAGAACTGTGGTGCGACCCAAAACGGTCCAAAAGATGGCCGAAGCTTCCAACGAGTGGCGAACGCTCGTCCGGTGTCAGAAACCACTGGAAATGCACTTGCAGCGAAGGAAACGGGCTGAGCTCGAGGACTTCCGGTGCTCGTCCCAAGAAAACGCGAGCGGGAATGCCCCGGACTCAGTTTTCTCGTCCTGGGGTAAAAAGCGGTCCCCCGACGGTTTCTTCCCTTTGCTCCGTATTGGTCATAAGTCTTTCGATCTTCGGGTCTCGTGCTCCGAGGACTTCAACCCACACTCCTGGCATGCTCCCTGACACGTTTTCCGGAGGTATAGGTCGGGAAGCGAGCTCGTTGGAGGGAGAACTGTGGTGCGACCCAAAACGGTCCAAAAGATGGCCGAAGCTTCCAACGAGTGGCGAACGCTCGTCCGGTGTCAGAAACCACTGGAAATGCACTTGCAGCGAAGGAAACGGGCTGAGCTCGAGGACTTCCGGTGCTCGTCCCAAGAAAACGCGAGCGGGAATGCCCCGGACTCAGTTTTCTCGTCCTGGGGTAAAAAGCGGTCCCCCGACGGTTTCTTCCCTTTGCTCCGTATTGGTCATAAGTCTTTCGATCTTCGGGTCTCGTGCTCCGAGGACTTCAACCCACACTCCTGGCATGCTCCCTGACACGTTTTCCGGAGGTATAGGTCGGGAAGCGAGCTCGTTGGAGGGAGAACTGTGGTGCGACCCAAAACGGTCCAAAAGATGGCCGAAGCTTCCAACGAGTGGCGAACGCTCGTCCGGTGTCAGAAACCACTGGAAATGCACTTGCAGCGAAGGAAACGGGCTGAGCTCGAGGACTTCCGGTGCTCGTCCCAAGAAAACGCGAGCGGGAATGCCCCGGACTCAGTTTTCTCGTCCTGGGGTAAAAAGCGGTCCCCCGACGGTTTCTTCCCTTTGCTCCGTATTGGTCATAAGTCTTTCGATCTTCGGGTCTCGTGCTCCGAGGACTTCAACCCACACTCCTGGCATGCTCCCTGACACGTTTTCCGGAGGTATAGGTCGGGAAGCGAGCTCGTTGGAGGGAGAACTGTGGTGCGACCCAAAACGGTCCAAAAGATGGCCGAAGCTTCCAACAAGTGGCGAACGCTCGTCCGGTGTCAGAAACCACTGGAAATGCACTTGCAGCGAAGGAAACGGGCTGAGCTCGAGGACTTCCGGTGCTCGTCCCAAGAAAACGCGAGCGGGAATGCCCCGGACTCAGTTTTCTCGTCCTGGGGTAAAAAGCGGCCCCCCGACGGTTTCTTCCCTTTGCTCCGTATTGGTCATAAGTCTTTCGATCTTCGGGTCTCGTGCTCCGAGGACTTCAACCCACACTCCTGGCATGCTCCCTGACACGTTTTCCGGAGGTATAGGTCGGGAAGCGAGCTCGTTGGAGGGAGAACTGTGGTGCGACCCAAAACGGTCCAAAAGATGGCCGAAGCTTCCAACGAGTGGCGAACGCTCGTCCGGTGTCAGAAACCACTGGAAATGCACTTGCAGCGAAGGAAACGGGCTGAGCTCGAGGACTTCCGGTGCTCGTCCCAAGAAAACGCGAGCGGGAATGCCCCGGACTCAGTTTTCTCGTCCTGGGGTAAAAAGCGGTCCCCCGACGGTTTCTTCCCTTTGCTCCGTATTGGTCATAAGTCTTTCGATCTTCGGGTCTCGTGCTCCGAGGACTTCAACCCACACTCCTGGCATGCTCCCTGACACGTTTTCCGGAGGTATAGGTCGGGAAGCGAGCTCGTTGGAGGGAGAACTGTGGTGCGACCCAAAACGGTCCAAAAGATGGCCGAAGCTTCCAACGAGTGGCGAACGCTCGTCCGGTGTCAGAAACCACTGGAAATGCACTTGCAGCGAAGGAAACGGGCTGAGCTCGAGGACTTCCGGTGCTCGTCCCAAGAAAACGCGAGCGGGAATGCCCCGGACTCAGTTTTCTCGTCCTGGGGTAAAAAGCGGTCCCCCGACGGTTTCTTCCCTTTGCTCCGTATTGGTCATAAGTCTTTCGATCTTCGGGTCTCGTGCTCCGAGGACTTCAACCCACACTCCTGGCATGCTCCCTGACACGTTTTCCGGAGGTATAGGTCGGGAAGCGAGCTCGTTGGAGGGAGAACTGTGGTGCGACCCAAAACGGTCCAAAAGATGGCCGAAGCTTCCAACGAGTGGCGAACGCTCGTCCGGTGTCAGAAACCACTGGAAATGCACTTGCAGCGAAGGAAACGGGCTGAGCTCGAGGACTTCCGGTGCTCGTCCCAAGAAAACGCGAGCGGGAATGCCCCGGACTCAGTTTTCTCGTCCTGGGGTAAAAAGCGGTCCCCCGACGGTTTCTTCCCTTTGCTCCGTATTGGTCATAAGTCTTTCGATCTTCGGGTCTCGTGCTCCGAGGACTTCAACCCACACTCCTGGCATGCTCCCTGACACGTTTTCCGGAGGTATAGGTCGGGAAGCGAGCTCGTTGGAGGGAGAACTGTGGTGCGACCCAAAACGGTCCAAAAGATGGCCGAAGCTTCCAACGAGTGGCGAACGCTCGTCCGGTGTCAGAAACCACTGGAAATGCACTTGCAGCGAAGGAAACGGGCTGAGCTCGAGGACTTCCGGTGCTCGTCCCAAGAAAACGCGAGCGGGAATGCCCCGGACTCAGTTTTCTCGTCCTGGGGTAAAAAGCGGTCCCCCGACGGTTTCTTCCCTTTGCTCCGTATTGGTCATAAGTCTTTCGATCTTCGGGTCTCGTGCTCCGAGGACTTCAACCCACACTCCTGGCATGCTCCCTGACACGTTTTCCGGAGGTATAGGTCGGGAAGCGAGCTCGTTGGAGGGAGAACTGTGGTGCGACCCAAAACGGTCCAAAAGATGGCCGAAGCTTCCAACGAGTGGCGAACGCTCGTCCGGTGTCAGAAACCACTGGAAATGCACTTGCAGCGAAGGAAACGGGCTGAGCTCGAGGACTTCCGGTGCTCGTCCCAAGAAAACGCGAGCGGGAATGCCCCGGACTCAGTTTTCTCGTCCTGGGGTAAAAAGCGGCACCCCGACGGTTTCTTCCCTTTGCTCCGTATTGGTCATAAGTCTTCCGATCTTCAGGTCTCGTGCTCCGAGGACTTCAACCCACACTCCTGGCATGCTCCCTGACACGTTTTCCGGAGGTATAGGTCGGGAAGCGAGCTCGTTGGAGGGAGAACTGTGGTGCGACCCAAAACGGTCCAAAAGATGGCCGAAGCTTCCAACGAGTGGCGAACGCTCGTCCGGTGTCAGAAACCACTGGAAATGCACTTGCAGCGAAGGAAACGGGCTGAGCTCGAGGACTTCCGGTGCTCGTCCCAAGAAAACGCGAGCGGGAACGCCCCGGACTCAGTTTTCTCGTCCTGGGGTAAAAAGCGGTCCCCCGACGGTTTCTTCCCTTTGCTCCGTATTGGTCATAAGTCTTTCGATCTTCGGGTCTCGTGCTCCGAGGACTTCAACCCACACTCCTGGCATGCTCCCTGACACGTTTTCCGGAGGTATAGGTCGGGAAGCGAGCTCGTTGGAGGGAGAACTGTGGTGCGACCCAAAACGGTCCAAAAGATGGCCGAAGCTTCCAACGAGTGGCGAACGCTCGTCCGGTGTCAGAAACCACTGGAAATGCACTTGCAGCGATGGAAACGGGCTGAGCTCGAGGACTTCCGGTGCTCGTCCCAAGAAAACGCGAGCGGGAATGCCCCGGACTCAGTTTTCTCGTCCTGGGGTAAAAAGCGGTCCCCCGACGGTTTCTTCCCTTTGCTCCGTATTGGTCATAAGTCTTTCGATCTTCGGGTCTCGTGCTCCGAGGACTTCAACCCACACTCCTGGCATGCTCCCTGACACGTTTTCCGGAGGTATAGGTCGGGAAGCGAGCTCGTTGGAGGGAGAACTGTGGTGCGACCCAAAACGGTCCAAAAGATGGCCGAAGCTTCCAACGAGTGGCGAACGCTCGTCCGGTGTCAGAAACCACTGGAAATGCACTTGCAGCGAAGGAAACGGGCTGAGCTCGAGGACTTCCGGTGCTCGTCCCAAGAAAACGCGAGCGGGAATGCCCCGGACTCAGTTTTCTCGTCCTGGCGTAAAAAGCGGTCCCCCGACGGTTTCTTCCCTTTGCTCCGTATTGGTCATAAGTCTTTCGATCTTCGGGTCTCGTGCTCCGAGGACTTCAACCCACACTCCTGGCATGCTCCCTGACACGTTTTCCGGAGGTATAGGTCGGGAAGCGAGCTCGTTGGAGGGAGAACTGCGGTGCGACCCAAAACGGTCCAAAAGATGGCCGAAGCTTCCAACGAGTGGCGAACGCTCGTCCGGTGTCAGAAACCACTGGAAATGCACTTGCAGCGAAGGAAACAGGCTGAGCTCGAGGACTTCCGGTGCTCGTCCCAAGAAAACGCGAGCGGGAATGCCCCGGACTCAGTTTTCTCGTCCTGGGGTAAAAAGCGGTCCCCCGACGGTTTCTTCCCTTTGCTCCGTATTGGTCATAAGTCTTTCGATCTTCGGGTCTCGTGCTCCGAGGACTTCAACCCACACTCCTGGCATGCTCCCTGACACGTTTTCCGGAGGTATAGGTCGGGAAGCGAGCTCGTTGGAGGGAGAACTGTGGTGCGACCCAAAACGGTCCAAAAGATGGCCGAAGCTTCCAACGAGTGGCGAACGCTCGTCCGGTGTCAGAAACCACTGGAAATGCACTTGCAGCGAAGGAAACGGGCTGAGCTCGAGGACTTCCGGTGCTCGTCCCAAGAAAACGCGAGCGGGAATGCCCCGGACTCAGTTTTCTCGTCCTGGGGTAAAAAGCGGTCCCCCGACGGTTTCTTCCCTTTGCTCCGTATTGGTCATAAGTCTTTCGATCTTCGGGTCTCGTGCTCCGAGGACTTCAACCCACACTCCTGGCATGCTCCCTGACACGTTTTCCGGAGGTATAGGTCGGAAAGCGAGCTCGTTGGAGGGAGAACTGCGGTGCGACCCAAAACGGTCCAAAAGATGGCCGAAGCTTCCAACGAGTGGCGAACGCTCGTCCGGTGTCAGAAACCACTGGAAATGCACTTGCAGCGAAGGAAACGGGCTGAGCTCGAGGACTTCCGGTGCTCGTCCCAAGAAAACGCGAGCGGGAATGCCCCGGACTCAGTTTTCTCGTCCTGGCGTAAAAAGCGGTCCCCCGACGGTTTCTTCCCTTTGCTCCGTATTGGTCATAAGTCTTTCGATCTTCGGGTCTCGTGCTCCGAGGACTTCAACCCACACTCCTGGCATGCTCCCTGACACGTTTTCCGGAGGTATAGGTCGGGAAGCGAGCTCGTTGGAGGGAGAACTGCGGTGCGACCCAAAACGGTCCAAAAGATGGCCGAAGCTTCCAACGAGTGGCGAACGCTCGTCCGGTGTCAGAAACCACTGGAAATGCACTTGCAGCGAAGGAAACGGGCTGAGCTCGAGGACTTCCGGTGCTCGTCCCAAGAAAACGCGAGCGGGAATGCCCCGGACTCAGTTTTCTCGTCCTGGCGTAAAAAGCGGTCCCCCGACGGTTTCTTCCCTTTGCTCCGTATTGGTCATAAGTCCTTCGATCTTCGGGTCTCGTGCTCCGAGGACTTCAACACACACTCCTGGCATGCTCCCTGACACGTTTTCCGGAGGTATAGGTCGGGAAGCGAGCTCGTTGGAGGGAGAACTGCGGTGCGACCCAAAACGGTCCAAAAGATGGCCGAAGCTTCCAACGAGTGGCGAACGCTCGTCCGGTGTCAGAAACCACTGGAAATGCACTTGCAGCGAAGGAAACGGGCTGAGCTCGAGGACTTCCGGTGCTCGTCCCAAGAAAACGCGAGCGGGAATGCCCCGGACTCAGTTTTCTCGTCCTGGGGTAAAAAGCGGTCCCCCGACGGTTTCTTCCCTTTGCTCCGTATTGGTCATAAGTCTTTCGATCTTCGGGTCTCGTGCTCCGAGGACTTCAACCCACACTCCTGGCATGCTCCCTGACACGTTTTCCGGAGGTATAGGTCGGGAAGCGAGCTCGTTGGAGAGAGAACTGTGGTGCGACCCAAAACGGTCCAAAAGATGGCCGAAGCATCCAACGAGTGGCGAACGCTCGTCCGGTGTCAGAAACCACTGGAAATGCACTTGCAGCGAAGGAAACGGGCTGAGCTCGAGGACTTCCGGTGCTCGTCCCAAGAAAACGCGAGCGGGAATGCCCCGGACTCAGTTTTCTCGTCCTGGCGTAAAAAGCGGTCCCCTGACGGTTTCTTCCCTTTGCTCCGTATTGGTCATAAGTCTTTCGATCTTCAGGTCTCGTGCTCCGAGGACTTCAACCCACACTCCTGGCATGCACCCTGACACGTTTTCCGGAGGTATAGGTCGGGAAGCGAGCTCGTTGGAGGGAGAACTGCGGTGCGACCCAAAACGGTCCAAAAGATGGCCGAAGCTTCCAACGAGTGGCGAACGCTCGTCCGGTGTCAGAAACCACTGGAAATGCACTTGCAGCGAAGGAAACGGGCTGAGCTCGAGGACTTCCGGTGCTCGTCCCAAGAAAACGCGAGCGGGATTGCCCCGGACTCAGTTTTCTCGTCCTGGGGTAAAAAGCGGTCCCCCGACGGTTTCTTCCCTTTGCTCCGTATTGGTCATAAGTCTTTCGATCTTCGGGTCTCGTGCTCCGAGGACTTCAACCCACACTCCTGGCATGCTCCCTGACACGTTTTCCGGAGGTATAGGTCGGGAAGCGAGCTCGTTGGAGGGAGAACTGCGGTGCGACCCAAAACGGTCCAAAAGATGGCCGAAGCTTCCAACGAGTGGCGAACGCTCGTCCGGTGTCAGAAACCACTGGAAATGCACTTGCAGCGAAGGAAACGGGCTGAGCTCGAGGACTTCCGGTGCTCGTCCCAAGAAAACGCGAGCGGGAATGCCCCGGACTCAGTTTTCTCGTCCTGGCGTAAAAAGCGGTCCCCCGACGGTTTCTTCCCTTTGCTCCGTATTGGTCATAAGTCCTTCGATCTTCGGGTCTCGTGCTCCGAGGACTTCAACCCACACTCCTGGCATGCTCCCTGACACGTTTTCCGGAGGTATAGGTCGGGAAGCGAGCTCGTTGGAGGGAGAACTGTGGTGCGACCCAAAACGGTCCAAAAGATGGCCGAAGCTTCCAACGAGTGGCGAACGCTCGTCCGGTGTCAGAAACCACTGGAAATGCACTTGCAGCGAAGGAAACGGGCTGAGCTCGAGGACTTCCGGTGCTCGTCCCAAGAAAACGCGAGCGGGAATGCCCCGGACTCAGTTTTCTCGTCCTGGCGTAAAAAGCGGTCCCCCGACGGTTTCTTCCCTTTGCTCCGTATTGGTCATAAGTCTTTCGATCTTCGGGTCTCGTGCTCCGAGGACTTCAACCCACACTCCTGGCATGCTCCCTGACACGTTTTCCGGAGGTATAGGTCGGGAAGCGAGCTCGTTGGAGGGAGAACTGCGGTGCGACCCAAAACGGTCCAAAAGATGGCCGAAGCTTCCAACGAGTGGCGAACGCTCGTCCGGTGTCAGAAACCACTGGAAATGCACTTGCAGCGAAGGAAACGGGCTGAGCTCGAGGACTTCCGGTGCTCGTCCCAAGAAAACGCGAGCGGGAATGCCGCGGACTCAGTTTTCTCGTCCTGGGGTAAAAAGCGGTCCCCCGACGGTTTCTTCCCTTTGCTCCGTATTGGTCATAAGTCTTTCGATCTTCGGGTCTCGTGCTCCGAGGACTTCAACCCACACTCCTGGCATGCTCCCTGACACGTTTTCCGGAGGTATAGGTCGGGAAGCGAGCTCGTTGGAGGGAGAACTGTGGTGCGACCCAAAACGGTCCAAAAGATGGCCGAAGCTTCCAACGAGTGGCGAACGCTCGGTCGGTGTCAGAAACCACTGGAAATGCACTTGCAGCGAAGGAAACGGGCTGAGCTCGAGGACTTCCGGTGCTCGTCCCAAGAAAACGCGAGCGGGAATGCCCCGGACTCAGTTTTCTCGTCCTGGGGTAAAAAGCGGTCCCTCGACGGTTTCTTCCCTTTGCTCCGTATTGGTCATAAGTCTTTCGATCTTCGGGTCTCGTGCTCCGAGGACTTCAACCCACACTCCTGGCATGCTCCCTGACACGTTTTCCGGAGGTATAGGTCGGGAAGCGAGCTCGTTGGAGGGAGAACTGTGGTGCGACCCAAAACGGTCCAAAAGATGGCCGAAGCTTCCAACGAGTGGCGAACGCTCGTCCGGTGTCAGAAACGACTGGAAATGCACTTGCAGCGAAGGAAACGGGCGGAGCTCGAGGACTTCCGGTGCTCGTCCCAAGAAAACGCGAGCGGGAATGCCCCGGACTCAGTTTTCTCGTCCTGGGGTAAAAAGCGGTCCCCCGACGGTTTCTTCCCTTTGCTCCGTATTGGTCATAAGTCTTTCGATCTTCGGGTCTCGTGCTCCGAGGACTTCAACCCACACTCCTGGCATGCTCCCTGACACGTTTTCCGGAGGTATAGGTCGGGAAGCGAGCTCGTTGGAGGGAGAACATTGGTGCGACCCAAAACGGTCCAAAAGATGGCGGAAGCTTCCAACGAGTGCCGAACGCTCGTCCGGTGTCAGAAACCACTGGAAATGCACTTGCAGCGAAGGAAACGGGCTGGGCTCGAGGACTTCCGGTGCTCGTCCCAAGAAAACGCGAGCGGGAATGCCCCGGACTCAGTTTTCTCGTCCTGGGGTAAAAAGCGGTCCCCCGACGGTTTCTTCCCTTTGCTCCGTATTGGTCATAAGTCTTTCGATCTTCGGGTCTCGTGCTCCGAGGACTTCAACCCACACTCCTGGCATGCTCCCTGACACGTTTTCCGGAGGTATAGGTCGGGAAGCGGGCTCGTTGGAGGGAGAACTGTGGTGCGACCCAAAACGGTCCAAAAGATGGCCGAAGCTTCCAACGAGTGGCGAACGCTCGTCCGGTGTCAGAAACCACTGGAAATGCACTTGCAGCGAAGGAAACGGGCTGAGCTCGAGGACTTCCGGTGCTTGTCCCAAGAAAACGCGAGCGGGAATGCCCCGGACTCAGTTTTCTCGTCCTGGGGTAAAAAGCGGTCCCCCGACGGTTTCTTCCCTTTGCTCCGTATTGGTCATAAGTCTTTCGATCTTCGGGTCTCGTGCTCCGAGGACTTCAACCCACACTCCTGGCATGCTCCCTGACACGTTTTCCGGAGGTATAGGTCGGGAAGCGAGCTCGTTGGAGGGAGAACTGTGGTGCGACCCAAAACGGTCCAAAAGATGGCCGAAGCTTCAAACGAGTGCCGAACGCTCGTCCGGTGTCAGAAACCACTGGAAATGCACTTGCAGCGAAGGAAACGGGCTGAGCTCGAGGACTTCCGGTGCTCGTCCCAAGAAAACGCGAGCGGGAATGCCCCGGACTCAGTTTTCTCGTCCTGGGGTAAAAAGCGGTCCCCCGACGGTTTCTTCCCTTTGCTCCTTATTGGTCATAAGTCTTTCGATCTTCGGGTCTCGTGCTCCGAGGACTTCAACCCACACTCCTGGCATGCTCCCTGACACGTTTTCCAGAGGTATAGGTCGGGAAGCGAGCTCGTTGGAGGGAGAACTGTGGTGCGACCCAAAACGGTCCAAAAGATGGCCGAAGCTTCCAACGAGTGGCGAACGCTCGTCCGGTGTCAGAAACCACTGGAAATGCACTTGCAGCGAAGGAAACGGGCTGAGCTCGAGGACTTCCGGTGCTCGTCCCAAGAAAACGCGAGCGGGAATGCCCCGGACTCAGTTTTCTCGTCCTGGGGTAAAAAGCGGTCCCTCGACGGTTTCTTCCCTTTGCTCCGTATTGGTCATAAGTCTTTCGATCTTCGGGTCTCGTGCTCCGAGGACTTCAACCCACACTCCTGGCATGCTCCCTGACACGTTTTCCGGAGGTATAGGTCGGGAAGCGAGCTCGTTGGAGGGAGAACTGTGGTGCGACCCAAAACGGTCCAAAAGATGGCCGAAGCTTCCAACGAGTGGCGAACGCTCGTCCGGTGTCAGAAACCACTGGAAATGCACTTGCAGCGAAGGAAACGGGCTGAGCTCGAGGACTTCCGGTGCTCGTCCCAAGAAAACGCGAGCGGGAATGCCCCGGACTCAGTTTTCTCGTCCTGGGGTAAAAAGCGGTCCCCCGACGGTTTCTTCCCTTTGCTCCGTATTGGTCATAAGTCTTTCGATCTTCGGGTCTCGTGCTCCGAGGACTTCAACCCACACTCCTGGCATGCTCCCTGACACGTTTTCCGGAGGTATAGGTTGGGAAGCGAGCTCGTTGGAGGGAGAACTGTGGTGCGACCCAAAACGGTCCAAAAGATGGCCGAAGCTTCCAACGAGTGCCGAACGCTCGTCCGGTGTCAGAAACCACTGGAAATGCACTTGCAGCGAAGGAAACGGGCTGGGCTCGAGGACTTCCGGTGCTCGTCCCAAGAAAACGCGAGCGGGAATGCCCCGGACTCAGTTTTCTCGTCCTGGGGTAAAAAGCGGTCCCCCGACGGTTTCTTCCCTTTGCTCCGTATTGGTCATAAGTCTTTCGATCTTCGGGTCTCGTGCTCCGAGGACTTCAACCCACACTCCTGGCATGCTCCCTGACACGTTTTCCGGAGGTATAGGTCGGGAAGCGAGCTCGTTGGAGGGAGAACTGTGGTGCGACCCAAAACGGTCCAAAAGATGGCCGAAGCTTCCAACGAGTGGCGAACGCTCGTCCGGTGTCAGAAACCACTGGAAATGCACTTGCAGCGAAGGAAACGGGCTGAGCTCGAGGACTTCCGGTGCTCGTCCCAAGAAAACGCGAGCGGGAATGCCCCGGACTCAGTTTTCTCGTCCTGGGGTAAAAAGCGGTCCCCCGACGGTTTCTTCCCTTTGCTCCGTATTGGTCATAAGTCTTTCGATCTTCGGGTCTCGTGCTCCGAGGACTTCAACCCACACTCCTGGCATGCTCCCTGACACGTTTTCCGGAGGTATAGGTCGGGAAGCGAGCTCGTTGGAGGGAGAACTGTGGTGCGACCCAAAACTGTCCAAAAGATGGCCGAAGCTTCCAACGAGTGGCGAACGCTCGTCCGGTGTCAGAAACCACTGGAAATGCACTTGCAGCGAAGGAAACGGGCTGAGCTCGAGGACTTCCGGTGCTCGTCCCAAGAAAACGCGAGCGGGAATGCCCCGGAGTCAGTTTTCTCGTCCTGGGGTAAAAAGCGGTCCCCCGACGGTTTCTTCCCTTTGCTCCGTATTGGTCATAAGTCTTTCGATCTTCGGGTCTCGTGCTCCGAGGACTTCAACCCACACTCCTGGCATGCTCCCTGACACGTTTTCCGGAGGTATAGGTCGGGAAGCGAGCTCGTTGGAGGGAGAACTGTGGTGCGACCCAAAACGGTCCAAAAGATGGCCGAAGCTTCCAACGAGTGGCGAACGCTCGGTCGGTGTCAGAAACCACTGGAAATGCACTTGCAGCGAAGGAAACGGGCTGAGCTCGAGGACTTCCGGTGCTCGTCCCAAGAAAACGCGAGCGGGAATGCCCCGGACTCAGTTTTCTCGTCCTGGGGTAAAAAGCGGTCCCCCGACGGTTTCTTCCCTTTGCTCCGTATTGGTCATAAGTCTTTCGATCTTCGGGTCTCGTGCTCCGAGGACTTCAACCCACACTCCTGGCATGCTCCCTGACACGTTTTCCGGAGGTATAGGTCGGGAAGCGAGCTCGTTGGAGGGAGAACTGTGGTGCGACCCAAAACGGTCCAAAAGATGGCCGAAGCTTCCAACGAGTGGCGAACGCTCGTCCGGTGTCAGAAACCACTGGAAATGCACTTGCAGCGAAGGAAATGGGCTGAGCTCGAGGACTTCCGGTGCTCGTCCCAAGAAAACGCGAGCGGGAATGCCCCGGACTCAGTTTTCTCGTCCTGGGGTAAAAAGCGGTCCCCCGACGGTTTCTTCCCTTTGCTCCGTATTGGTCATAAGTCTTTCGATCTTCGGGTCTCGTGCTCCGAGGACTTCAACCCACACTCCTGGCATGCTCCCTGACACGTTTTCCGGAGGTATAGGTCGGGAAGCGAGCTCGTTGGAGGGAGAACTGTGGTGCGACCCAAAACGGTCCAAAAGATGGCCGAAGCTTCCAACGAGTGCCGAACGCTCGTCCGGTGTCAGAAACCACTGGAAATGCACTTGCAGCGAAGGAAACGGGCTGAGCTCGAGGACTTCCGGTGCTCGTCCCAAGAAAACGCGAGCGGGAATGCCCCGGACTCAGTTTTCTCGTCCTGGGGTAAAAAGCGGTCCCCCGACGGTTTCTTCCCTTTGCTCCTTATTGGTCATAAGTCTTTCGATCTTCGGGTCTCGTGCTCCGAGGACTTCAACCCACACTCCTAGCATGCTCCCTGACACGTTTTCCAGAGGTATAGGTCGGGAAGCGAGCTCGTTGGAGGGAGAACTGTGGTGCGACCCAAAACGGTCCAAAAGATGGCCGAAGCTTCCAACGAGTGGCGAACGCTCGTCCGGTGTCAGAAACCACTGGAAATGCACTTGCAGCGAAGGAAACGGGCTGAGCTCGAGGACTTCCGGTGCTCGTCCCAAGAAAACGCGAGCGGGAATGCCCCGGACTCAGTTTTCTCGTCCTGGGGTAAAAAGCGGTCCCTCGACGGTTTCTTCCCTTTGCTCCGTATTGGTCATAAGTCTTTCGATCTTCGGGTCTCGTGCTTCGAGGACTTCAACCCACACTCCTGGCATGCTCCCTGACACGTTTTCCGGAGGTATAGGTCGGGAAGCGAGCTCGTTGGAGGGAGAACTGTGGTGCGACCCAAAACGGTCCAAAAGATGGCCGAAGCTTCCAACGAGTGGCGAACGCTCGGTCGGTGTCAGAAACCACTGGAAATGCACTTGCAGCGAAGGAAACGGGCTGAGCTCGAGGACTTCCGGTGCTCGTCCCAAGAAAACGCGAGCGGGAATGCCCCGGACTCAGTTTTCTCGTCCTGGGGTAAAAAGCGGTCCCCCGACGGTTTCTTCCCTTTGCTCCGTATTGGTCATAAGTCTTTCGATCTTCGGGTCTCGTGCTCCGAGGACTTCAACCCACACTCCTGGCATGCTCCCTGACACGTTTTCCGGAGGTATAGGTCGGGAAGCGAGCTCGTTGGAGGGAGAACTGTGGTGCGACCCAAAACGGTCCAAAAGATGGCCGAAGCTTCCAACGAGTGCCGAACGCTCGTCCGGTGTCAGAAACCACTGGAAATGCACTTGCAGCGAAGGAAACGGGCTGGGCTCGAGGACTTCCGGTGCTCGTCCCAAGAAAACGCGAGCGGGAATGCCCCGGACTCAGTTTTCTCGTCCTGGGGTAAAAAGCGGTCCCCCGACGGTTTCTTCCCTTTGCTCCGTATTGGTCATAAGTCTTTCGATCTTCGGGTCTCGTGCTCCGAGGACTTCAACCCACACTCCTGGCATGCTCCCTGACACGTTTTCCGGAGGTATAGGTCGTGAAGCGAGCTCGTTGGAGGGAGAACTGTGGTGCGACCCAAAACGGTCCAAAAGATGGCCGAAGCTTCCAACGAGTGCCGAACGCTCGTCCGGTGTCAGAAACCACTGGAAATGCACTTGCAGCGAAGGAAACGGGCTGGGCTCGAGGACTTCCGGTGCTCGTCCCAAGAAAACGCGAGCGGGAATGCCCCGGACTCAGTTTTCTCGTCCTGGGGTAAAAAGCGGTCCCCCGACGGTTTCTTCCCTTTGCTCCGTATTGGTCATAAGTCTTTCGATCTTCGGGTCTCGTGCTCCGAGGACTTCAACCCACACTCCTGGCATGCTCCCTGACACGTTTTCCGGAGGTATAGGTCGGGAAGCGAGCTCGTTGGAGGGAGAACTGTGGTGCGACCCAAAACTGTCCAAAAGATGGCCGAAGCTTCCAACGAGTGCCGAACGCTCGTCCGGTGTCAGAAACCACTGGAAATGCACTTGCAGCGAAGGAAACGGGCTGAGCTCGAGGACTTCCGGTGCTCGTCCCAAGAAAACGCGAGCGGGAATGCCCCGGACTCAGTTTTCTCGTCCTGGGGTAAAAAGCGGTCCCCCGACGGTTTCTTCCCTTTGCTCCGTATTGGTCATAAGTCTTTCGATCTTCGGGTCTCGTGCTCCGAGGACTTCAACCCACACTCCTGGCATGCTCCCTGACACGTTTTCCGGAGGTATAGGTCGGGAAGCGAGCTCGTTGGAGGGAGAACTGTGGTGCGACCCAAAACGGTCCAAAAGATGGCCGAAGCTTCCAACGAGTGGCGAACGCTCGGTCGGTGTCAGAAACCACTGGAAATGCACTTGCAGCGAAGGAAACGGGCTGAGCTCGAGGACTTCCGGTGCTCGTCCCAAGAAAACGCGAGCGGGAATGCCCCGGACTCAGTTTTCTCGTCCTGGGGTAAAAAGCGGTCCCCCGACGGTTTCTTCCCTTTGCTCCGTATTGGTCATAAGTCTTTCGATCTTCGGGTCTCGTGCTCCGAGGACTTCAACCCACACTCCTGGCATGCTCCCTGACACGTTTTCCGGAGGTATAGGTCGGGAAGCGAGCTCGTTGGAGGGAGAACTGTGGTGCGACCCAAAACGGTCTAAAAGATGGCCGAAGCTTCCAACGAGTGGCGAACGCTCGTCCGGTGTCAGAAACCACTGGAAATGCACTTGCAGCGAAGGAAACGGGCTGAGCTCGAGGACTTCCGGTGCTCGTCCCAAGAAAACGCGAGCGGGAATGCCCCGGACTCAGTTTTCTCGTCCTGGGGTAAAAAGCGGTCCCCCGACGGTTTCTTCCCTTTGCTCCGTATTGGTCATAAGTCTTTCGATCTTCGGGTCTCGTGCTCCGAGGACTTCAACCCACACTCCTGGCATGCTCCCTGACACGTTTTCCGGAGGTATAGGTCGGGAAGCGAGCTCGTTGGAGGGAGAACTGTGGTGCGACCCAAAACGGTCCAAAAGATGGCCGAAGCTTCCAACAAGTGGCGAACGCTCGTCCGGTGTCAGAAACCACTGGAAATGCACTTGCAGCGAAGGAAACGGGCTGAGCTCGAGGACTTCCGGTGCTCGTCCCAAGAAAACGCGAGCGGGAATGCCCCGGACTCAGTTTTCTCGTCCTGGGGTAAAAAGCGGCCCCCCGACGGTTTCTTCCCTTTGCTCCGTATTGGTCATAAGTCTTTCGATCTTCGGGTCTCGTGCTCCGAGGACTTCAACCCACACTCCTGGCATGCTCCCTGACACGTTTTCCGGAGGTATAGGTCGGGAAGCGAGCTCGTTGGAGGGAGAACTGTGGTGCGACCCAAAACGGTCCAAAAGATGGCCGAAGCTTCCAACGAGTGGCGAACGCTCGTCCGGTGTCAGAAACCACTGGAAATGCACTTGCAGCGAAGGAAACGGGCTGAGCTCGAGGACTTCCGGTGCTCGTCCCAAGAAAACGCGAGCGGGAATGCCCCGGACTCAGTTTTCTCGTCCTGGGGTAAAAAGCGGTCCCCCGACGGTTTCTTCCCTTTGCTCCGTATTGGTCATAAGTCTTTCGATCTTCGGGTCTCGTGCTCCGAGGACTTCAACCCACACTCCTGGCATGCTCCCTGACACGTTTTCCGGAGGTATAGGTCGGGAAGCGAGCTCGTTGGAGGGAGAACTGTGGTGCGACCCAAAACGGTCCAAAAGATGGCCGAAGCTTCCAACGAGTGGCGAACGCTCGTCCGGTGTCAGAAACCACTGGAAATGCACTTGCAGCGAAGGAAACGGGCTGAGCTCGAGGACTTCCGGTGGTCGTCCCAAGAAAACGCGAGCGGGAATGCCCCGGACTCAGTTTTCTCGTCCTGGGGTAAAAAGCGGTCCCCCGACGGTTTCTTCCCTTTGCTCCGTATTGGTCATAAGTCTTTCGATCTTCGGGTCTCGTGCTCCGAGGACTTCAACCCACACTCCTGGCATGCTCCCTGACACGTTTTCCGGAGGTATAGGTCGGGAAGCGAGCTCGTTGGAGGGAGAACTGTGGTGCGACCCAAAACGGTCCAAAAGATGGCCGAAGCTTCCAACGAGTGCCGAACGCTCGTCCGGTGTCAGAAACCACTGGAAATGCACTTGCAGCGAAGGAAACGGGCTGAGCTCGAGGACTTCCGGTGCTCGTCCCAAGAAAACGCGAGCGGGAATGCCCCGGACTCAGTTTTCTCGTCCTGGGGTAAAAAGCGGTCCCCCGACGGTTTCTTCCCTTTGCTCCGTATTGGTCATAAGTCTTTCGATCTTCGGGTCTCGTGCTCCGAGGACTTCAACCCACACTCTTGGCATGCTCCCTGACACGTTTTCCGGAGGTATAGGTCGGGAAGCGAGCTCGTTGGAGGGAGAACTGTGGTGCGACCCAAAACGGTCCAAAAGATGGCCGAAGCTTCCAACGAGTGGCGAACGCTCGTCCGGTGTCAGAAACCACTGGAAATGCACTTGCAGCGAAGGAAACAGGCTGAGCTCGAGGACTTCCGGTGCTCGTCCCAAGAAAACGCGAGCGGGAATGCCCCGGACTCAGTTTTCTCGTCCTGGGGTAAAAAGCGGCACCCCGACGGTTTCTTCCCTTTGCTCCGTATTGGTCATAAGTCTTTCGATCTTCAGGTCTCGTGCTCCGAGGACTTCAACCCACACTCCTGGCATGCTCCCTGACACGTTTTCCGGAGGTATAGGTCGGGAAGCGAGCTCGTTGGAGGGAGAACTGTGGTGCGACCCAAAACGGTCCAAAAGATGGCCGAAGCTTCCAACGAGTGGCGAACGCTCGTCCGGTGTCAGAAACCACTGGAAATGCACTTGCAGCGAAGGAAACGGGCTGAGCTCGAGGACTTCCGGTGCTCGTCCCAAGAAAACGCGAGCGGGAACGCCCCGGACTCAGTTTTCTCGTCCTGGGGTAAAAAGCGGTCCCCCGACGGTTTCTTCCCTTTGCTCCGTATTGGTCATAAGTCTTTCGATCTTCGGGTCTCGTGCTCCGAGGACTTCAACCCACACTCCTGGCATGCTCCCTGACACGTTTTCCGGAGGTATAGGTCGGGAAGCGAGCTCGTTGGAGGGAGAACTGTGGTGCGACCCAAAACGGTCCAAAAGATGGCCGAAGCTTCCAACGAGTGGCGAACGCTCGTCCGGTGTCAGAAACCACTGGAAATGCACTTGCAGCGAAGGAAACGGGCTGAGCTCGAGGACTTCCGGTGCTCGTCCCAAGAAAACGCGAGCGGGAATGCCCCGGACTCAGTTTTCTCGTCCTGGGGTAAAAAGCGGTCCCCCGACGGTTTCTTCCCTTTGCTCCGTATTGGTCATAAGTCTTTCGATCTTCGGGTCTCGTGCTCCGAGGACTTCAACCCACACTCCTGGCATGCTCCCTGACACGTTTTCTGGAGGTATAGGTCGGGAAGCGAGCTCGTTGGAGGGAGAACTGTGGTGCGACCCAAAACGGTCCAAAAGATGGCCGAAGCTTCCAACGAGTGGCGAACGCTCGTCCGGTGTCAGAAACCACTGGAAATGCACTTGCAGCGAAGGAAACGGGCTGAGCTCGAGGACTTCCGGTGCTCGTCCCAAGAAAACGCGAGCGGGAATGCCCCGGACTCAGTTTTCTCGTCCTGGCGTAAAAAGCGGTCCCCCGACGGTTTCTTCCCTTTGCTCCGTATTGGTCATAAGTCTTTCGATCTTCGGGTCTCGTGCTCCGAGGACTTCAACCCACACTCCTGGCATGCTCCCTGACACGTTTTCCGGAGGTATAGGTCATAAGCGAGCTCGTTGGAGGGAGAACTGCGGTGCGACCCAAAACGGTCCAAAAGATGGCCGAAGCTTCCAACGAGTGGCGAACGCTCGTCCGGTGTCAGAAACCACTGGAAATGCACTTGCAGCGAAGGAAACAGGCTGAGCTCGAGGACTTCCGGTGCTCGTCCCAAGAAAACGCGAGCGGGAATGCCCCGGACTCAGTTTTCTCGTCCTGGGGTAAAAAGCGGTCCCTCGACGGTTTCTTCCCTTTGCTCCGTATTGGTCATAAGTCTTTCGATCTTCGGGTCTCGTGCTCCGAGGACTTCAACCCACACTCCTGGCATGCTCCCTGACACGTTTTCCGGAGGTATAGGTCGGGAAGCGAGCTCGTTGGAGGGAGAACTGCGGTGCGACCCAAAACGGTCCAAAAGATGGCCGAAGCTTCCAACGAGTGGCGAACGCTCGTCCGGTGTCAGAAACCACTGGAAATGCACTTGCAGCGAAGGAAACGGGCTGAGCTCGAGGACTTCCGGTGCTCGTCCCAAGAAAACGCGAGCGGGAATGCCCCGGACTCAGTTTTCTCGTCCTGGCGTAAAAAGCGGTCCCCCGACGGTTTCTTCCCTTTGCTCCGTATTGGTCATAAGTCCTTCGATCTTCGGGTCTCGTGCTCCGAGGACTTCAACCCACACTCCTGGCATGCTCCCTGACACGTTTTCCGGAGGTATAGGTCGGGAAGCGAGCTCGTTGGAGGGAGAACTGTGGTGCGACCCAAAACGGTCCAAAAGATGGCCGAAGCTTCCAACGAGTGGCGAACGCTCGTCCGGTGTCAGAAACCACTGGAAATGCACTTGCAGCGAAGGAAACGGGCTGAGCTCGAGGACTTCCGGTGCTCGTCCCAAGAAAACGCGAGCGGGAATGCCCCGGACTCAGTTTTCTCGTCCTGGCGTAAAAAGCGGTCCCCCGACGGTTTCTTCCCTTTGCTCCGTATTGGTCATAAGTCTTTCGATCTTCGGGTCTCGTGCTCCGAGGACTTCAACCCACACTCCTGGCATGCTCCCTGACACGTTTTCCGGAGGTATAGGTCGGGAAGCGAGCTCGTTGGAGGGAGAACTGCGGTGCGACCCAAAACGGTCCAAAAGATGGCCGAAGCTTCCAACGAGTGGCGAACGCTCGTCCGGTGTCAGAAACCACTGGAAATGCACTTGCAGCGAAGGAAACGGGCTGAGCTCGAGGACTTCCGGTGCTCGTCCCAAGAAAACGCGAGCGGGAATGCCGCGGACTCAGTTTTCTCGTCCTGGGGTAAAAAGCGGTCCCCCGACGGTTTCTTCCCTTTGCTCCGTATTGGTCATAAGTCTTTCGATCTTCGGGTCTCGTGCTCCGAGGACTTCAACCCACACTCCTGGCATGCTCCCTGACACGTTTTCCGGAGGTATAGGTCGGGAAGCGAGCTCGTTGGAGGGAGAACTGTGGTGCGACCCAAAACGGTCCAAAAGATGGCCGAAGCTTCCAACGAGTGGCGAACGCTCGGTCGGTGTCAGAAACCACTGGAAATGCACTTGCAGCGAAGGAAACGGGCTGAGCTCGAGGACTTCCGGTGCTCGTCCCAAGAAAACGCGAGCGGGAATGCCCCGGACTCAGTTTTCTCGTCCTGGGGTAAAAAGCGGTCCCTCGACGGTTTCTTCCCTTTGCTCCGTATTGGTCATAAGTCTTTCGATCTTCGGGTCTCGTGCTCCGAGGACTTCAACCCACACTCCTGGCATGCTCCCTGACACGTTTTCCGGAGGTATAGGTCGGGAAGCGAGCTCGTTGGAGGGAGAACTGTGGTGCGACCCAAAACGGTCCAAAAGATGGCCGAAGCTTCCAACGAGTGGCGAACGCTCGTCCGGTGTCAGAAACGACTGGAAATGCACTTGCAGCGAAGGAAACGGGCGGAGCTCGAGGACTTCCGGTGCTCGTCCCAAGAAAACGCGAGCGGGAATGCCCCGGACTCAGTTTTCTCGTCCTGGGGTAAAAAGCGGTCCCCCGACGGTTTCTTCCCTTTGCTCCGTATTGGTCATAAGTCTTTCGATCTTCGGGTCTCGTGCTCCGAGGACTTCAACCCACACTCCTGGCATGCTCCCTGACACGTTTTCCGGAGGTATAGGTCGGGAAGCGAGCTCGTTGGAGGGAGAACATTGGTGCGACCCAAAACGGTCCAAAAGATGGCCGAAGCTTCCAACGAGTGCCGAACGCTCGTCCGGTGTCAGAAACCACTGGAAATGCACTTGCAGCGAAGGAAACGGGCTGGGCTCGAGGACTTCCGGTGCTCGTCCCAAGAAAACGCGAGCGGGAATGCCCCGGACTCAGTTTTCTCGTCCTGGGGTAAAAAGCGGTCCCCCGACGGTTTCTTCCCTTTGCTCCGTATTGGTCATAAGTCTTTCGATCTTCGGGTCTCGTGCTCCGAGGACTTCAACCCACACTCCTGGCATGCTCCCTGACACGTTTTCCGGAGGTATAGGTCGGGAAGCGGGCTCGTTGGAGGGAGAACTGTGGTGCGACCCAAAACGGTCCAAAAGATGGCCGAAGCTTCCAACGAGTGGCGAACGCTCGTCCGGTGTCAGAAACCACTGGAAATGCACTTGCAGCGAAGGAAACGGGCTGAGCTCGAGGACTTCCGGTGCTTGTCCCAAGAAAACGCGAGCGGGAATGCCCCGGACTCAGTTTTCTCGTCCTGGGGTAAAAAGCGGTCCCCCGACGGTTTCTTCCCTTTGCTCCGTATTGGTCATAAGTCTTTCGATCTTCGGGTCTCGTGCTCCGAGGACTTCAACCCACACTCCTGGCATGCTCCCTGACACGTTTTCCGGAGGTATAGGTCGGGAAGCGAGCTCGTTGGAGGGAGAACTGTGGTTCGACCCAAAACGGTCCAAAAGATGGCCGAAGCTTCAAACGAGTGCCGAACGCTCGTCCGGTGTCAGAAACCACTGGAAATGCACTTGCAGCGAAGGAAACGGGCTGAGCTCGAGGACTTCCGGTGCTCGTCCCAAGAAAACGCGAGCGGGAATGCCCCGGACTCAGTTTTCTCGTCCTGGGGTAAAAAGCGGTCCCCCGATGGTTTCTTCCCTTTGCTCCTTATTGGTCATAAGTCTTTCGATCTTCAGGTCTCGTGCTCCGAGGACTTCAACCCACACTCCTGGCATGCTCCCTGACACGTTTTCCAGAGGTATAGGTCGGGAAGCGAGCTCGTTGGAGGGAGAACTGTGGTGCGACCCAAAACGGTCCAAAAGATGGCCGAAGCTTCCAACGAGTGGCGAACGCTCGTCCGGTGTCAGAAACCACTGGAAATGCACTTGCAGCGAAGGAAACGGGCTGAGCTCGAGGACTTCCGGTGCTCGTCCCAAGAAAACGCGAGCGGGAATGCCCCGGACTCAGTTTTCTCGTCCTGGGGTAAAAAGCGGTCCCTCGACGGTTTCTTCCCTTTGCTCCGTATTGGTCATAAGTCTTTCGATCTTCGGGTCTCGTGCTCCGAGGACTTCAACCCACACTCCTGGCATGCTCCCTGACACGTTTTCCGGAGGTATAGGTCGGGAAGCGAGCTCGTTGGAGGGAGAACTGTGGTGCGACCCAAAACGGTCCAAAAGATGGCCGAAGCTTCCAACGAGTGGCGAACGCTCGTCCGGTGTCAGAAACCACTGGAAATGCACTTGCAGCGAAGGAAACGGGCTGAGCTCGAGGACTTCCGGTGCTCGTCCCAAGAAAACGCGAGCGGGAATGCCCCGGACTCAGTTTTCTCGTCCTGGGGTAAAAAGCGGTCCCCCGACGGTTTCTTCCCTTTGCTCCGTATTGGTCATAAGTCTTTCGATCTTCGGGTCTCGTGCTCCGAGGACTTCAACCCACACTCCTGGCATGCTCCCTGACACGTTTTCCGGAGGTATAGGTTGGGAAGCGAGCTCGTTGGAGGGAGAACTGTGGTGCGACCCAAAACGGTCCAAAAGATGGCCGAAGCTTCCAACGAGTGCCGAACGCTCGTCCGGTGTCAGAAACCACTGGAAATGCACTTGCAGCGAAGGAAACGGGCTGGGCTCGAGGACTTCCGGTGCTCGTCCCAAGAAAACGCGAGCGGGAATGCCCCGGACTCAGTTTTCTCGTCCTGGGGTAAAAAGCGGTCCCCCGACGGTTTCTTCCCTTTGCTCCGTATTGGTCATAAGTCTTTCGATCTTCGGGTCTCGTGCTCCGAGGACTTCAACCCACACTCCTGGCATGCTCCCTGACACGTTTTCCGGAGGTATAGGTCGGGAAGCGAGCTCGTTGGAGGGAGAACTGTGGTGCGACCCAAAACGGTCCAAAAGATGGCCGAAGCTTCCAACGAGTGGCGAACGCTCGTCCGGTGTCAGAAACCACTGGAAATGCACTTGCAGCGAAGGAAACGGGCTGAGCTCGAGGACTTCCGGTGCTCGTCCCAAGAAAACGCGAGCGGGAATGCCCCGGACTCAGTTTTCTCGTCCTGGGGTAAAAAGCGGTCCCCCGACGGTTTCTTCCCTTTGCTCCGTATTGGTCATAAGTCTTTCGATCTTCGGGTCTCGTGCTCCGAGGACTTCAACCCACACTCCTGGCATGCTCCCTGACACGTTTTCCGGAGGTATAGGTCGGGAAGCGAGCTCGTTGGAGGGAGAACTGTGGTGCGACCCAAAACTGTCCAAAAGATGGCCGAAGCTTCCAACGAGTGCCGAACGCTCGTCCGGTGTCAGAAACCACTGGAAATGCACTTGCAGCGAAGGAAACGGGCTGAGCTCGAGGACTTCCGGTGCTCGTCCCAAGAAAACGCGAGCGGGAATGCCCCGGAGTCAGTTTTCTCGTCCTGGGGTAAAAAGCGGTCCCCCGACGGTTTCTTCCCTTTGCTCCGTATTGGTCATAAGTCTTTCGATCTTCGGGTCTCGTGCTCCGAGGACTTCAACCCACACTCCTGGCATGCTCCCTGACACGTTTTCCGGAGGTATAGGTCGGGAAGCGAGCTCGTTGGAGGGAGAACTGTGGTGCGACCCAAAACGGTCCAAAAGATGGCCGAAGCTTCCAACGAGTGGCGAACGCTCGGTCGGTGTCAGAAACCACTGGAAATGCACTTGCAGCGAAGGAAACGGGCTGAGCTCGAGGACTTCCGGTGCTCGTCCCAAGAAAACGCGAGCGGGAATGCCCCGGACTCAGTTTTCTCGTCCTGGGGTAAAAAGCGGTCCCCCGACGGTTTCTTCCCTTTGCTCCGTATTGGTCATAAGTCTTTCGATCTTCGGGTCTCGTGCTCCGAGGACTTCAACCCACACTCCTGGCATGCTCCCTGACACGTTTTCCGGAGGTATAGGTCGGGAAGCGAGCTCGTTGGAGGGAGAACTGTGGTGCGACCCAAAACGGTCCAAAAGATGGCCGAAGCTTCCAACGAGTGGCGAACGCTCGTCCGGTGTCAGAAACCACTGGAAATGCACTTGCAGCGAAGGAAAGGGGCTGAGGTCGAGGACTTCCGGTGCTCGTCCCAAGAAAACGCGAGCGGGAATGCCCCGGACTCAGTTTTCTCGTCCTGGGGTAAAAAGCGGTCCCCCGACGGTTTCTTCCCTTTGCTCCGTATTGGTCATAAGTCTTTCGATCTTCGGGTCTCGTGCTCCGAGGACTTCAACCCACACTCCTGGCATGCTCCCTGACACGTTTTCCGGAGGTATAGGTCGGGAAGCGAGCTCGTTGGAGGGAGAACTGTGGTGCGACCCAAAACGGTCCAAAAGATGGCCGAAGCTTCCAACGAGTGCCGAACGCTCGTCCGGTGTCAGAAACCACTGGAAATGCACTTGCAGCGAAGGAAACGGGCTGAGCTCGAGGACTTCCGGTGCTCGTCCCAAGAAAACGCGAGCGGGAATGCCCCGGACTCAGTTTTCTCGTCCTGGGGTAAAAAGCGGTCCCCCGACGGTTTCTTCCCTTTGCTCCTTATTGGTCATAAGTCTTTCGATCTTCGGGTCTCGTGCTCCGAGGACTTCAACCCACACTCCTGGCATGCTCCCTGACACGTTTTCCAGAGGTATAGGTCGGGAAGCGAGCTCGTTGGAGGGAGAACTGTGGTGCGACCCAAAACGGTCCAAAAGATGGCCGAAGCTTCCAACGAGTGGCGAACGCTCGTCCGGTGTCAGAAACCACTGGAAATGCACTTGCAGCGAAGGAAACGGGCTGAGCTCGAGGACTTCCGGTGCTCGTCCCAAGAAAACGCGAGCGGGAATGCCCCGGACTCAGTTTTCTCGTCCTGGGGTAAAAAGCGGTCCCTCGACGGTTTCTTCCCTTTGCTCCGTATTGGTCATAAGTCTTTCGATCTTCGGGTCTCGTGCTCCGAGGACTTCAACCCACACTCCTGGCATGCTCCCTGACACGTTTTCCGGAGGTATAGGTCGGGAAGCGAGCTCGTTGGAGGGAGAACTGTGGTGCGACCCAAAACGGTCCAAAAGATGGCCGAAGCTTCCAACGAGTGGCGAACGCTCGGTCGGTGTCAGAAACCACTGGAAATGCACTTGCAGCGAAGGAAACGGGCTGAGCTCGAGGACTTCCGGTGCTCGTCCCAAGAAAACGCGAGCGGGAATGCCCCGGACTCAGTTTTCTCGTCCTGGGGTAAAAAGCGGTCCCCCGACGGTTTCTTCCCTTTGCTCCGTATTGGTCATAAGTCTTTCGATCTTCGGGTCTCGTGCTCCGAGGACTTCAACCCACACTCCTGGCATGCTCCCTGACACGTTTTCCGGAGGTATAGGTCGGGAAGCGAGCTCGTTGGAGGGAGAACTGTGGTGCGACCCAAAACGGTCCAAAAGATGGCCGAAGCTTCCAACGAGTGCTGAACGCTCGTCCGGTGTCAGAAACCACTGGAAATGCACTTGCAGCGAAGGAAACGGGCTGGGCTCGAGGACTTCCGGTGCTCGTCCCAAGAAAACGCGAGCGGGAATGCCCCGGACTCAGTTTTCTCGTCCTGGGGTAAAAAGCGGTCCCCCGACGGTTTCTTCCCTTTGCTCCGTATTGGTCATAAGTCTTTCGATCTTCGGGTCTCGTGCTCCGAGGACTTCAACCCACACTCCTGGCATGCTCCCTGACACGTTTTCCGGAGGTATAGGTCGGGAAGCGAGCTCGTTGGAGGGAGAACTGTGGTGCGACCCAAAACGGTCCAAAAGATGGCCGAAGCTTCCAACGAGTGCCGAACGCTCGTCCGGTGTCAGAAACCACTGGAAATGCACTTGCAGCGAAGGAAACGGGCTGGGCTCGAGGACTTCCGGTGCTCGTCCCAAGAAAACGCGAGCGGGAATGCCCCGGACTCAGTTTTCTCGTCCTGGGGTAAAAAGCGGTCCCCCGACGGTTTCTTCCCTTTGCTCCGTATTGGTCATAAGTCTTTCGATCTTCGGGTCTCGTGCTCCGAGGACTTCAACCCACACTCCTGGCATGCTCCCTGACACGTTTTCCGGAGGTATAGGTCGGGAAGCGAGCTCGTTGGAGGGAGAACTGTGGTGCGACCCAAAACTGTCCAAAAGATGGCCGAAGCTTCCAACGAGTGCCGAACGCTCGTCCGGTGTCAGAAACCACTGGAAATGCACTTGCAGCGAAGGAAACGGGCTGAGCTCGAGGACTTCCGGTGCTCGTCCCAAGAAAACGCGAGCGGGAATGCCCCGGACTCAGTTTTCTCGTCCTGGGGTAAAAAGCGGTCCCCCGACGGTTTCTTCCCTTTGCTCCGTATTGGTCATAAGTCTTTCGATCTTCGGGTCTCGTGCTCCGAGGACTTCAACCCACACTCCTGGCATGCTCCCTGACACGTTTTCCGGAGGTATAGGTCGGGAAGCGAGCTCGTTGGAGGGAGAACTGTGGTGCGACCCAAAACGGTCCAAAAGATGGCCGAAGCTTCCAACGAGTGGCGAACGCTCGGTCGGTGTCAGAAACCACTGGAAATGCACTTGCAGCGAAGGAAACGGGCTGAGCTCGAGGACTTCCGGTGCTCGTCCCAAGAAAACGCGAGCGGGAATGCCCCGGACTCAGTTTTCTCGTCCTGGGGTAAAAAGCGGTCCCCCGACGGTTTCTTCCCTTTGCTCCGTATTGGTCATAAGTCTTTCGATCTTCGGGTCTCGTGCTCCGAGGACTTCAACCCACACTCCTGGCATGCTCCCTGACACGTTTTCCGGAGGTATAGGTCGGGAAGCGAGCTCGTTGGAGGGAGAACTGTGGTGCGACCCAAAACGGTCCAAAAGATGGCCGAAGCTTCCAACGAGTGGCGAACGCTCGTCCGGTGTCAGAAACCACTGGAAATGCACTTGAAGCGAAGGAAATGGGCTGAGCTCGAGGACTTCCGGTGCTCGTCCCAAGAAAACGCGAGCGGGAATGCCCCGGACTCAGTTTTCTCGTCCTGGGGTAAAAAGCGGTCCCCCGACGGTTTCTTCCCTTTGCTCCGTATTGGTCATAAGTCTTTCGATCTTCGGGTCTCGTGCTCCGAGGACTTCAACCCACACTCCTGGCATGCTCCCTGACACGTTTTCCGGAGGTATAGGTCGGGAAGCGAGCTCGTTGGAGGGAGAACTGTGGTGCGACCCAAAACGGTCCAAAAGATGGCCGAAGCTTCCAACGAGTGGCGAACACTCGGTCGGTGTCAGAAACCACTGGAAATGCACTTGCAGCGAAGGAAACGGGCTGAGCTCGAGGACTTCCGGTGCTCGTCCCAAGAAAACGCGAGCGGGAATGCCCCGGACTCAGTTTTCTCGTCCTGGGGTAAAAAGCGGTCCCCCGACGGTTTCTTCCCTTTGCTCCGTATTGGTCATAAGTCTTTCGATCTTCGGGTCTCGTGCTCCGAGGACTTCAACCCACACTCCTGGCATGCTCCCTGACACGTTTTCCGGAGGTATAGGTCGGGAAGCGAGCTCGTTGGAGGGAGAACTGTGGTGCGACCCAAAACGGTCCAAAAGATGGCCGAAGCTTCCAACGAGTGGCGAACGCTCGTCCGGTGTCAGAAACCACTGGAAATGCACTTGCAGCGAAGGAAATGGGCTGAGCTCGAGGACTTCCGGTGCTCGTCCCAAGAAAACGCGAGCGGGAATGCCCCGGACTCAGTTTTCTCGTCCTGGGGTAAAAAGCGGTCCCCCGACGGTTTCTTCCCTTTGCTCCGTATTGGTCATAAGTCTTTCGATCTTCGGGTCTCGTGCTCCGAGGACTTCAACCCACACTCCTGGCATGCTCCCTGACACGTTTTCCGGAGGTATAGGTCGGGAAGCGAGCTCGTTGGAGAGAGAACTGTGGTGCGACCCAAAACGGTCCAAAAGATGGCCGAAGCTTCCAACGAGTGCCGAACGCTCGTCCGGTGTCAGAAACCACTGGAAATGCACTTGCAGCGAAGGAAACGGGCTGAGCTCGAGGACTTCCGGTGCTCGTCCCAAGAAAACGCGAGCGGGAATGCCCCGGACTCAGTTTTCTCGTCCTGGGGTAAAAAGCGGTCCCCCGACGGTTTCTTCCCTTTGCTCCTTATTGGTCATAAGTCTTTCGATCTTCGGGTCTCGTGCTCCGAGGACTTCAACCCACACTCCTGGCATGCTCCCTGACACGTTTTCCGGAGGTATAGGTCGGGAAGCGAGCTCGTTGGAGGGAGAACTGTGGTGCGACCCAAAACGGTCCAAAAGATGGCCGAAGCTTCCAACGAGTGGCTAACGCTCGTCCGGTGTCAGAAACCACTGGAAATGCACTTGCAGCGAAGGAAACGGGCTGAGCTCGAGGACTTCCGGTGCTCGTCCCAAGAAAACGCGAGCGGGAATGCCCCGGACTCAGTTTTCTCGTCCTGGGGTAAAAAGCGGTCCCCCGACGGTTTCTTCCCTTTGCTCCGTATTGGTCATAAGTCTTTCGATCTTCGGGTCTCGTGCTCCGAGGACTTCAACCCACACTCCTGGCATGCTCCCTGACACGTTTTCCGGAGGTATAGGTCGGGAAGCGAGCTCGTTGGAGGGAGAACTGTGGTGCAACCCAAAACGGTCCAAAAGATGGCCGAAGCTTCCAACGAGTGGCGAACGCTCGTCCGGTGTCAGAAACCACTGGAAATGCACTTGCAGCGAAGGAAACGGGCTGAGCTCGAGGACTTCCGGTGCTCGTCCCAAGAAAACGCGAGCGGGAATGCCCCGGACTCAGTTTTCTCGTCCTGGGGTAAAAAGCGGTCCCCCGACGGTTTCTTCCCTTTGCTCCGTATTGGTCATAAGTCTTTCGATCTTCGGGTCTCGTGCTCCGAGGACTTCAACCCACACTCCTGGCATGCTCCCTGACACGTTTTCCGGAGGTATAGGTCGGGAAGCGAGCTCGTTGGAGGGAGAACTGTGGTGCGACCCAAAACGGTCCAAAAGATGGCCGAAGCTTCCAACGAGTGGCGAACGCTCGTCCGGTGTCAGAAACCACTGGAAATGCACTTGCAGCGAAGGAAACGGGCTGAGCTCGAGGACTTCCGGTGCTCGTCCCAAGAAAACGCGAGCGGGAATGCCCCGGACTCAGTTTTCTCGTCCTGGGGTAAAAAGCGGTCCCCCGACGGTTTCTTCCCTTTGCTCCGTATTGGTCATAAGTCTTTCGATCTTCGGGTCTCGTGCTCCGAGGACTTCAACCCACACTCCTGGCATGCTCCCTGACACGTTTTCCGGAGGTATAGGTCGGGAAGCGAGCTCGTTGGAGGGAGAACTGTGGTGCGACCCAAAACGGTCCAAAAGATGGCCGAAGCTTCCAACGAGTGCCGAACGCTCGTCCGGTGTCAGAAACCACTGGAAATGCACTTGCAGCGAAGGAAACGGGCTGAGCTCGAGGACTTCCGGTGCTCGTCCCAAGAAAACGCGAGCGGGAATGCCCCGGACTCAGTTTTCTCGTCCTGGGGTAAAAAGCGGTCCCCCGACGGTTTCTTCCCTTTGCTCCTTATTGGTCATAAGTCTTTCGATCTTCGGGTCTCGTGCTCCGAGGACTTCAACCCACACTCCTGGCATGCTCCCTGACACGTTTTCCGGAGGTATAGGTCGGGAAGCGAGCTCGTTGGAGGGAGAACTGTGGTGCGACCCAAAACGGTCCAAAAGATGGCCGAAGCTTCCAACGAGTGGCTAACGCTCGTCCGGTGTCAGAAACCACTGGAAATGAACTTGCAGCGAAGGAAACGGGCTGAGCTCGAGGACTTCCGGTGCTCGTCCCAAGAAAACGCGAGCGGGAATGCCCCGGACTCAGTTTTCTCGTCCTGGGGTAAAAAGCGGTCCCCCGACGGTTTCTTCCCTTTGCTCCGTATTGGTCATAAGTCTTTCGATCTTCGGGTCTCGTGCTCCGAGGACTTCAACCCACACTCCTGGCATGCTCCCTGACACGTTTTCCGGAGGTATAGGTCGGGAAGCGAGCTCGTTGGAGGGAGAACTGTGGTGCGACCCAAAACGGTCCAAAAGATGGCCGAAGCTTCCAACGAGTGGCGAACGCTCGTCCGGTGTCAGAAACCACTGGAAATGCACTTGCAGCGAAGGAAACGGGCTGAGCTCGAGGACTTCCGGTGCTCGTCCCAAGAAAACGCGAGCGGGAATGCCCCGGACTCAGTTTTCTCGTCCTGGGGTAAAAAGCGGTCCCCCGACGGTTTCTTCCCTTTGCTCCGTATTGGTCATAAGTCTTTCGATCTTCGGGTCTCGTGCTCCGAGGACTTCAACCCACACTCCTGGCATGCTCCCTGACACGTTTTCCGGAGGTATAGGTCGGGAAGCGAGCTCGTTGGAGGGAGAACTGTGGTGCGACCCAAAACGGTCCAAAAGATGGCCGAAGCTTCCAACGAGTGGCGAACGCTCGTCCGGTGTCAGAAACCACTGGAAATGCACTTGCAGCGAAGGAAACGGGCTGAGCTCGAGGACTTCCGGTGCTCGTCCCAAGAAAACGCGAGCGGGAATGCCCCGGACTCAGTTTTCTCGTCCTGGGGTAAAAAGCGGTCCCCCGACGGTTTCTTCCCTTTGCTCCGTATTGGTCATAAGTCTTTCGATCTTCGGGTCTCGTGCTCCGAGGACTTCAACCCACACTCCTGGCATGCTCCCTGACACGTTTTCCGGAGGTATAGGTTGGGAAGCGAGCTCGTTGGAGGGAGAACTGTGGTGCGACCCAAAACGGTCCAAAAGATGGCCGAAGCTTCCAACGAGTGGCGAACGCTCGTCCGGTGTCAGAAACCACTGGAAATGCACTTGCAGCGAAGGAAACGGGCTGAGCTCGAGGACTTCCGGTGCTCGTCCCAAGAAAACGCGAGCGGGAATGCCCCGGACTCAGTTTTCTCGTCCTGGGGTAAAAAGCGGTCCCCCGACGGTTTCTTCCCTTTGCTCCGTATTGGTCATAAGTCTTTCGATCTTCGGGTCTCGTGCTCCGAGGACTTCAACCCACACTCCTGGCATGCTCCCTGACACGTTTTCCGGAGGTATAGGTCGGGAAGCGAGCTCGTTGGAGGGAGAACTGTGGTGCGACCCAAAACGGTCCAAAAGATGGCCGAAGCTTCCAACGAGTGCCGAACGCTCGTCCGGTGTCAGAAACCACTGGAAATGCACTTGCAGCGAAGGAAACGGGCTGAGCTCGAGGACTTCCGGTGCTCGTCCCAAGAAAACGCGAGCGGGAATGCCCCGGACTCAGTTTTCTCGTCCTGGGGTAAAAAGCGGTCCCCCGACGGTTTCTTCCCTTTGCTCCGTATTGGTCATAAGTCTTTCGATCTTCGGGTCTCGTGCTCCGAGGACTTCAACCCACACTCCTGGCATGCTCCCTGACACGTTTTCCGGAGGTATAGGTCGGGAAGCGAGCTCGTTGGAGGGAGAACTGTGGTGCGACCCAAAACGGTCCAAAAGATGGCCGAAGCTTCCAACGAGTGGCGAACGCTCGTCCGGTGTCAGAAACCACTGGAAATGCACTTGCAGCGAAGGAAACGGGCTGAGCTCGAGGACTTCCGGTGCTCGTCCCAAGAAAACGCGAGCGGGAATGCCCCGGACTCAGTTTTCTCGTCCTGGGGTAAAAAGCGGTCCCCCGACGGTTTCTTCCCTTTGCTCCGTATTGGTCATAAGTCTTTCGATCTTCGGGTCTCGTGCTCCGAGGACTTCAACCCACACTCCTGGCATGCTCCCTGACACGTTTTCCGGAGGTATAGGTCGGGAAGCGAGCTCGTTGGAGGGAGAACTGTGGTGCGACCCAAAACGGTCCAAAAGATGGCCGAAGCTTCCAACGAGTGGCGAACGCTCGTCCGGTGTCAGAAACCACTGGAAATGCACTTGCAGCGAAGGAAACGGGCTGAGCTCGAGGACTTCCGGTGCTCGTCCCAAGAAAACGCGAGCGGGAATGCCCCGGACTCAGTTTTCTCGTCCTGGGGTAAAAAGCGGTCCCCCGACGGTTTCTTCCCTTTGCTCCGTATTGGTCATAAGTCTTTCGATCTTCGGGTCTCGTGCTCCGAGGACTTCAACCCACACTCCTGGCATGCTCCCTGACACGTTTTCCGGAGGTATAGGTCGGGAAGCGAGCTCGTTGGAGGGAGAACTGTGGTGCGACCCAAAACGGTCCAAAAGATGGCCGAAGCTTCCAACGAGTGGCTAACGCTCGTCCGGTGTCAGAAACCACTGGAAATGAACTTGCAGCGAAGGAAACGGGCTGAGCTCGAGGACTTCCGGTGCTCGTCCCAAGAAAACGCGAGCGGGAATGCCCCGGACTCAGTTTTCTCGTCCTGGGGTAAAAAGCGGTCCCCCGACGGTTTCTTCCCTTTGCTCCGTATTGGTCATAAGTCTTTCGATCTTCGGGTCTCGTGCTCCGAGGACTTCAACCCACACTCCTGGCATGCTCCCTGACACGTTTTCCGGAGGTATAGGTCGGGAAGCGAGCTCGTTGGAGGGAGAACTGTGGTGCGACCCAAAACGGTCCAAAAGATGGCCGAAGCTTCCAACGAGTGGCGAACGCTCGTCCGGTGTCAGAAACCACTGGAAATGCACTTGCAGCGAAGGAAACGGGCTGAGCTCGAGGACTTCCGGTGCTCGTCCCAAGAAAACGCGAGCGGGAATGCCCCGGACTCAGTTTTCTCGTCCTGGGGTAAAAAGCGGTCCCCCGACGGTTTCTTCCCTTTGCTCCGTATTGGTCATAAGTCTTTCGATCTTCGGGTCTCGTGCTCCGAGGACTTCAACCCACACTCCTGGCATGCTCCCTGACACGTTTTCCGGAGGTATAGGTCGGGAAGCGAGCTCGTTGGAGGGAGAACTGTGGTGCGACCCAAAACGGTCCAAAAGATGGCCGAAGCTTCCAACGAGTGGCGAACGCTCGTCCGGTGTCAGAAACCACTGGAAATGCACTTGCAGCGAAGGAAACGGGCTGAGCTCGAGGACTTCCGGTGCTCGTCCCAAGAAAACGCGAGCGGGAATGCCCCGGACTCAGTTTTCTCGTCCTGGGGTAAAAAGCGGTCCCCCGACGGTTTCTTCCCTTTGCTCCGTATTGGTCATAAGTCTTTCGATCTTCGGGTCTCGTGCTCCGAGGACTTCAACCCACACTCCTGGCATGCTCCCTGACACGTTTTCCGGAGGTATAGGTTGGGAAGCGAGCTCGTTGGAGGGAGAACTGTGGTGCGACCCAAAACGGTCCAAAAGATGGCCGAAGCTTCCAACGAGTGGCGAACGCTCGTCCGGTGTCAGAAACCACTGGAAATGCACTTGCAGCGAAGGAAACGGGCTGAGCTCGAGGACTTCCGGTGCTCGTCCCAAGAAAACGCGAGCGGGAATGCCCCGGACTCAGTTTTCTCGTCCTGGGGTAAAAAGCGGTCCCCCGACGGTTTCTTCCCTTTGCTCCGTATTGGTCATAAGTCTTTCGATCTTCGGGTCTCGTGCTCCGAGGACTTCAACCCACACTCCTGGCATGCTCCCTGACACGTTTTCCGGAGGTATAGGTCGGGAAGCGAGCTCGTTGGAGGGAGAACTGTGGTGCGACCCAAAACGGTCCAAAAGATGGCCGAAGCTTCCAACGAGTGCCGAACGCTCGTCCGGTGTCAGAAACCACTGGAAATGCACTTGCAGCGAAGGAAACGGGCTGAGCTCGAGGACTTCCGGTGCTCGTCCCAAGAAAACGCGAGCGGGAATGCCCCGGACTCAGTTTTCTCGTCCTGGGGTAAAAAGCGGTCCCCCGACGGTTTCTTCCCTTTGCTCCGTATTGGTCATAAGTCTTTCGATCTTCGGGTCTCGTGCTCCGAGGACTTCAACCCACACTCCTGGCATGCTCCCTGACACGTTTTCCGGAGGTATAGGTCGGGAAGCGAGCTCGTTGGAGGGAGAACTGTGGTGCGACCCAAAACGGTCCAAAAGATGGCCGAAGCTTCCAACGAGTGGCGAACGCTCGTCCGGTGTCAGAAACCACTGGAAATGCACTTGCAGCGAAGGAAACGGGCTGAGCTCGAGGACTTCCGGTGCTCGTCCCAAGAAAACGCGAGCGGGAATGCCCCGGACTCAGTTTTCTCGTCCTGGGGTAAAAAGCGGTCCCCCGACGGTTTCTTCCCTTTGCTCCGTATTGGTCATAAGTCTTTCGATCTTCGGGTCTCGTGCTCCGAGGACTTCAACCCACACTCCTGGCATGCTCCCTGACACGTTTTCCGGAGGTATAGGTCGGGAAGCGAGCTCGTTGGAGGGAGAACTGTGGTGCGACCCAAAACGGTCCAAAAGATGGCCGAAGCTTCCAACGAGTGGCGAACGCTCGTCCGGTGTCAGAAACCACTGGAAATGCACTTGCAGCGAAGGAAACGGGCTGAGCTCGAGGACTTCCGGTGCTCGTCCCAAGAAAACGCGAGCGGGAATGCCCCGGACTCAGTTTTCTCGTCCTGGGGTAAAAAGCGGTCCCCCGACGGTTTCTTCCCTTTGCTCCGTATTGGTCATAAGTCTTTCGATCTTCGGGTCTCGTGCTCCGAGGACTTCAACCCACACTCCTGGCATGCTCCCTGACACGTTTTCCGGAGGTATAGGTTGGGAAGCGAGCTCGTTGGAGGGAGAACTGTGGTGCGACCCAAAACGGTCCAAAAGATGGCCGAAGCTTCCAACGAGTGGCGAACGCTCGTCCGGTGTCAGAAACCACTGGAAATGCACTTGCAGCGAAGGAAACGGGCTGAGCTCGAGGACTTCCGGTGCTCGTCCCAAGAAAACGCGAGCGGGAATGCCCCGGACTCAGTTTTCTCGTCCTGGGGTAAAAAGCGGTCCCCCGACGGTTTCTTCCCTTTGCTCCGTATTGGTCATAAGTCTTTCGATCTTCGGGTCTCGTGCTCCGAGGACTTCAACCCACACTCCTGGCATGCTCCCTGACACGTTTTCCGGAGGTATAGGTCGGGAAGCGAGCTCGTTGGAGGGAGAACTGTGGTGCGACCCAAAACGGTCCAAAAGATGGCCGAAGCTTCCAACGAGTGCCGAACGCTCGTCCGGTGTCAGAAACCACTGGAAATGCACTTGCAGCGAAGGAAACGGGCTGAGCTCGAGGACTTCCGGTGCTCGTCCCAAGAAAACGCGAGCGGGAATGCCCCGGACTCAGTTTTCTCGTCCTGGGGTAAAAAGCGGTCCCCCGACGGTTTCTTCCCTTTGCTCCGTATTGGTCATAAGTCTTTCGATCTTCGGGTCTCGTGCTCCGAGGACTTCAACCCACACTCCTGGCATGCTCCCTGACACGTTTTCCGGAGGTATAGGTCGGGAAGCGAGCTCGTTGGAGGGAGAACTGTGGTGCGACCCAAAACGGTCCAAAAGATGGCCGAAGCTTCCAACGAGTGGCGAACGCTCGTCCGGTGTCAGAAACCACTGGAAATGCACTTGCAGCGAAGGAAACGGGCTGAGCTCGAGGACTTCCGGTGCTCGTCCCAAGAAAACGCGAGCGGGAATGCCCCGGACTCAGTTTTCTCGTCCTGGGGTAAAAAGCGGTCCCCCGACGGTTTCTTCCCTTTGCTCCGTATTGGTCATAAGTCTTTCGATCTTCGGGTCTCGTGCTCCGAGGACTTCAACCCACACTCCTGGCATGCTCCCTGACACGTTTTCCGGAGGTATAGGTCGGGAAGCGAGCTCGTTGGAGGGAGAACTGTGGTGCGACCCAAAACGGTCCAAAAGATGGCCGAAGCTTCCAACGAGTGCCGAACGCTCGTCCGGTGTCAGAAACCACTGGAAATGCACTTGCAGCGAAGGAAACGGGCTGAGCTCGAGGACTTCCGGTGCTCGTCCCAAGAAAACGCGAGCGGGAATGCCCCGGACTCAGTTTTCTCGTCCTGGGGTAAAAAGCGGTCCCCCGACGGTTTCTTCCCTTTGCTCCGTATTGGTCATAAGTCTTTCGATCTTCGGGTCTCGTGCTCCGAGGACTTCAACCCACACTCCTGGCATGCTCCCTGACACGTTTTCCGGAGGTATAGGTCGGGAAGCGAGCTCGTTGGAGGGAGAACTGTGGTGCGACCCAAAACGGTCCAAAAGATGGCCGAAGCTTCCAACGAGTGGCTAACGCTCGTCCGGTGTCAGAAACCACTGGAAATGCACTTGCAGCGAAGGAAACGGGCTGAGCTCGAGGACTTCCGGTGCTCGTCCCAAGAAAACGCGAGCGGGAATGCCCCGGACTCAGTTTTCTCGTCCTGGGGTAAAAAGCGGTCCCCCGACGGTTTCTTCCCTTTGCTCCGTATTGGTCATAAGTCTTTCGATCTTCGGGTCTCGTGCTCCGAGGACTTCAACCCACACTCCTGGCATGCTCCCTGACACGTTTTCCGGAGGTATAGGTCGGGAAGCGAGCTCGTTGGAGGGAGAACTGTGGTGCGACCCAAAACGGTCCAAAAGATGGCCGAAGCTTCCAACGAGTGCCGAACGCTCGTCCGGTGTCAGAAACCACTGGAAATGCACTTGCAGCGAAGGAAACGGGCTGAGCTCGAGGACTTCCGGTGCTCGTCCCAAGAAAACGCGAGCGGGAATGCCCCGGACTCAGTTTTCTCGTCCTGGGGTAAAAAGCGGTCCCCCGACGGTTTCTTCCCTTTGCTCCGTATTGGTCATAAGTCTTTCGATCTTCGGGTCTCGTGCTCCGAGGACTTCAACCCACACTCCTGGCATGCTCCCTGACACGTTTTCCGGAGGTATAGGTCGGGAAGCGAGCTCGTTGGAGGGAGAACTGTGGTGCGACCCAAAACGGTCCAAAAGATGGCCGAAGCTTCCAACGAGTGGCGAACGCTCGTCCGGTGTCAGAAACCACTGGAAATGCACTTGCAGCGAAGGAAACGGGCTGAGCTCGAGGACTTCCGGTGCTCGTCCCAAGAAAACGCGAGCGGGAATGCCCCGGACTCAGTTTTCTCGTCCTGGGGTAAAAAGCGGTCCCCCGACGGTTTCTTCCCTTTGCTCCGTATTGGTCATAAGTCTTTCGATCTTCGGGTCTCGTGCTCCGAGGACTTCAACCCACACTCCTGGCATGCTCCCTGACACGTTTTCCGGAGGTATAGGTCGGGAAGCGAGCTCGTTGGAGGGAGAACTGTGGTGCGACCCAAAACGGTCCAAAAGATGGCCGAAGCTTCCAACGAGTGCCGAACGCTCGTCCGGTGTCAGAAACCACTGGAAATGCACTTGCAGCGAAGGAAACGGGCTGAGCTCGAGGACTTCCGGTGCTCGTCCCAAGAAAACGCGAGCGGGAATGCCCCGGACTCAGTTTTCTCGTCCTGGGGTAAAAAGCGGTCCCCCGACGGTTTCTTCCCTTTGCTCCGTATTGGTCATAAGTCTTTCGATCTTCGGGTCTCGTGCTCCGAGGACTTCAACCCACACTCCTGGCATGCTCCCTGACACGTTTTCCGGAGGTATAGGTCGGGAAGCGAGCTCGTTGGAGGGAGAACTGTGGTGCGACCCAAAACGGTCCAAAAGATGGCCGAAGCTTCCAACGAGTGGCTAACGCTCGTCCGGTGTCAGAAACCACTGGAAATGCACTTGCAGCGAAGGAAACGGGCTGAGCTCGAGGACTTCCGGTGCTCGTCCCAAGAAAACGCGAGCGGGAATGCCCCGGACTCAGTTTTCTCGTCCTGGGGTAAAAAGCGGTCCCCCGACGGTTTCTTCCCTTTGCTCCGTATTGGTCATAAGTCTTTCGATCTTCGGGTCTCGTGCTCCGAGGACTTCAACCCACACTCCTGGCATGCTCCCTGACACGTTTTCCGGAGGTATAGGTCGGGAAGCGAGCTCGTTGGAGGGAGAACTGTGGTGCGACCCAAAACGGTCCAAAAGATGGCCGAAGCTTCCAACGAGTGGCGAACGCTCGTCCGGTGTCAGAAACCACTGGAAATGCACTTGCAGCGAAGGAAACGGGCTGAGCTCGAGGACTTCCGGTGCTCGTCCCAAGAAAACGCGAGCGGGAATGCCCCGGACTCAGTTTTCTCGTCCTGGGGTAAAAAGCGGTCCCCCGACGGTTTCTTCCCTTTGCTCCGTATTGGTCATAAGTCTTTCGATCTTCGGGTCTCGTGCTCCGAGGACTTCAACCCACACTCCTAGCATGCTCCCTGACACGTTTTCCGGAGGTATAGGTCGGGAAGCGAGCTCGTTGGAGGGAGAACTGTGGTGCGACCCAAAACGGTCCAAAAGATGGCCGAAGCTTCCAACGAGTGGCGAACGCTCGTCCGGTGTCAGAAACCACTGGAAATGCACTTGCAGCGAAGGAAACGGGCTGAGCTCGAGGACTTCCGGTGCTCGTCCCAAGAAAACGCGAGCGGGAATGCCCCGGACTCAGTTTTCTCGTCCTGGGGTAAAAAGCGGTCCCCGACGGTTTCTTCCCTTTGCTCCGTATTGGTCATAAGTCTTTCGATCTTCGGGTCTCGTGCTCCGAGGACTTCAACCCACACTCCTGGCATGCTCCCTGACACGTTTTCCGGAGGTATAGGTCGGGAAGCGAGCTCGTTGGAGGGAGAACTGTGGTGCGACCCAAAACGGTCCAAAAGATGGCCGAAGCTTCCAACGAGTGGCGAACGCTCGTCCGGTGTCAGAAACCACTGGAAATGCACTTGCAGCGAAGGAAACGGGCTGAGCTCGAGGACTTCCGGTGCTCGTCCCAAGAAAACGCGAGCGGGAATGCCCCGGACTCAGTTTTATCGTCCTGGGGTAAAAAGCGGTCCCCCGACGGTTTCTTCCCTTTGCTCCGTATTGGTCATAAGTCTTTCGATCTTCGGGTCTCGTGCTCCGAGGACTTCAACCCACACTCCTGGCATGCTCCCTGACACGTTTTCCGGAGGTATAGGTCGGGAAGCGAGCTCGTTGGAGGGAGAACTGTGGTGCGACCCAAAACGGTCCAAAAGATGGCCGAAGCTTCCAACGAGTGGCGAACGCTCGTCCGGTGTCAGAAACCACTGGAAATGCACTTGCAGCGAAGGAAACGGGCTGAGCTCGAGGACTTCCGGTGCTCGTCCCAAGAAAACGCGAGCGGGAATGCCCCGGACTCAGTTTTCTCGTCCTGGGGTAAAAAGCGGTCCCCCGACGGTTTCTTCCCTTTGCTCCGTATTGGTCATAAGTCTTTCGATCTTCGGGTCTCGTGCTCCGAGGACTTCAACCCACACTCCTGGCATGCTCCCTGACACGTTTTCCGGAGGTATAGGTCGGGAAGCGAGCTCGTTGGAGGGAGAACTGTGGTGCGACCCAAAACGGTCCAAAAGATGGCCGAAGCTTCCAACGAGTGGCGAACGCTCGTCCGGTGTCAGAAACCACTGGAAATGCACTTGCAGCGAAGGAAACGGGCTGAGCTCGAGGACTTCCGGTGCTCGTCCCAAGAAAACGCGAGCGGGAATGCCCCGGACTCAGTTTTCTCGTCCTGGGGTAAAAAGCGGTCCCCGACGGTTTCTTCCCTTTGCTCCGTATTGGTCATAAGTCTTTCGATCTTCGGGTCTCGTGCTCCGAGGACTTCAACCCACACTCCTGGCATGCTCCCTGACACGTTTTCCGGAGGTATAGGTCGGGAAGCGAGCTCGTTGGAGGGAGAACTGTGGTGCGACCCAAAACGGTCCAAAAGATGGCCGAAGCTTCCAACGAGTGGCGAACGCTCGTCCGGTGTCAGAAACCACTGGAAATGCACTTGCAGCGAAGGAAACGGGCTGAGCTCAAGGACTTCCGGTGCTCGTCCCAAGAAAACGCGAGCGGGAATGCCCCGGACTCATTTTTATCGTCCTGGGGTAAAAAGCGGTCCCCCGACGGTTTCTTCCCTTTGCTCCGTATTGGTCATAAGTCTTTCGATCTTCGGGTCTCGTGCTCCGAGGACTTCAACCCACACTCCTGGCATGCTCCCTGACACGTTTTCCGGAGGTATAGGTCGGGAAGCGAGCTCGTTGGAGGGAGAACTGTGGTGCGACCCAAAACGGTCCAAAAGATGGCCGAAGCTTCCAACGAGTGGCGAACGCTCGTCCGGTGTCAGAAACCACTGGAAATGCACTTGCAGCGAAGGAAACGGGCTGAGCTCGAGGACTTCCGGTGCTCGTCCCAAGAAAACGCGAGCGGGAATGCCCCGGACTCAGTTTTCTCGTCCTGGGGTAAAAAGCGGTCCCCCGACGGTTTCTTCCCTTTGCTCCGTATTGGTCATAAGTCTTTCGATCTTCGGGTCTCGTGCTCCGAGGACTTCAACCCACACTCCTGGCATGCTCCCTGACACGTTTTCCGGAGGTATAGGTCGGGAAGCGAGCTCGTTGGAGGGAGAACTGTGGTGCGACCCAAAACGGTCCAAAAGATGGCCGAAGCTTCCAACGAGTGGCGAACGCTCGTCCGGTGTCAGAAACCACTGGAAATGCACTTGCAGCGAAGGAAACGGGCTGAGCTCGAGGACTTCCGGTGCTCGTCCCAAGAAAACGCGAGCGGGAATGCCCCGGACTCAGTTTTCTCGTCCTGGGGTAAAAAGCGGTCCCCCGACGGTTTCTTCCCTTTGCTCCGTATTGGTCATAAGTCTTTCGATCTTCGGGTCTCGTGCTCCGAGGACTTCAACCCACACTCCTGGCATGCTCCCTGACACGTTTTCCGGAGGTATAGGCCGGGAAGCGAGCTCGTTGGAGGGAGAACTGTGGTGCGACCCAAAACGGTCCAAAAGATGGCCGAAGCTTCCAACGAGTGGCGAACGCTCGTCCGGTGTCAGAAACCACTGGAAATGCACTTGCAGCGAAGGAAACGGGCTGAGCTCGAGGACTTCCGGTGCTCGTCCCAAGAAAACGCGAGCGGGAATGCCCCGGACTCAGTTTTCTCGTCCTGGGGTAAAAAGCGGTCCCCCGACGGTTTCTTCCCTTTGCTCCGTATTGGTCATAAGTCTTTCGATCTTCGGGTCTCGTGCTCCGAGGACTTCAACCCACACTCCTGGCATGCTCCCTGACACGTTTTCCGGAGGTATAGGTCGGGAAGCGAGCTCGTTGGAGGGAGAACTGTGGTGCGACCCAAAACGGTCCAAAAGATGGCCGAAGCTTCCAACGAGTGGCGAACGCTCGTCCGGTGTCAGAAACCACTGGAAATGCACTTGCAGCGAAGGAAACGGGCTGAGCTCGAGGACTTCCGGTGCTCGTCCCAAGAAAACGCGAGCGGGAATGCCCCGGACTCAGTTTTCTCGTCCTGGGGTAAAAAGCGGTCCCCCGACGGTTTCTTCCCTTTGCTCCGTATTGGTCATAAGTCTTTCGATCTTCGGGTCTCGTGCTCCGAGGACTTCAACCCACACTCCTGGCATGCTCCCTGACACGTTTTCCGGAGGTATAGGTCGGGAAGCGAGCTCGTTGGAGGGAGAACTGTGGTGCGACCCAAAACGGTCCAAAAGATGGCCGAAGCTTCCAACGAGTGGCGAACGCTCGTCCGGTGTCAGAAACCACTGGAAATGCACTTGCAGCGAAGGAAACGGGCTGAGCTCGAGGACTTCCGGTGCTCGTCCCAAGAAAACGCGAGCGGGAATGCCCCGGACTCAGTTTTCTCGTCCTGGGGTAAAAAGCGGTCCCCCGACGGTTTCTTCCCTTTGCTCCGTATTGGTCATAAGTCTTTCGATCTTCGGGTCTCGTGCTCCGAGGACTTCAACCCACACTCCTGGCATGCTCGCTGACACGTTTTCCGGAGGTATAGGTCGGGAAGCGAGCTCGTTGGAGGGAGAACTGTGGTGCGACCCAAAACGGTCCAAAAGATGGCCGAAGCTTCCAACGAGTGGCGAACGCTCGTCCGGTGTCAGAAACCACTGGAAATGCACTTGCAGCGAAGGAAACGGGCTGAGCTCGAGGACTTCCGGTGCTCGTCCCAAGAAAACGCGAGCGGGAATGCCCCGGACTCAGTTTTCTCGTCCTGGGGTAAAAAGCGGTCCCCCGACGGTTTCTTCCCTTTGCTCCGTATTGGTCATAAGTCTTTCGATCTTCGGGTCTCGTGCTCCGAGGACTTCAACCCACACTCCTGGCATGCTCCCTGACACGTTTTCCGGAGGTATAGGTCGGGAAGCGAGCTCGTTGGAGGGAGAACTGTGGTACGACCCAAAACGGTCCAAAAGATGGCCGAAGCTTCCAACGAGTGGCGAACGCTCGTCCGGTGTCAGAAACCACTGGAAATGCACTTGCAGCGAAGGAAACGGGCTGAGCTCGAGGACTTCCGGTGCTCGTCCCAAGAAAACGCGAGCGGGAATGCCCCGGACTCAGTTTTCTCGTCCTGGGGTAAAAAGCGGTCCCCCGACGGTTTCTTCCCTTTGCTCCGTATTGGTCATAAGTCTTTCGATCTTCGGGTCTCGTGCTCCGAGGACTTCAACCCACACTCCTGGCATGCTCCCTGACACGTTTTCCGGAGGTATAGGTCGGGAAGCGAGCTCGTTGGTGGGAGAACTGTGGTGCGACCCAAAACGGTCCAAAAGATGGCCGAAGCTTCCAACAAGTGGCGAACGCTCGTCCGGTGTCAGAAACCACTGGAAATGCACTTGCAGCGAAGGAAACGGGCTGAGCTCGAGGACTTCCGGTGCTCGTCCCAAGAAAACGCGAGCGGGAATGCCCCGGACTCAGTTTTCTCGTCCTGGGGTAAAAAGCGGTCCCCCGACGGTTTCTTCCCTTTGCTCCGTATTGGTCATAAGTCTTTCGATCTTCGGGTCTCGTGCTCCGAGGACTTCAACCCACACTCCTGGCATGCTCGCTGACACGTTTTCCGGAGGTATAGGTCGGGAAGCGAGCTCGTTGGAGGGAGAACTGTGGTACGACCCAAAACGGTCCAAAAGATGGCCGAAGCTTCCAACGAGTGGCGAACGCTCGTCCGGTGTCAGAAACCACTGGAAATGCACTTGCAGCGAAGGAAACGGGCTGAGCTCGAGGACTTCCGGTGCTCGTCCCAAGAAAACGCGAGCGGGAATGCCCCGGACTCAGTTTTCTCGTCCTGGGGTAAAAAGCGGTCCCCCGACGGTTTCTTCCCTTTGCTCCGTATTGGTCATAAGTCTTTCGATCTTCGGGTCTCGTGCTCCGAGGACTTCAACCCACACTCCTGGCATGCTCCCTGACACGTTTTCCGGAGGTATAGGTCGGGAAGCGAGCTCGTTGGAGGGAGAACTGTGGTGCGACCCAAAACGGTCCAAAAGATGGCCGAAGCTTCCAACGAGTGGCGAACGCTCGTCCGGTGTCAGAAACCACTGGAAATGCACTTGCAGCGAAGGAAACGGGCTGAGCTCGAGGACTTCCAGTGCTCGTCCCAAGAAAACGCGAGCGGGAATGCCCCGGACTCAGTTTTCTCGTCCTGGGGTAAAAAGCGGTCCCCCGACGGTTTCTTCCCTTTGCTCCGTATTGGTCATAAGTCTTTCGATCTTCGGGTCTCGTGCTCCGAGGACTTCAACCCACACTCCTGGCATGCTCCCTGACACGTTTTCCGGAGGTATAGGTCGGGAAGCGAGCTCGTTGGAGGGAGAACTGTGGTGCGACCCAAAACGGTCCAAAAGATGGCCGAAGCTTCCAACGAGTGGCGAACGCTCGTCCGGTGTCAGAAACCACTGGAAATGCACTTGCAGCGAAGGAAACGGGCTGAGCTCGAGGACTTCCGGTGCTCGTCCCAAGAAAACGCGAGCGGGAATGCCCCGGACTCAGTTTTCTCGTCCTGGGGTAAAAAGCGGTCCCCCGACGGTTTCTTCCCTTTGCTCCGTATTGGTCATAAGTCTTTCGATCTTCGGGTCTCGTGCTCCAAGGACTTCAACCCACACTCCTGGCATGCTCGCTGACACGTTTTCCGGAGGTATAGGTCGGGAAGCGAGCTCGTTGGAGGGAGAACTGTGGTGCGACCCAAAACGGTCCAAAAGATGGCCGAAGCTTCCAACGAGTGGCGAACGCTCGTCCGGTGTCAGAAACCACTGGAAATGCACTTGCAGCGAAGGAAACGGGCTGAGCTCGAGGACTTCCGGTGCTCGTCCCAAGAAAACGCGAGCGGGAATGCCCCGGACTCAGTTTTCTCGTCCTGGGGTAAAAAGCGGTCCCCCGACGGTTTCTTCCCTTTGCTCCGTATTGGTCATAAGTCTTTCGATCTTCGGGTCTCGTGCTCCGAGGACTTCAACCCACACTCCTGGCATGCTCCCTGACACGTTTTCCGGAGGTATAGGTCGGGAAGCGAGCTCGTTGGAGGGAGAACTGTGGTGCGACCCAAAACGGTCCAAAAGATGGCCGAAGCTTCCAACGAGTGGCGAACGCTCGTCCGGTGTCAGAAACCACTGGAAATGCACTTGCAGCGAAGGAAACGGGCTGAGCTCGAGGACTTCCGGTGCTCGTCCCAAGAAAACGCGAGCGGGAATGCCCCGGACTCAGTTTTCTCGTCCTGGGGTAAAAAGCGGTCCCCCGACGGTTTCTTCCCTTTGCTCCGTATTGGTCATAAGTCTTTCGATCTTCGGGTCTCGTGCTCCGAGGACTTCAACCCACACTCCTGGCATGCTCCCTGACACGTTTTCCGGAGGTATAGGTCGGGAAGCGAGCTCGTTGGAGGGAGAACTGTGGTGCGACCCAAAACGGTCCAAAAGATGGCCGAAGCTTCCAACGAGTGGCGAACGCTCGTCCGGTGTCAGAAACCACTGGAAATGCACTTGCAGCGAAGGAAACGGGCTGAGCTCGAGGACTTCCGGTGCTCGTCCCAAGAAAACGCGAGCGGGAATGCCCCGGACTCAGTTTTCTCGTCCTGGGGTAAAAAGCGGTCCCCCGACGGTTTCTTCCCTTTGCTCCGTATTGGTCATAAGTCTTTCGATCTTCGGGTCTCGTGCTCCGAGGACTTCAACCCACACTCCTGGCATGCTCCCTGACACGTTTTCCGGAGGTATAGGTCGGGAAGCGAGCTCGTTGGAGGGAGAACTGTGGTGCGACCCAAAACGGTCCAAAAGATGGCCGAAGCTTCCAACGAGTGGCGAACGCTCGTCCGGTGTCAGAAACCACTGGAAATGCACTTGCAGCGAAGGAAACGGGCTGAGCTCGAGGACTTCCGGTGCTCGTCCCAAGAAAACGCGAGCGGGAATGCCCCGGACTCAGTTTTCTCGTCCTGGGGTAAAAAGCGGTCCCCCGACGGTTTCTTCCCTTTGCTCCGTATTGGTCATAAGTCTTTCGATCTTCGGGTCTCGTGCTCCGAGGACTTCAACCCACACTCCTGGCATGCTCCCTGACACGTTTTCCGGAGGTATAGGTCGGGAAGCGAGCTCGTTGGAGGGAGAACTGTGGTGCGACCCAAAACGGTCCAAAAGATGGCCGAAGCTTCCAACGAGTGGCGAACGCTCGTCCGGTGTCAGAAACCACTGGAAATGCACTTGCAGCGAAGGAAACGGGCTGAGCTCGAGGACTTCCGGTGCTCGTCCCAAGAAAACGCGAGCGGGAATGCCCCGGACTCAGTTTTCTCGTCCTGGGGTAAAAAGCGGTCCCCCGACGGTTTCTTCCCTTTGCTCCGTATTGGTCATAAGTCTTTCGATCTTCGGGTCTCGTGCTCCGAGGACTTCAACCCACACTCCTGGCATGCTCCCTGACACGTTTTCCGGAGGTATAGGTCGGGAAGCGAGCTCGTTGGAGGGAGAACTGTGGTGCGACCCAAAACGGTCCAAAAGATGGCCGAAGCTTCCAACGAGTGCCGAACGCTCGTCCGGTGTCAGAAACCACTGGAAATGCACTTGCAGCGAAGGAAACGGGCTGAGCTCGAGGACTTCCGGTGCTCGTCCCAAGAAAACGCGAGCGGGAATGCCCCGGACTCAGTTTTCTCGTCCTGGGGTAAAAAGCGGTCCCCCGACGGTTTCTTCCCTTTGCTCCGTATTGGTCATAAGTCTTTCGATCTTCGGGTCTCGTGCTCCGAGGACTTCAACCCACACTCCTGGCATGCTCCCTGACACGTTTTCCGGAGGTATAGGTCGGGAAGCGAGCTCGTTGGAGGGAGAACTGTGGTGCGACCCAAAACGGTCCAAAAGATGGCCGAAGCTTCCAACGAGTGGCGAACGCTCGTCCGGTGTCAGAAACCACTGGAAATGCACTTGCAGCGAAGGAAACGGGCTGAGCTCGAGGACTTCCGGTGCTCGTCCCAAGAAAACGCGAGCGGGAATGCCCCGGACTCAGTTTTCTCGTCCTGGGGTAAAAAGCGGTCCCCCGACGGTTTCTTCCCTTTGCTCCGTATTGGTCATAAGTCTTTCGATCTTCGGGTCTCGTGCTCCGAGGACTTCAACCCACACTCCTGGCATGCTCCCTGACACGTTTTCCGGAGGTATAGGTCGGGAAGCGAGCTCGTTGGAGGGAGAACTGTGGTGCGACCCAAAACGGTCCAAAAGATGGCCGAAGCTTCCAACGAGTGGCGAACGCTCGTCCGGTGTCAGAAACCACTGGAAATGCACTTGCAGCGAAGGAAACGGGCTGAGCTCGAGGACTTCCGGTGCTCGTCCCAAGAAAACGCGAGCGGGAATGCCCCGGACTCAGTTTTCTCGTCCTGGGGTAAAAAGCGGTCCCCCGACGGTTTCTTCCCTTTGCTCCGTATTGGTCATAAGTCTTTCGATCTTCGGGTCTCGTGCTCCGAGGACTTCAACCCACACTCCTGGCATGCTCCCTGACACGTTTTCCGGAGGTATAGGTCGGGAAGCGAGCTCGTTGGAGGGAGAACTGTGGTGCGACCCAAAACGGTCCAAAAGATGGCCGAAGCTTCCAACGAGTGGCGAACGCTCGTCCGGTGTCAGAAACCACTGGAAATGCACTTGCAGCGAAGGAAACGGGCTGAGCTCGAGGACTTCCGGTGCTCGTCCCAAGAAAACGCGAGCGGGAATGCCCCGGACTCAGTTTTCTCGTCCTGGGGTAAAAAGCGGTCCCCCGACGGTTTCTTCCCTTTGCTCCGTATTGGTCATAAGTCTTTCGATCTTCGGGTCTCGTGCTCCGAGGACTTCAACCCACACTCCTGGCATGCTCCCTGACACGTTTTCCGGAGGTATAGGTCGGGAAGCGAGCTCGTTGGAGGGAGAACTGTGGTGCGACCCAAAACGGTCCAAAAGATGGCCGAAGCTTCCAACGAGTGGCGAACGCTCGTCCGGTGTCAGAAACCACTGGAAATGCACTTGCAGCGAAGGAAACGGGCTGAGCTCGAGGACTTCCGGTGCTCGTCCCAAGAAAACGCGAGCGGGAATGCCCCGGACTCAGTTTTCTCGTCCTGGAGTAAAAAGCGGTCCCCCGACGGTTTCTTCCCTTTGCTCCGTATTGGTCATAAGTCTTTCGATCTTCGGGTCTCGTGCTCCGAGGACTTCAACCCACACTCCTGGCATGCTCGCTGACACGTTTTCCGGAGGTATAGGTCGGGAAGCGAGCTCGTTGGAGGGAGAACTGTGGTGCGACCCAAAACGGTCCAAAAGATGGCCGAAGCTTCCAACGAGTGGCGAACGCTCGTCCGGTGTCAGAAACCACTGGAAATGCACTTGCAGCGAAGGAAACGGGCTGAGCTCGAGGACTTCCGGTGCTCGTCCCAAGAAAACGCGAGCGGGAATGCCCCGGACTCAGTTTTCTCGTCCTGGGGTAAAAAGCGGTCCCCCGACGGTTTCTTCCCTTTGCTCCGTATTGGTCATAAGTCTTTCGATCTTCGGGTCTCGTGCTCCGAGGACTTCAACCCACACTCCTGGCATGCTCCCTGACACGTTTTCCGGAGGTATAGGTCGGGAAGCGAGCTCGTTGGAGGGAGAACTGTGGTGCGACCCAAAACGGTCCAAAAGATGGCCGAAGCTTCCAACGAGTGGCGAACGCTCGTCCGGTGTCAGAAACCACTGGAAATGCACTTGCAGCGAAGGAAACGGGCTGAGCTCGAGGACTTCCGGTGCTCGTCCCACGAAAACGCGAGCGGGAATGCCCCGGACTCAGTTTTCTCGTCCTGGGGTAAAAAGCGGTCCCCCGACGGTTTCTTCCCTTTGCTCCGTATTGGTCATAAGTCTTTCGATCTTCGGGTCTCGTGCTCCGAGGACTTCAACCCACACTCCTGGCATGCTCCCTGACACGTTTTCCGGAGGTATAGGTCGGGAAGCGAGCTCGTTGGAGGGAGAACTGTGGTGCGACCCAAAACGGTCCAAAAGATGGCCGAAGCTTCCAACGAGTGGCGAACGCTCGTCCGGTGTCAGAAACCACTGGAAATGCACTTGCAGCGAAGGAAACGGGCTGAGCTCGAGGACTTCCGGTGCTCGTCCCAAGAAAACGCGAGCGGGAATGCCCCGGACTCAGTTTTCTCGTCCTGGGGTAAAAAGCGGTCCCCCGACGGTTTCTTCCCTTTGCTCCGTATTGGTCATAAGTCTTTCGATCTTCGGGTCTCGTGCTCCGAGGACTTCAACCCACACTCCTGGCATGCTCCCTGACACGTTTTCCGGAGGTATAGGTCGGGAAGCGAGCTCGTTGGAGGGAGAACTGTGGTGCGACCCAAAACGGTCCAAAAGATGGCCGAAGCTTCCAACGAGTGCCGAACGCTCGTCCGGTGTCAGAAACCACTGGAAATGCACTTGCAGCGAAGGAAACGGGCTGAGCTCGAGGACTTCCGGTGCTCGTCCCAAGAAAACGCGAGCGGGAATGCCCCGGACTCAGTTTTCTCGTCCTGGGGTAAAAAGCGGTCCCCCGACGGTTTCTTCCCTTTGCTCCGTATTGGTCATAAGTCTTTCGATCTTCGGGTCTCGTGCTCCGAGGACTTCAACCCACACTCCTGGCATGCTCCCTGACACGTTTTCCGGAGGTATAGGTCGGGAAGCGAGCTCGTTGGAGGGAGAACTGTGGTGCGACCCAAAACGGTCCAAAAGATGGCCGAAGCTTCCAACGAGTGCCGAACGCTCGTCCGGTGTCAGAAACCACTGGAAATGCACTTGCAGCGAAGGAAACGGGCTGAGCTCGAGGACTTCCGGTGCTCGTCCCAAGAAAACGCGAGCGGGAATGCCCCGGACTCAGTTTTCTCGTCCTGGGGTAAAAAGCGGTCCCCCGACGGTTTCTTCCCTTTGCTCCGTATTGGTCATAAGTCTTTCGATCTTCGGGTCTCGTGCTCCGAGGACTTCAACCCACACTCCTGGCATGCTCCCTGACACGTTTTCCGGAGGTATAGGTCGGGAAGCGAGCTCGTTGGAGGGAGAACTGTGGTGCGACCCAAAACGGTCCAAAAGATGGCCGAAGCTTCCAACGAGTGGCGAACGCTCGTCCGGTGTCAGAAACCACTGGAAATGCACTTGCAGCGAAGGAAACGGGCTGAGCTCGAGGACTTCCGGTGCTCATCCCAAGAAAACGCGAGCGGGAATGCCCCGGACTCAGTTTTCTCGTCCTGGGGTAAAAAGCGGTCCCCCGACGGTTTCTTCCCTTTGCTCCGTATTGGTCATAAGTCTTTCGATCTTCGGGTCTCGTGCTCCGAGGACTTCAACCCACACTCCTGGCATGCTCCCTGACACGTTTTCCGGAGGTATAGGTCGGGAAGCGAGCTCGTTGGAGGGAGAACTGTGGTGCGACCCAAAACGGTCCAAAAGATGGCCGAAGCTTCCAACGAGTGCCGAACGCTCGTCCGGTGTCAGAAACCACTGGAAATGCACTTGCAGCGAAGGAAACGGGCTGAGCTCGAGGACTTCCGGTGCTCGTCCCAAGAAAACGCGAGCGGGAATGCCCCGGACTCAGTTTTCTCGTCCTGGGGTAAAAAGCGGTCCCCCGACGGTTTCTTCCCTTTGCTCCGTATTGGTCATAAGTCTTTCGATCTTCGGGTCTCGTGCTCCGAGGACTTCAACCCACACTCCTAGCATGCTCCCTGACACGTTTTCCGGAGGTATAGGTCGGGAAGCGAGCTCGTTGGAGGGAGAACTGTGGTGCGACCCAAAACGGTCCAAAAGATGGCCGAAGCTTCCAACGAGTGGCGAACGCTCGTCCGGTGTCAGAAACCACTGGAAATGCACTTGCAGCGAAGGAAACGGGCTGAGCTCGAGGACTTCCGGTGCTCGTCCCAAGAAAACGCGAGCGGGAATGCCCCGGACTCAGTTTTCTCGTCCTGGAGTAAAAAGCGGTCCCCCGACGGTTTCTTCCCTTTGCTCCGTATTGGTCATAAGTCTTTCGATCTTCGGGTCTCGTGCTCCGAGGACTTCAACCCACACTCCTGGCATGCTCGCTGACACGTTTTCCGGAGGTATAGGTCGGGAAGCGAGCTCGTTGGAGGGAGAACTGTGGTGCGACCCAAAACGGTCCAAAAGATGGCCGAAGCTTCCAACGAGTGGCGAACGCTCGTCCGGTGTCAGAAACCACTGGAAATGCACTTGCAGCGAAGGAAACGGGCTGAGCTCGAGGACTTCCGGTGCTCGTCCCAAGAAAACGCGAGCGGGAATGCCCCGGACTCAGTTTTCTCGTCCTGGGGTAAAAAGCGGTCCCCCGACGGTTTCTTCCCTTTGCTCCGTATTGGTCATAAGTCTTTCGATCTTCGGGTCTCGTGCTCCGAGGACTTCAACCCACACTCCTGGCATGCTCCCTGACACGTTTTCCGGAGGTATAGGTCGGGAAGCGAGCTCGTTGGAGGGAGAACTGTGGTGCGACCCAAAACGGTCCAAAAGATGGCCGAAGCTTCCAACGAGTGGCGAACGCTCGTCCGGTGTCAGAAACCACTGGAAATGCACTTGCAGCGAAGGAAACGGGCTGAGCTCGAGGACTTCCGGTGCTCGTCCCACGAAAACGCGAGCGGGAATGCCCCGGACTCAGTTTTCTCGTCCTGGGGTAAAAAGCGGTCCCCCGACGGTTTCTTCCCTTTGCTCCGTATTGGTCATAAGTCTTTCGATCTTCGGGTCTCGTGCTCCGAGGACTTCAACCCACACTCCTGGCATGCTCCCTGACACGTTTTCCGGAGGTATAGGTCGGGAAGCGAGCTCGTTGGAGGGAGAACTGTGGTGCGACCCAAAACGGTCCAAAAGATGGCCGAAGCTTCCAACGAGTGGCGAACGCTCGTCCGGTGTCAGAAACCACTGGAAATGCACTTGCAGCGAAGGAAACGGGCTGAGCTCGAGGACTTCCGGTGCTCGTCCCAAGAAAACGCGAGCGGGAATGCCCCGGACTCAGTTTTCTCGTCCTGGGGTAAAAAGCGGTCCCCCGACGGTTTCTTCCCTTTGCTCCGTATTGGTCATAAGTCTTTCGATCTTCGGGTCTCGTGCTCCGAGGACTTCAACCCACACTCCTGGCATGCTCCCTGACACGTTTTCCGGAGGTATAGGTCGGGAAGCGAGCTCGTTGGAGGGAGAACTGTGGTGCGACCCAAAACGGTCCAAAAGATGGCCGAAGCTTCCAACGAGTGCCGAACGCTCGTCCGGTGTCAGAAACCACTGGAAATGCACTTGCAGCGAAGGAAACGGGCTGAGCTCGAGGACTTCCGGTGCTCGTCCCAAGAAAACGCGAGCGGGAATGCCCCGGACTCAGTTTTCTCGTCCTGGGGTAAAAAGCGGTCCCCCGACGGTTTCTTCCCTTTGCTCCGTATTGGTCATAAGTCTTTCGATCTTCGGGTCTCGTGCTCCGAGGACTTCAACCCACACTCCTGGCATGCTCCCTGACAAGTTTTCCGGAGGTATAGGTCGGGAAGCGAGCTCGTTGGAGGGAGAACTGTGGTGCGACCCAAAACGGTCCAAAAGATGGCCGAAGCTTCCAACGAGTGGCGAACGCTCGTCCGGTGTCAGAAACCACTGGAAATGCACTTGCAGCGAAGGAAACGGGCTGAGCTCGAGGACTTCCGGTGCTCGTCCCAAGAAAACGCGAGCGGGAATGCCCCGGACTCAGTTTTCTCGTCCTGGGGTAAAAAGCGGTCCCCCGACGGTTTCTTCCCTTTGCTCCGTATTGGTCATAAGTCTTTCGATCTTCGGGTCTCGTGCTCCGAGGACTTCAACCCACACTCCTGGCATGCTCCCTGACACGTTTTCCGGAGGTATAGGTCGGGAAGCGAGCTCGTTGGAGGGAGAACTGTGGTGCGACCCAAAACGGTCCAAAAGATGGCCGAAGCTTCCAACGAGTGGCGAACGCTCGTCCGGTGTCAGAAACCACTGGAAATGCACTTGCAGCGAAGGAAACGGGCTGAGCTCGAGGACTTCCGGTGCTCGTCCCAAGAAAACGCGAGCGGGAATGCCCCGGACTCAGTTTTCTCGTCCTGGGGTAAAAAGCGGTCCCCCGACGGTTTCTTCCCTTTGCTCCGTATTGGTCATAAGTCTTTCGATCTTCGGGTCTCGTGCTCCGAGGACTTCAACCCACACTCCTGGCATGCTCCCTGACACGTTTTCCGGAGGTATAGGTCGGGAAGCGAGCTCGTTGGAGGGAGAACTGTGGTGCGACCCAAAACGGTCCAAAAGATGGCCGAAGCTTCCAACGAGTGGCGAACGCTCGTCCGGTGTCAGAAACCACTGGAAATGCACTTGCAGCGAAGGAAACGGGCTGAGCTCGAGGACTTCCGGTGCTCGTCCCAAGAAAACGCGAGCGGGAATGCCCCGGACTCAGTTTTCTCGTCCTGGGGTAAAAAGCGGTCCCCCGACGGTTTCTTCCCTTTGCTCCGTATTGGTCATAAGTCTTTCGATCTTCGGGTCTCGTGCTCCGAGGACTTCAACCCACACTCCTGGCATGCTCCCTGACACGTTTTCCGGAGGTATAGGTCGGGAAGCGAGCTCGTTGGAGGGAGAACTGTGGTGCGACCCAAAACGGTCCAAAAGATGGCCGAAGCTTCCAACGAGTGGCGAACGCTCGTCCGGTGTCAGAAACCACTGGAAATGCACTTGCAGCGAAGGAAACGGGCTGAGCTCGAGGACTTCCGGTGCTCGTCCCAAGAAAACGCGAGCGGGAATGCCCCGGACTCAGTTTTCTCGTCCTGGGGTAAAAAGCGGTCCCCCGACGGTTTCTTCCCTTTGCTCCGTATTGGTCATAAGTCTTTCGATCTTCGGGTCTCGTGCTCCGAGGACTTCAACCCACACTCCTGGCATGCTCCCTGACACGTTTTCCGGAGGTATAGGTCGGGAAGCGAGCTCGTTGGAGGGAGAACTGTGGTGCGACCCAAAACGGTCCAAAAGATGGCCGAAGCTTCCAACGAGTGGCGAACGCTCGTCCGGTGTCAGAAACCACTGGAAATGCACTTGCAGCGAAGGAAACGGGCTGAGCTCGAGGACTTCCGGTGCTCGTCCCAAGAAAACGCGAGCGGGAATGCCCCGGACTCAGTTTTCTCGTCCTGGGGTAAAAAGCGGTCCCCCCGACGGTTTCTTCCCTTTGCTCCGTATTGGTCATAAGTCTTTCGATCTTCGGGTCTCGTGCTCCGAGGACTTCAACCCACACTCCTGGCATGCTCCCTGACACGTTTTCCGGAGGTATAGTTCGGGAAGCGAGCTCGTTGGAGGGAGAACTGTGGTGCGACCCAAAACGGTCCAAAAGATGGCCGAAGCTTCCAACGAGTGGCGAACGCTCGTCCGGTGTCAGAAACCACTGGAAATGCACTTGCAGCGAAGGAAACGGGGCGTGAGCTCGAGGACTTCCGGTGCTCGTCCCAAGAAAACGCGAGCGGGGAATGCCCCGGACTCAGTTTTCTCGTCCTGGGGTAAAAAGCGGTCCCCCGACGGTTTCTTCCCTTTGCTCCGTATTGGTCATAAGTCTTTCGATCTTCGGGTCTCGTGCTCCGAGGACTTCAACCCCACACTCCTGGCATGCTCCCTGACACGTTTTCCGGAGGTATAGGTCGGGAGGCGAGCTCGTTGGAGGGAGAACTGTGGTGCGACCCAAAACGGTCCAAAAGATCGCCGAAGCTTCCAACGAGTGGCGAACGCTCGTCCGGTGTCAGAAACCACTGGAAATGCACTTGCAGCGAAGGAAACGGGCTGAGCTCGAGGACTTCCAGTGCTCGTCCCAAGAAAACGCGAGCGGGAATGCCCCGGACTCAGTTTTCTCGTCCTGGGGTAAAAAGCGGTCCCCCGACGGTTTCTTCCCTTTGCTCCGTATTGGTCATAAGTCTTTCGATCTTCGGGTCTCGTGCTCCGAGGACTTCAACCCACACTCCTGGCATGCTCCCTGACACGTTTTCCGGAGGTATAGGTCGGGAAGCGAGCTCGTTGGAGGGAGAACTGTGGTGCGACCCAAAACGGTCCAAAAGATGGCCGAAGCTTCCAACGAGTGGCGAACGCTCGTCCGGTGTCAGAAACCACTGGAAATGCACTTGCAGCGAAGGAAACGGGCTGAGCTCGAGGACTTCCGGTGCTCGTCCCCAAGAAAACGCGAGCGGGAATGCCCCGGACTCAGTTTTCTCGTCCTGGGGTAAAAAGCGGTCCCCCGACGGTTTCTTCCCTTTGCTCCGTATTGGTCATAAGTCTTTCGATCTTCGGGTCTCGTGCTCCGAGGACTTCAACCCACACTCCTGGCATGCTCCCTGACACGTTTTCCGGAGGTATAGGTCGGGGAAGCGAGCTCGTTGGAGGGAGAACTGTGGTGCGACCCAAAACGGTCCAAAAGATGGCCGAAGCTTCCAACGAGTGGCGAACGCTCGTCCGGTGTCAGAAACCACTGGAAATGCACTTGCAGCGAAGGAAACGGGCTGAGCTCGAGGACTTCCGGTGCTCGTCCCAAGAAAACGCGAGCGGGAATGCCCCCGGACTCAGTTTTCTCGTCCTGGGGTAAAAAGCGGTCCCCCCGACGGTTTCTTCCCTTTGCTCCGTATTGGTCATAAGTCTTTCGATCTTCGGGTCTCGTGCTCCGAGGACTTCAACCCACACTCCTGGCATGCTCCCTGACACGTTTTCCGGAGGTATAGGTCGGGAGGCGAGCTCGTTGGAGGGAGAACTGTGGTGCGACCCAAAACGGTCCAAAAGATCGCCGAAGCTTCCAACGAGTGGCGAACGCTCGTCCGGTGTCAGAAACCACTGGAAATGCACTTGCAGCGAAGGAAACGGGCTGAGCTCGAGGACTTCCAGTGCTCGTCCCAAGAAAACGCGAGCGGGGAATGCCCCGGACTCAGTTTTCTCGTCCTGGGGTAAAAAGCGGGTCCCCCGACGGTTTCTTCCCTTTGCTCCCGTATTGGTCATAAGTCTTTCGATCTTCGGGTCTCGTGCTCCGAGGACTTCAACCCACACTCCTGGCATGCTCCCTGACACGTTTTCCGGAGGTATAGGTCGGGAAGCGAGCTCGTTGGAGGGAGAACTGTGGTGCGACCCAAAACGGTCCAAAAGATGGCCGAAGCTTCCAACGAGTGGCGAACGCTCGTCCCGGTGTCAGAAACCACTGGAAATGCACTTGCAGCGAAGGAAACGGGCTGAGCTCGAGGACTTCCGGTGCTCGTCCCAAGAAAACGCGAGCGGGAATGCCCCGGACTCAGTTTTCTCGTCCTGGGGTAAAAAGCGGTCCCCCGACGGTTTCTTCCCTTTGCTCCGTATTGGTCATAAGTCTTTCGATCTTC